>NC_090828.1:38928289-39244789 GCF_028021215.1 Eschrichtius robustus
ATGCTTCTGTTTCACTTTAAGTCTTCTTTGATTAATTGCTGCATCACCTGCTACCTCTGCATGACCTTGAACTAAATCACAATATAAACTCCTTGGCACAAGTTTCAATAATGTTACAGCTTCTGGGAAAGATATATTTTCTTTGGCCAAAAGCTACAGCATCACTCATAGTCTTCTATCCCAAAAGAATCATGTTTTGGGTTGGAATTTTGAGCCAAGTGGAAATGCTGGGTTTATCCGAGATAAATATTTTTTCATCAACAAAAGAAATATGCCAACTATAGTATACATTTTGGATTTTTAAAGCATTCATCACATTTCTTACATAATCAAAATATTATCCTTCTGGGGGATAGATCTCTTTCTGTATCTTTAAGTTCATTTTGGCCTCTCATCTCAAGAAATTGTGAAGATATATTCATTCAGAAAGCAAATTGGGGCTCTTCCTATATGAATATTATTAAAAATGCTATAAGGAGTGGTGGTATTAAGGAAGATGCTGAAAAGATGAAAACAATAAGAAAGTAAGAAATAAGGAAGGAGAAGTAAAAGAAAAATGTCTCTTCCAGTGCCAGCAGGTCATAGGAAAAGAAGGCAGACAGAGATAGGAGCAACCCAGATGTGTCTCTCAAAATATATGCCCTCTTCAGGCTCTGGCCTCAAGGGGGTGAATATGTTAGGGCAGGGACTCTTGCTTTGATTTATTTTATTTATTCATTTATTTGTATATTTATTTTATTGGGGTAAAAGACACATAGCATAAAATTTACCATCTTAACCATTTTATGTATTAAATACATTCACATTGTTGTACAACCATCACCAACACCCGTGCCTATAATTCTTTTCACCCTGTAAACTGAAATTCTATAATCATTAAACAATAACTCCTCATTCTCCTCTCCCTTCAGCCCCTGGCAACCACCATTCTCCTTTCTGTCTTTATGATTTTGACTACTCTAAGTACCTCAAGTAGGTGAAATCATATAATATTTGCCTTTTTGTGACTAGCTTATTTCACTTAGCATAATGTCCTCTATGTTCATCCATGTTGTAGCATATTGTAGAATTTCCTTCCCTTTTAAGGCTGAATAATATTTCATTGTATGTATATAGCACATGCTTTGAGACACAACTTTTAATTCTTTTGGGTATATATTCAGAAGTGGAATTACTGGATCATATGGGAATTCTATTTTTAACTTTTTGAGGAACGACCATACTGTTCCACAGTGGCTGTATCATTTTAGATTCCCACCAACAGAGCACAGGGGTTCCAATATCTCCACATCCTCATCAACAGTTGTTGTTTTCTGTTTTTTTAAATAGTCGCCATCCTAATGGGTGTGAGGTATCTCATTATAGTTTTTATTTGCCTCTCCCTAATGTTTAGTGATGTTGAGCATCTTTTCATGTGCTGATTGGCCATTCAAATATCTTCTTTGGAGAAATGTCTCTTCAAGTCCTTTGCCCATTTGTGAATTAGGTTGTTTTTTTTGTTGTTGTTGTTGTTGTTGAGTTTTAGGAGTTCTGTCTATATTCTGGGTATTGATCCCTTATCATAGATATGACTTGCAAATATTTCCTCCCATTCTCTGTGTTGCCTTTTTACTCTCTTCATAGGGTATTTTGATGCACAAAAATTTAAAACTTTAATAACATAACAAAAACTCTGCTCCTTTACAGTTCTATTCCCACCACATTAGGTTGTTGATGTCATAGAATTACATCTTTATACACTGTGTGCTCCAAAACATAAATTAATAGTTCTTTTAAATGCATTAGTCTCTTAAATTATATAGAAAACAAAGTTACAGTAATACTAGCTGTTACATTAATTTTTTTCTTTAAATGTGTTAGTCTCTTAAATCAAGTAGAAAACAAAAAATGCAGTGTCAAACAATTGTTACAATAATACTAGCTTTTATAATTACTCATGTATTTACCTTTATTGAGATCTTATTTCTCCGTATGGCTTCAAGTTACTATTGAGTGTCCTTTCATTTCACTTGCAGAACAGGTCTAGTGGTCACAGACTCCCTCAACTTTTGTTAATCTGAGAATGTCTTAATTTCTCCCTCACTTTTGAAGGACAGTTTTGCTAGATTTAGAATTCTTAGCTGGCAGGTTTTTTTTTTTTTCTTTTAGCATCTTGAATATATTAGTCCACTCTCTTCTGGTCTCCAAAATTTCTGGTGAGGAATCTGCTGATAATCTTAGGATTAATCTGAGAATACCTGGTATGTGATGATTTGCTTCTCTCTTGCTGCTCTCAAGATTTTCTCTTTGATTTTTGATAGTTTGATTATAATGTATCTTGGTGTAGGTCTCTTTGAGTTGCTCTTGCTTGGACTTTGTTGGGCTTCTTGGATGTTTATATTCATGTATTTCATCTTACTTGGGAGTTTTCAGCCATTATTTCTTCAGATATTTTCTCTGCCCCCTTTTCTCCCTCTTCTTCTGGGACTCCCACGATGCATATGTTGGTTTGTTTGATGGTATCCTACTGATTCCTTAGGCTCTGTTCATGTTTCTTCAATCTTTTTTCTTTCTATTCCTCAGACTCAATAATTTCCATTGTCATATTTTCAAGTTTGCTAATTCTTTCTTCTGCCTGCTCCGATCTCCTTTGAATCCCTCTAGCCAATTTTTCATTTTAGCTATTGTACTTTTCAGCTCCAGGATTTCTTTTTTTCCCCAGGTTTTCTATCTCTTTATTGATATTGATATTTCCATTTTGTTCACAAATCATTTTCTTGACTTTCTCTACATCTTCCTTTAGTTCTTTGAGCATCTTTAAGACAGTTGTGTTGAAAACTTTGTTTAGTATATTTGCCATTCGATCTTTTAAAGGAACAGTTTCTGTTGATTTATTTTTTCTTTTGAGTGGGCTATACATTCCTGTTTCTTTGTAAGCCTTGTGATTTTTAGTTTAACCTTGAACATTTGAATCTAATAATGTGGTAACTCTAGAAATCAGATTCTCTCCCTTTCCAGGGTTTGTTGTATTTATATTTGTATTTATATTTATATTTATATTTATATTGTTGCAGGCTGTCTCTGTGCCAAGGATCAGACCGAGATGTAACTTAAGGTCTTCACAGGTCTTTTCTGAGCCTTTCCCTGGGAATGCACAGTCAGCTTCTAATTTTCTCCATAAAGGCAGTGTTTTTGAATGCCCTAGTTTTTAATGTCTGCCTCCTAAAAGGGAAAAAAAATGAAAAATGAAGGGGGAAAACGGTACCAGCTCTTTAAATCCCCTGGAAATCACTTCAACTGGATAGGGAGGGGCTTGCGTCAAGGAGAGGGTAGGTACAGCAACAATGGCTACCCACCTCTTTGTCTGCACCTCTGTGATCAGAAGCAGCAATCAGTGATCAGAGTACAGATCCCTGATATTTGGAGGACATAGTCTTTTTTGACCACCCTGTTTCCTGTAAGCTGTGTGCAAGCTGCTCTAAGAACATGTATATAGCTGCCAGACACATGGCTGGGTGTGGGAGTTGGGTAGCTGCTACTGTGCTAAGAGCTAAAATTGGCCAAAATTAACCACAATTTGCCATCCAAGTCTCCCCTGGAGGTTTCAAGCCTTCAACAGACTCCAGTGCTCTAAAATAGTTACATCAGACAGATTCTGATAGTGCAATCATTGTCTAGGTGGGGAGACAGATTCCTGGTGCTTCCTACTCCACTATCTTCCCAGAATCTTCTTCAATTTATATTTAAGCTTTAGTAAGGAGATTGCCTCACAGGTTGCTCTGGCACCAACCTGAGGGCAGCTGCATCAAAGTAAGTTCAGGGGTACAGTGTAGTTAGACAGAGGGAAACCCTGAGTTTAACCTTACTGAGTCTACCTCAGTTTCCTTGTTGTGTATAGGCCTCAGAACTAACCACATGCTGATGAGGAACATGAAAGCAGCTGCACTGAGAATAGAGTGATTGTCATAGGGCCAGCAGTGATGAAAGATGAGGTGATTCTATGGTAGAGCCAAAGGGAGGCATAGCCTAGGCCATGGAGTAGATAGCACATATGACAGACATTTAGAAGTGTCTATAGCAGCAGCAGCAACTGGGAGGAGGCCCAATCAGCCAGGGAGCAATGCTGGGCCTACCAGAACCTGAGAGATCAGATGATGAGTCACAGTAGCCACAGGCTTCAGCAGACTCCATCAGCTGAATAACCAGAGGTGGGACCAGTTGGCTTTCCACAACCCAGGCAGTCCAGATGGCCACTCCCCATGAGAGGCCAGCATAGATCCAGAGGATGCCATGGATCCAGCTCCCCAGCTGCTGCCACCTGATCACATAAGCCTCCACTGCCACCTCTTTTCACGGGCACTATCCTGGGTGTGGGGGGAAGAATCTGGGAAACTGAGCTTTTTTAAGTTAAAAAGACAGAATTAATCTAAAGAGACTCTTTAAACTTATCAGACTAATTTTACCAGGTAGGCTTTCTTTCTTAAATCCAAAACAAGATTTTTGTTACCAAGAAGAAAAGATCAAATCAAGGACAAAATAAAGAAATATAGAAGTATTAATGACAATAATATCTTTGCAATGGAATCACAAATTTACTCACATTTTACACTCACATTTTATATTAGTCCCTGAAACACTTAATTCTTTTTGAATGAATAAATAAATGAAGCTCATAAAAATAATATATTAAACAAAATAATTTTGGGATGGGGAAACACTACTGTAAAATATCTTAAAAACAAGGTGATTATCAACATAGCCTCTGATACAGTAAGATACTATTTATCCATCTCCTATTTCAGCACCTCTATACTTACTGTTCCTTCTTCCTGGAATGTTCTTCCCCCAAATGCCTGAGTGGCTGAGCCTTTACTCTATCAGATCCTTATTTAAGTCATTTTCTCAGGGAGGCTGTCTTCCTCCCCTATATAATATACCACCCCCTTCAATCCTTCCATACAAATAACTCCCAAATATGAGTGCCTTAACATGAGAAGTGTTTATTTCTTACTCCTGTCCTGGTCTGGGCATAGGTGCTATTCTCCTGGGTGGCTTGTCTCCAAGCACTGCTCAGAAAGCCAGACTTCTTTTATGTTGTAATGCTGCCATCTTTCAACATGTAGCCTTCATGGTCTAGGGAAGGGAGAAGAGGAGATAAGGAAGGTACATTGTATAATTAATCATCTCAGTCTAGAAATGACCAACATTAGTTCTGATCACATTTCATTGGATAGAACTAGTCACATGGCCACTTAATCATGAGGCAGCCTGGAAAATATAGAAGCACATAGTGATTGGTAAAAACCAATATATTTGCCTTCTGGTCACCAAATATCTATTTGTTCCCCTTTTCCCTGTGGCAGACAATGAGCTAAGTCCCCTTGTAAAATATCTTTCCTTGAGTGTGGATGAGATCCGTGACTTGCTTCTAACCAATAGAATATGGCAAAAATGATAGAATGTTACTCCATTGATTAAGGTATACTGTATAAGACTCTGTCTTAGAAGACTGGAAAGGTAGATTCTCCCGCTAGCTTTGAAGAAACAAGATGCCATTAGTTCTAGAGCCATAAGGAAATGAATTTTGCCACACATTGAGTGAGTAGATTTTTGCACAGTCAAGCCTTCAGATGAGAATGTAACCCAGCAGACGCCTTGTGAGACGATGAGCAGACATCCCAATTAAGCTTTGCCCAGATTTTCAACCCACAGAAACTGTCAGGTAATAACTGTGTGCTGTGTTAAGCCACTAAGTTTGTGGTAATTTGTTATACAACAATAAAAAACCAATACATTCCTATATTTAAAAATAACATTCATTTTTTCACTAAGGAAGAAAATACAGTCATTTTCCCTAGATCTTTGGGTGATGTGCAGTTCTCTCCATCAAGTCCAGATGTGGTGACTCCTGGTATAGCAACTTAGGGTATATAGCAACCCATGGTCAAAAGGACAAGAGATCTGCCTCCTCTGAAATCCAATAGATAATGGACACCCACAATAGATACTCACATTTGGGAAAAAAAGAATGGAAGACACACAGCAGTCTCTTGTCCAGAGTAATTCTGAAACCCTATGAGTAGGCACTGTGATATATCCCCACCTGCCCTGGCAGTTTGGGAAGTTTCATGATTAAATTCTGGTTCTGCCCTCAGGGAGGACCTCCCTTGTACATTGTTCCCTCTACCTCCATCCTTTCCTTTTTCTCCTCTGTGAGGTTCTTTCTTTCCCATTACTCTCCCTGGCCACATATAAAATGAGGGATCTCCTTGGTGGGGTGTGTATAGCATTCAAAACCTGCTTCCTCACATGGAAAATTGCTCTGAAACTTAAACTGATAAATAACTTTTTAGTCTGGGTGGGCTAATAGTTTCTCTGGTAATATAATTTCTTCTAAAATAAATAGGTTTCATCTCGACCTTCAAGATGGCAGAGGAGTAAGACATGGAGATCACCTTCCTCCCCACAAATACATCAGAAATTCATCTACATGTGGAACAACTCCTACAGAACACCTACTGAACGCTGGCAAAAGACCTCAGACTTCCCAAAAGGCAAGAAACTCCCCCATGTACCTGGGTAGGGCAAAAGAAAGAAGAAAAAACAGAGACAAAAGAATAGGGACGGGACCTGCACTTCTGGGAGGGAACTGTGGAGGAGGAAAAGTTTCCACACACTAGGAAACCCCTTCACTGGCAGTGACGGGGGGTGGGTGGCGGGGGGAAGCTTTGGAGCCACAGAGGAGAGCGCAGCAACAGGGGTGCAGAGGGCAAGACGGAGAGATTCCCACACAGAGGATCCGAGCTGACCAGCACTCACCAGCCCAAGAGACTTGTCTGCTCACCTGCCTTGGCGGGTGGGGGCTGGGAGCTGAGGCTCTGGCTTCAAAGGTCAGATCACAGGGAGAGGACTGGGGCTGGCTGCGTGAACACAGACTGAAGGGGGCTAGTGCAACACAGCTAGCCAGGAGGGAGTCCAGGAAAAATTCTGGACATGCCTAAGAGGCAAGAGACCATTGTTTCAGGGTGTGCTAGGAGAGGGGATTCAGAGGACCGCCTAAACGAGCTCCAGAGATGGGCACGGGCCACGGCTATCAGCACGGACACCAGAGACACGCATGAAATGCTAAGGCTGCTGCTGCAGCCACCAAGAAGCCTGTGTGCAAGCACAGGTCACTATCCACACTTCCCCTCCTGGGAGATTGTGCAGCCCGCCACTGCCAGGGTCCCGTGATCCAGGGACAACTTCCCCGGGAGAACACACGGCGTGCCTCAGGCTGTTGCAATGTCATGCCGGCCTCTGCCACCACGGGTTCCCCCCGCACCCCATACCCTTCCCTCCCCGTGGCCTGAGTGAGCCAGAGCCCCCTAATCAGCTGCTACTTTAACTCCATCCTGTCTAAGCGAAGAACAGATGCCCTCAGGCGACCTACACGCAGAGGCGGGGCCAAATCCAAAGCTGAACCCCAGGAGCTGTGTGAACAAAGAAGAGAAAGGGAAATATCTCCCAGCAGCCTCCGGAACAGCGGATTAAATCTCCAGAATCAACTTGATGTACCCTGCAACTGTGGAATACCTGACTAGACAACACATCATCCCAAAATTGAGGCGGTGGACTTTGGGAGCAACTGTAGACTTGGGGTTTGCTTTCTGCATCTAATTTGTTTCTGGTTTTATGTTTATCTTAGTTTAGTATTTAGAGTTTATTATCATTGGTAGATATGTTTATTGATTTGGTTGCTCTCTTCCTTTTTTAAAAAAAAATATATTTTATTTCCTTTTTTCTTTTTGTGAGTGTGTATGTGTATACTTCTTTGTGTGATTTTGTCTGTATAGCTTTGCTTTTACCATTTGTCCTAGGGTTATGTATGTCCGTTTTTGGTTTTTTTTTAGTATAGTTTTTATCGCTTGTTATCATTGGTGGATTTGTTTTTTGGTTTGGTTACCTCTTCTTTCTTTCTTTTTTTCTTCTTTTTTTATTACTTTTTAATTTTTAAATTTTTAATAATTTTTAAATTTTTTTATTTTAATAACTTTCTTCTTTCTTTCTTCCTTCCTTCATTCCTTCCTTCCTCCCTCCCTTTTCGTCTGTGCTGTGTGGCTGACAGGGTCTTTGTGCTCCAGCCGGGTGTCAGGCCTCTACCTCTGAGGTGGGAGAGCCAAGGTCAGGACACTGCTCCACCAGAGACCTCCCGGCTCCATGTAATATGAAACAGTGAAAGCTCTCCCAGAGATCTCCATCTCAAAGCTAAGACCCAGCACCACTCAACGACCAGCAAGCTACAGTGCTGGACACCCTATGCCAAACAACTAGCAAGACAGGAACACAAACCCACCCATTAACAGAGAGACTGCCAAAAATCATAATAAGGTCACAGACACCCCCAAAACACACCACGGGACATGCTCCTGCCCACCAGAAAGACAAGATCCAGCCTCATCTACCAGAACACAGGCACTAGTCTCCTCCACCAGCCTACACAACACACCGAAGCAACCTAAGCCACTGGGGGCAGACACCAAAAACAATGGGAACTACGAACCTGCAGCACTGGAAAAGAAGACCTAAACACAGTAAGTGAAGCAAAATGAGAAGACAGAGAAACACACAGCAGATGAAGGAACAAGGTAAAAACCCACCAGACCAAACAAATGAAGAAGTAATAGGCAGTCTACCTGAAAAAGAATTCAGAATAATGATAGTAAAGATGACCCAAAATCTTGGAAATAGAATGAAGAAAATACAAGAAACGTTTAAGAAGGACCTAGAAGAACTAAAGAGAAAACAAACAGTGATGAACAACACAATAAATGAAATTAAACATTCTCTAGAAGGAATCAATAGCAGAATAACTGAGGCAGAAGAATGGTTAAGTGACCTGGAAGATAAAATAGTGGAAATAACTACTGCAGAGCAGAATAAAGAAAAAAGAATGAAAAGAATTGAGGACAGTCTCAGAGATCTCTGGGACAGCATTAAATGCACCAACATTTGAATTATAGGGGTTCCAGAAGAAAAAGAGAAAAAGAAAGGGACTGAGAAAATATTTGAAGAGATTATAGTTGAAAACTTCCCTAATATGGGAAAGGAAATAGTCAATCAACTCCAAGAAGCACAGAGAATCCCATACAGGATAAATCCAAGGAGAAACACACGAAGACACATATTAATCAAACTATCAAAAATTAAATACAAAGAAAAAATATTAAAAGCAGCAAGGGAAAAACAACAAATAAAGTACAAGGGAAATCCCCATAAGGTTAACAGCTGATCTTTCAGCAGAAACTCTGCAAGCCAGAAGGGAGTGGCAGGACATATTTAAACTGATGAAAGGGAAAAACCTACAACCAAGATTACCCTAACCAGCAAGGATCTCATTCAGATTCGACAGAGAAATTAAAACCTTTACAGACAAGCAAAAGCTAAGAGAATTCAGCACCACCAAACCAGCTTTGCAACAAATGCTAAAGGAATTTCTCTAGGCAGAAAACACAAGAGAAGGAAAAGACCTACAATAACAAACCCAAAACAATTAAGAAAATGGTAATAGGAACGTACATATCAATAATTACCTTAAGTGTAAATGGATTAAATGCTCCAACCAAAAGACATAGACTGGCTGAATGAATACAAAAACAAGACCCATATATATGCTGTCTACAAGAGACCCACTTCAGACCTAGGGACACATACAGACTGAAAGGGAGGGGATGGAAAAAGATATTCCATGCAAATGGAAATCAAAAGAAAGCTGGAGTAGCAACTCTCATATCAGACAACATAGGCTTTAAAATGAAGACTATTACAAGAGACAAAGAAGGACACTACATAATGATCAAGAGATCAATCCAAGAGAAGATATAACAACTGTAAATATTTATGCACCCAACATAGGAGCACCTCAATGCATAAGGCAAATGCTAACAGCCATAAAAGGGGAAATCGACAGCAACACAATCACAGTAGGGGACTTTAACACCCCACTTTCACCAATGGACAGATCATCCAAAATGAAAATAAATAAGGAAACACAAGCTTCAAATGATACATTAAACAAAATGGACTTAACTGATATTTATAGGACATTCCATCCAGAAACAACAGAATAGACTTTCTTCTCAAGTGCTCATGGAACATTCTCAGAATAGATCATATCATGGGTCACAAATCAAGCCTTGGTAAATTTAAGAAAATTGAAATCATATCAAGTATCTTTTCTGACCACAACGCTATAAGACTAGATATCAATTACAGGAAAAATTCTGTAAGAAATACAAATACATGGAGGCTAAACAATACACAACTAAATAACCAAGAGATCACTGAAGAAATCAAAGAGGAAATCAAAAAATACCTAGAAACAAATGACAAAAAACGACGACCCAAAATCTATGGAATGCAGCAAAAGCAGTTCTAAGAGTGAAGTTTATAGCAATACAATCCTACCTCAAGAAACAAGAAACATCTCAAATAAACAACCTAACTTCACACCTAAAGCAATTAAGAAGGAAGAACAAAATAACCCCAAAGTTAGCAGAAGGAAAGAAATCATAAAGATCAGATCAGAAATAAATGAAAAAGAAATGAAGGAAACAATAGCAAAGATCAATAAAACTAAAAGCTGGTTCTTTGAGAAGATAAACAAAATTGATAAACCATTAGCCAGACTCATCAAGAAAAAAAGGGAGAAGACTCAAATCAATAGAATTAGAAGTGAAAAAGGAGAAGTAACAACTGACACGGCAGAAATACAAAGGATCATGAGAGATTACTACAAGCAACTCTATGCCAATAAAATGGACAACCTGGAAGAAATGGACAAATTCTTAGAAAACCACAACCTTCTGAGACTGAACCAGGAAGAAATAGAAAATATAAACAGACCAATCACAAGCACTGAAATTGAGACTGTGATTAAAAATCTTCCAACAAACAAAAGCCCAGGACCAGATGGCTTCACAGGCGAATTCTGTCAAACATTTAGAGAAGAGCTAACACCTATCCTTCTCAAACTCTTCCAAAACACAGCAGAGGGAGGAACACTCCCAAACTCATTCTACGAGGCCACCATCACCCTGATACGAAAACCAGACAAAGATGTCACAAAGAAAGAAAACTACAGGCCAATATCACTGATGAACATAGATGCAAAAATCCTCAACAAAATACTAACAAACAGAATCCAACACCACATTAAAAGGATCATACACCATGAACAAGTGGGATTTATCCCTGGAATGCAAGGATTCTTCAATATATGCAAATCAATCAATGTGATACACCATATTAACAAATTGAAGGAGTAAAACCATATGACCATCTCAATAGATGCAGAGAAAGCTTTTGACAAAATTCAACACCCATTTATGATAAAAACCCTCCAGAAAGTAGGCATAGAGGGAACTTTCCTCAACATAATAAATGCCATATATGACAAACCCACAGCCAACATCATTCTCAATGGTGAAAAACTGAAACCATTTCCACTAAGATCAGGAACAAGAGAAGGTTGTCCACTCTCACCACTATTATTCAACACAGTTTTGGAAGTTTTAGCCACAGCAATCAGAGAAGAGAAAGAAATAAAAGGAATCCAAATAGGAAATGAAGAAGTTGTCACTGTTTGCAGATGACATTGATACTACATATAGAGAATCCTAAAGATGCTTCCAGTAAACTACTAGAGCTAATCAACAAATTGGTAAAGTAGCAGGATACAAAATTAATGCACAGAAATCTCTTGCATTCGTATACACTAATGACGAAAAATTTGAAAGAAAAATTAAGGAAACACTCCCGTTTACCACTGCAACAAAAAGAATAAAATACCTAGGAAGAAACCTACCTAAGGAGACAAAAGACCTGTATGCAGAAAACTATAAGACACTGATGAAAGAAATTAAAGAGTATACAAACAGATGGAGAGCTATACCATGTTGTTGGATTGGAAGGATCAACATTGTGAAAATGACTATACTACCCAAAGCAATCTACAGATTCGATGCAATCCCTATCAAACCACCAATGGCATTTTTCACAGAACCAAAGCAAAAAATTTCACAGTTTGTATGGAAACACAAAAGACCCCGAATAACCAAAGCAATCTTGAGAAAGATAAACGGAGCTGGAGGAATCAGGCTCCCGGACTTCAGACTGTACTTTAAAGCTACAGTAATGAAGACACTATGGTACTGGCACAAAAACAGAAATATAGATCATGGAACAGGATAGAAAGCCCAGAGATAAACCCACACACATACGGTCACCTTATTTTTGATAAGGGAGGCAAGAATATACAATGGAGAAAAGATAGCCTCTTCAATAAGTGGTGCTGGGAAAATTGGACAGCTACATGTAAAAAAATGAAATTAGCATACTCCCTAACACCATACACAAAAATAAACTCAAAATGGGTTAAAGACCTAAATGTAAGGCCAGACACTATCAAACTCTTAGAGGAAAACACAGGCAGAACACTCTATGATATAAATCAGAGCAAGATCCTTTTTGACCCACCTCCTAGAGGAATGGAAATAAAAACAAAAATAAACAAATGGGACCTAATGAACTTAAAAGCTTTTGTATGGTTTTGCAAAGAAAACCATAAACAAGATGAAAAGACAACCCTCAGAATGGGAGAAAATATTTGCAAACGAAGCAACTGACAAAGGATTAACCTCCAAAATTTACAAGCAACTCATGCAACTCAATATCAAATAAACAAACAACCCAATCCAAAAATGGGCAGAAGGCCTAAATAGACATTTCTCCAAAGAAGATATACAGATTGCCAACAAACATATGAAAGAATGCTCAACATCACTAATCATTAGAGAGATGCAAATCAAAACTACAATGAGGTTTCACCTCACACCAATCAGAATGGCCATCATCAAAAAAATCTACCAACAATAAATGCTGGAGAGGGTGTGGAGAAAAGGGAACCCTCTTGCACTGTTGGTGGGAATGTAAATTGATACAGCCACTATGGAGAACAGTATGGAGGTTCCTTAAAAAACTATAAATAGGACTTCCCTAGTGGCGCAGTGGTTGAGAATCTGCCTGCCAATGCAGGGGACACGGGTTCGAGCCCTGGTCTGGGAAGATCCCACATGCCGTGGAGCGACTAGGCCCGTGAGCCAGAATTGCTGAGCCTGCGCGTCTGGAGCTTGTGCTCCGCAACAAGAGAGGCCGCGATAGTGAGAGGCCCGCGCACCGCGATGAAGAGTGGCTCCCACTTGCTGCAACTAGAGGAAGGCCTCGCACAGAAACTAAGACCCAACACAGCCATAAATAAATAAATAAATAAATTAAAAAAAAAAAAAAGACTTGCAGATAAATTAAAAAAAAAAAAAACAACTATAAATAGAACTACCATACGACCCAGCAATCCCACAACTGGGCATATACCCTGAGAAAACCATAATTCAAAAAGAGTCATGTACCACAACATTCATTGCAGCTCTATTTACAATAACCAGGACATGGAGGCAACCTAAGTGTCCATCGACAGATGAATGGATAAAGAAGATGTGGCACATATATACAATGGAATATTACTCAGCCATAAAAAGAAACGAAATTGAGTTATTTGTAGTGAGGTGTATGGACCTAGAGTCTGTCATACAGAGTTAAGTAAGTCAGAAAGAGAAAAACAAATACCGTGTGCTAACACATATATATGGAATCTAAAAAAAATGGTTCTGAAAAACCTAGGGGCAGGACAGGAATAAAGACGCAGACTTAGAGAATGGACTTGAGGATACGGGGAGGGGGAAGGGTAAACTGGGACGAAGTGAGAGAGTGGCATGGACGTATATACACTACCAAATGTAAAATAGATAGCTAGTGGGAAGCAGCCGCATAGCACAGGGAGATCAGTTCTGTGCTTTGTGACCACCTAGAGGGGTGGGATAGGAGAGTGGGAGGGAGATGCGAGAGGGAGGAGATATGGGGATATATGTACATGTATAGCTGATTCAGTTTGTTATAAAGCAGAAACGAACGCAGCGTTGCAAAGCAATTATACTCCAATAAAGGTGTTAAAAAATTAATAAATAAAATCATAATAACATTAAAAAATAAAAAAACTAATAAAATAAATAGGTTTCTGATCTTTTTCTTCCAGTCAGTTACGTGTGCCAGTAACTATACCCAGTGTTTTTGTAAATATTAGATTAAACCTTCCTCAACTTAATGGTAACCTTGAACCTATCTAACCACACCCTTAAATGTTATCTTTTCCCTGGCTGAATTTTACTGGGGCTTTGTCAAAGCTTTTATAAATCCCATCTTTTACTGTTTGGAATATAAAAGCAGTCAGGTTTTCCACCTCTGTGAAGACTGAAATTTCTAGACTTTCTGTAATCTCTCATTTATTTTTGAAAACTGGTTACTTCTTTCCTCAACTCGTATCTTTTTTGTGATAGTTTGCCATATGCAACCAGTAGTCTCTATCACTTACTAATTGATTCTTTCCAATCACTTATCTTACTGCTGCTGACTCAGTGGCTCAAGATGTTATGTGGTAACGGTAACATTTTACTAATTGTTTTGCCACTGCATACTATTATCACCATCTTTCTAGCTTCCAGTGGTAGTTTTTTGCTACTTGCTACTGAACTCCTAAGTAAATGCCACATATTTTAGGTTTTAATTATAGCAATACCCTATTTCAAGGTATTAATTTCCATTATAGTCAGGATCATCTATTTATTTATTTATTTTTGGCTGCGTCGGGTCTTAGTTGTGGCACGCGGGATCTTCGTTGAGGCGTGCAGGATCTTTCCCTGTGGTGCATGGGCTTCTCTCTAGTTGTGGTGTGCGGGTTTTCTCTCTAGCTGAGGAGCGCGAGCTCAGTAGCTGTGGAGTGTGGGCTTAGCTGCCCCACGACATGTGGGAACCTAGCTCCCCGACCAGGGATCGAACCCATGTCCCCTGCATTGGAAGGCAGATTCTTTTCCACTGGACCACCAGGGAAGTCCCTAGTCAGGATCATTAATACTGGCTGCTGTAACAAATAAGTAGCTTAACACTTTATTTCTTGCTCTCATCACAGTCTTATATCAGTTAGCTTTCCTCCAAGTGATGGCTCAGGGATGCAGGCTCCTTCCATCTTGGGATGACACCATTTCAACAGGTGGCCTCTGTGGTATCCAGTGAAGGTGAAGAGAAGGAAAGAAGTCACACTGGATTTTTAACTCCACTGCTAGAAGTGATACCCATCATTGCTGCTTAGAGTCTATTTGCCAGAAGTAGTCACACAGCTATCCTAAATGCAAAGGAGACTGGAAAACATATAGGAACATATGGATATTGTAAACACTAACATTTTCTGCCACAACTTATTATTTGACCTCTCCTTCCCTATTCCATCAGAATATAAGCTTCACAAGGGCAGGGATTTTTTTTCTGTTCCCTTTACTTCTGTATCCTTAACACTTAGAAGAATGCCTGGCTCATAGTAAATGGTTATTAAATATTTACTTAGAGAATATGTGAAAAGGAGAATCCAGGGCTTCTTACCATTACTAGTGAGTGAGAAATTGGAAGAAAATAAGAAAGGATTCCAAGCAACCACAACAGATACCATGAAATGTATGCACTAAAGCTCAGGCATATTATTCACTGAACCTCTTCCCTCCCACAAGGCATTTTAAACAGAGTTCTAATGAGAATGTTTATATAGTTTATCAATTCCATACCAGACCATAAACAAGAACTTAAAGTGAGACAAGAAAGATTATGAAGAAAAGAAAAGGTTATAGGAAAAATATGGGGTTCAAAGGAAAAAGTTACTTTTAAAGTACAACAGCAACAATGAAAACTATAGGAGCCTGAGGCCATTTAGTGTAAAGGCAAAAACATTTATGCCTAGATAGGTCCTAAGGGTATCACTGAATCATAGCATAGTAAATAAATTACAGCCACTATGAAAATGATGAATCAATTAGGTTTGGTATACTTTCTTTCAAAAGACAGAAAAGTTGTAATACATTTAAGAAATTTTCTTTTTTTGTGTGTTCAAATGGACATTCTTCAGTCGTGCCCTAAATTCCCTAGTTGTAACTAGTCATTCATTTCTCTATGATGGTTGATAGATGAACTAGGACAGTAATGGATGTCTCAACTATTATTGTGCTTAGTTATTTCTTCCATTGGAAGCTCCCACTCCCTGAATGCTACACTGATTAGACTACATTCAGAGTATCAGGTTCAATAGGGGATAGATCCACATTTTGTGGAGTCTGAAGATTACACAATACAGAGGCTTCTTTAAGAAAAAAACCCACAAGTATAAAAGAAGGTACAAAAAGTATTTATTTAGAATAAAAATCACAACCAATTACAAATTTAAAAATTCACAAGAACCAGACATCACCAAATTCAGAAAAATATCTTGATGTTTTAAATTAATTAACTGCCTAGTATACCTTTAACAATACTTTTTCCTACATCTTTTGGCTGCATACTCTTTGATTTCTTCTTCATATGAAAATGATTTTTTTACATTTTGTTCTATAGAGTTAATAGATAGTTCAGTCTTTCCACTAGTGGAGTTGATGGAAATTTATTTTTATTATTGGTAGTTTAGAAGAGTTTCTTTCCAGTCTACAACTCATTATTGGGAAAGTTACATACATTTTTTAAGATAGTGGTCAAATTTGGGAAAATCTGTACCAAATTTCTTTTACATATATAGAATAAGATGTGGGAGGATTTTCCAGTTCTAGTTCTGGATCCATACATTTCAAACATTACCCCATTGCCTACATGCTTCTGTGCTGGGTCCCAAAGTATTCATTTGCTGATTGGTCTCTGGCCATCCACCTTCGTGTCACAATACCAAGTGACCCAGGTGACGGTAGGCCTTCAAGCAGTCAGAATAGATGCTACTGTTCCAATGGGCTGTAATGCCCATGAACCACATGAATTTTTTCCATTTAACTAACTCAGCTTCCCCTTAGCCAGATCCCCAAAATGCCAGCAATCACTTCAGTGCTTCTGGACACAAGGAAAATTATGACTGAAGGGAAGTTAGACTACACAGAGACAGCAATCTTTTAAGATGAAAATATTTTACTTCCAAAACTTTTACAGAAACATAATACCACATGAATATACTTCTAGGACCCCTCTTGTGGTGCTGGAAGAGGCTTGAATTTTAAGTTTCTTGAAATCTGCCTTTGGGTTTAGCTTTGAATGCTATGCTTCAGGAGTGCTCAAAGGTGGACACGTTCACAGAAAGGAGGTAATGGAGGATGATGAAGGGTCAGGACTCTCTGCTTTATGATAAACAGCTAAGGGCCATGCAAAGATCTTGGAAGAGAAAATTCAAGGGGTTCCCAAGTCTGTCTTTAGTCCTTGTAGTCCTGTGAGGTGAAAGAAGTATTTCAACTCAATATAAGGAATCACTATCTAATGTTAGGCCAGTTTCAATGTAGAATTGACCAGCTTATGAAATACTGAGTTTTCTTCACAGTAACAGCTCAGGAAGAGGCTAAATGAGGACCAGTCAGGGATCCTGTGAAGGGGAGGCCCCAGTTTGGGGAGTGGTAGTGACAGGGATGGGGAGTGTGGTATGAAAGAACCTAACCTTTACACACTTTTGCAAGTCTGAGATTTTAAGATGACTTTGCTAATTAACCTTATTTGAAGCCTCAGCCTCATGTTTAATGCCTGTACATAGAGAGTTTTAAAGATAGATGGGACTGCTTTTAAGGTGAGGGAAAAAGGTTTTGTTTTTGTTTTTTTAAACCTAAGGGCAGCAAGAATGATCCATTTTAGCTCTATTTATTTTTATGCTTTTTTGTTTAAAGCCAGATTGTAAGACAGCGCTTAATCAACACAGGAGGTTAAGGGTTGCAGTTGTGGGGCTGCTGAGCCTACAGCAAGTTGTAGAAAGAGAACATCATGTGGGATCTTTCGGGATCCCTACTCTTCCAGCAAGTACAAGAATAGGACCATTTTTTTTCTTTTGTGTGTGTGTGGTGGGGGGGGGGGCGTGGGGGGTTGTTCATCAATTCATTGGAGTAGCCTAGCAATGATGCCTGGGATGGAAAGATCCAGAGGAATAATGAGTCAGGGCTTTTTGTGACATGTGACAGAACACAACTGAAACTGCCTTGAGGAAAGGAGGGGGATTTTTGCCTTCGGGGGTAGAGTTCACTTCAGATATGTTTGCCTCCTAAGTCTCAAAAGATATCATCCCCTCTCCCACAGTTTTCCTTCTCTTTAAGTTGACTTGACTTCATTTACAGGCATTGGTGGTACTTATCACTGGCTTATATCCTTCCAAATAAGTTATTCTAGTTTGAAGGGCTTCTTTTTCTGAACTGATTCAGCAAAAGCCCCAGATTGAGTTCCTGAACCAAAATGCCCATCCCAGAACCAATCACTGTGGTCTGGAACATGAAGACTGGCCAGTTCTGGGGGGTGAGGGCGGGAGGTGTCAGTATCCTGGAACCGCAAAGACTCGTGGGCAAGGGGAAAGGGGTAGTTCCCAAAGGAAAAATGAATAGCTGTTATCAGAGAAATGGATAATACTTAAAGTACATACTCAAAAAACCGTAAATAAGGATATCCATTATTTGTGGAAAAATGTTTTGGGACTTTCTTCCTATGGTTGTAGTTACACTGTAAAATCAAGTAAATCTTTCCCTTATCCAGATAGATACCACGCATAGGGGGTAATCGTCTTATATGTCAGCGTTTTTACTCTTTCCCCTAAGTGGGACTGAGTCAGTGAAGATGCTACAAAAGAAGTAAACAGAAAGCTGAAAGTATTAATACGGTAATTTTTAATTTGAGTGCCCTCTTTAGGCAAAGTAGCTGGGAGGGCTTTCAATAATCCATTTTTAATCGTGACCACACCCCGTGTAGGTGACCTGAGTATTACCGTCTTGCCCTTGCAGTTGGGGAAACCGAGGCATGACACTCCTCCATTCAGCCTTCCGGGGGGATT
This sequence comes from Eschrichtius robustus, assembly GCF_028021215.1. Taxonomy (NCBI): domain Eukaryota; kingdom Metazoa; phylum Chordata; class Mammalia; order Artiodactyla; family Eschrichtiidae; genus Eschrichtius; species Eschrichtius robustus. The sequence goes on from NC_090828.1 coordinate 38,947,233, forward strand.
TAGGAAGACTCCAGCCTGCCTGACCTCAGAGGGTCTTCTTCCTCCGCGGCGCCTCTCGGAACCCTCATGTCCTTCGGCGTCGCAGAAGGAGAGCAGCTCGGGCTCCGCCGCAGCCTCGGCATTCGTCCTTCGCCCAGCTGCATCCGCCCCGCTCTTCCACACCTTCCCCGGGAAGGTCCAGCTGGCCAAGGTCTGGCAGTCCCTCCCGTCCTCTCCCCTCACCCCTCCCGCCTCCCCCACTCTGATCCCTGACGTGCAGGAAGCCCCCAGCCCAGCGCCCCGCAGGGAGGTGCGGGCAGATGCCGCCCGGGCGTCCAGCGGGAGGGGCGCCGACGCCGCGGGAGGTGAGCGGCCCGCACCCTTCGCCCCCCGAGGGCCAGGGCGGGCACCGGGCACGCTGGGCCCGAGGAAGGTGGCAGCGCGAGGGAGGCCGGGCGAGCCCGCGGGGAGCGGCGAGAGAGGGCGACGCAGGCGGGCCGGCGCGCGGCTCGCGGGCGACGCCTGGAGAGCGAGCAGCGGGGAGCCAGGCGCTGCGGGGCCGCTCGGGGACGCGCCGCGCCCGGGCCGCCGAGCTCGCCCGTAAACCCACTCCGGACGCCCAGACCCCTGGCGCCCTCCCGAGCGCGGGCGGGAGATATGGCTTCGCGCGTCCCCGCCGCTGCCGCCGCCGCCGCCGCCGCTGCTGCTGACTCGACAGAATCGGCGGGCCGCGCGGGGGGCGCGGCGTAACCCGGGGGTGGGCGGCGGCGGCGCGGAGCCGCCTGGGGAGCTCCGGGCGTCGTTGGGAGCGAAGGAGGATGCCAGCACAAAGGCGAGCCGAGACCCAGCCCGCTGCGGAAGGCGGCGGGAAGAGCCGCTGAGGGGCGCGCCGGGCGCGCTCGGCTCCGCGCTGCGTCTCTCGTCGCTGCCTCGGAGTCGCCGGGTCGGAGACGGCCGCGCAGGGTCCCTCGGTCCCGTGGCAGCGGCCGCCGCAGCCGGGAGCTGCATGCTACGCGCGGCGGCGCCCCCGGTCGCCTGCTTTCCCCGCGGCGCGCGCGGGCCGGCCGGAGGGGGCCGGGGCCGCGGGTTCGGGCGACTGCGGGGGCGCTCTGCCGCCCGGCGGCCCCGTCCCCACCCGCAGTCGGCGGCAGCGGGCGCCGAGCCCCAGGTGAGTACGCGGCCCTGGCCCGGCCCTCGCGCCGCAGGTACCGGACAGCGGGAGGCGGCTTTGTTTTCCTCCCTCTCGCCCCGGCGCGGTCATTCATTTGACATTTCGGCTTCCGCTGCCCAGAGACGCGGGTGAGAGGCACTGGGACGTGTTTCAAGGTTTGGTTCTCCCGGGGAGCTGAGACTCTTGGGTCCATCTGAGCGTCACTTGAGGGAGCGGAGGCTTCATTTCCTTTTTGGTTTGGAACGTGTTGTGAACATCCTCTGCGGGGGCTTGGGGCCTGGAGGAAACTGGGGCTGCAGATTTAGACGTAGACGTTTCCGAGGACGTGCAACTGCAGAGGTCTGGCTCTTCCATGCCTTGTGTTTTCCGCTGTTAGCAGAGCTCAGGTGTTTTTCCTTGATTATTATTATTAATTTAGGAACATCTTTACAGGTACATTTATTTCTTTTAGAGTTGGAAGTCTGGAGACAATACAGAGAGCTCACAGAGTTACAGGGGATCAATCGATATTAAACTTGGAGAAGGCAAGCATCAGCAATCCTCGTAGGTAGAGGTGAACGGTAGGCAAACTTCCCCGGGGGCTTTTAGCCTTCCCAGTACGGTTTCTGCTTTCACTGTCCTAGAGTCAAGCAAACTCTGAATTCTTATTGTACGTATGCCTTTGTCAAAGTGTGAAACTTGTCTTTTTTTGAATAGTTTTCTAGTTTGTCATTTGGAAGAAAAAGATTTTAATGTAATTATTAGAGTCCTCTATTAGACCTGGTGAAATTTCATGTTTTCATTTGTCTCATAAGTATGATTTTCATTTTACTATTTCTCCTGTTCCCTCAAGGGCTCATTTCTTCTGTTGCCTAGAGAGAGCTTCACCCGCCCCCCCACCTCCAACAGATGGCTGTGTGTTCTGAGAGGTTATCTTTAAAATGACACTCACATTACCTGTAAACAAAAAGGATCAGTTATTAGGCTTATCTTTGGAGTTATTAAAGCAAGAAGCCTAATCTGGATGGGGATATTATTAATGGTGTGAAAATCTGGAGTTTGCTAATCTGTTTGGGCATCAGAAGATTCCTGCAGGGATTGTTTATATAGTGTGGGAGACAGATGGCATCCCTAGCAGACAAGAGAAGCCTAGCATAAAGGGTCATTGTATTCTTCCGAAATTATCCACTTCACTGTTGGGAGATGGGGTCAGGTGGGGAAGACATAATTTTCATCTCCCACAGGAGGCTTTATAACCTTATCATCCAGCAGCCTAACCAGTTAGTTTCTTCTTTCTTTGAACATTTAAAAAGTCATTATTGAGCTGTTTGTTTTGATTATTCCTTCGGGCCATTTTGGCCTCAATTGTGGTTATGTGAAGCAGTTTAAACAGTTATATTAAGAAAAATGTCTTTGAATTTAAGATTATCGTACCACTGGGAAAACAGCAGTTCTTGTATACAAATGGCCCCTTGGACTCATAGTGTCTCCTAGCTGGAAGGACTTTAGTCCCATCTGCATGAATTCAAAAGGAGTTTCTTCTGCCATCTCCGTGACAGGTGGTTCCCTGGCTCCCAGCATTTGTCATGAGACTCTCAGCTATGGGTAGTACTCTACTTTTATAAGGCTTAACAGCCTAAGACATTTGCTTTATCAGTGCCTCCATCACAGCATTGAACAGCCTTGGGCAGTGAATCTTTTTGAATGACTGGAGTCCGTGAAGAAATCAGTCATTCTGAACATTTGAGATAAGCCAGCTGGAGCTTTTCTGCTCCTACCACCATTATAGATTCTTTATGTGCTGTAGATTCCAACTAGATTGCAAAATTGGTCTCCCCTCTGGATGCATGTGAGGGAAAATATTCCAGTAAATTAATAGTCACTAACCACAGGACTAAATTTAATGAAGAACATGAGCAATGTTTGGCCCCCCTGAACAGGAAGTATGGGGTAAAAGTAAGCATTGGCTCTGTTTAACGTGGGAACTGTGATCTTGAGGGAAAAAAAAACATATTTTCTTACTTTTTTCACATCCTTCTGCACCACTGATCTCAGCAAAAGGCAAGGAAACCAAGGTTGTTACCTGTAGCTGAGGACAGGCGCCATAGCCATTTCTTCTGGATGAATGTGTGCTGCTGGAGAGGTGGCTTTCGGGCTCTGCCCAGTTTCAGCGTGTGCCTTGGCATCAACAAAAGGGTCTAACATTCAAATTCAGATTGTTAAATCTGCGGTTGGTATCTGTGTACCTTCTCACCAGGTTGCTTCCTTTCTTGTGAAGTATTCCTTTATGAGAAACCCGAGGCACCAGGCCTGGGCTTACTGGGCACCTGGCCTACATCCACATTCTAGTGTGTTGCTGCTTGCTTTCTTGAGTAAAAATGGAACCAGTTTTGCACGAACAGGGAATGGCAGGGTGGAGTGAAAACATTTCCAGCTCCATTGTGGAAAGCCAGGCCTGGCCTGAAAGAGAGAGGACTATATTTGAAGTTTGGTTGATGTAGCAGAGGCAGAATTGCTTCTTTACACACAGGATGCCTTTTGTGTGGGAAAATGTATGAGGGATTAGAAGGGTGACTACACCCTCTGGTTAGCCTGCAGTAGTCCTGGTTTTTTCCTGTTGACCTATCTGAATTATCAAATGCATCCCCTTTCACATTTAAAAGTGCCCTGGTTTGGATGATAAATTATGTGGTCACCCTAGATATTAAGGAATATTCATTATTTTCTTCACCACCCTCTCCTGACTTCAAATTTTGAGTCTGGCTTTGTTTCAGTCTTTAATTTGTTAAATGCAAAGGTAAGAAAGGTAAAAAAAAACCCAAAAAATGCATAAGGAAAAAAGAAATAGCAAGGAAGACAAAAGACTGACGTAATTGGTTGTTGTCATCTATTTATACATATAAGAAATAAAATAGTTTTTTCCTTGACATATTAAGTGTCTTCTCTGGCTCTGAGCCCAGGTTATTATTGTCTTCGAGCACAATAAGAATGAATACCTGTTTACCTAGGGCTGGCATGAATTGGGACAACTCCTATGATCCGGGAGAGCAGCTTCAACAAAATTCTGTTTGCAGACTTGATGGGTGCATGGCTTTTGCAGATATGAATGAAAGTTTCAAGATCTAGTGTTTGGTCAAGTTCTTGGAATTTACTGAGAGACCAAAACACATGTGTCGTTGTGAAGACTTGACTCCACATTCTCCTAGTTTCCAAGCCCTCTGGGCCACGAGGATAATAGAAGAGCCTTTGTTTTCTGCCCTCTCTTTTGACTAGAGCCTTGGGTTTGGGTCTCAGTTTTTCAGACAAAGGGCTTGCAGAGAAGAATGTGCTGTGCCCACTCATCACGTGAACATTCTCATAGGGGCTGGAGATTGTGCAGGTGACCTGGTGGGGATTTGAGTTCTAAAGCTAGATATATGAAGCTTGTGGCATGTACTTCAACAATGGCTGTGCTCCTTGGCTAAAGAATTGCCTGTTTGAAAGAGTTCATTTGCAGTGCTGGCCAGTAGGTGTTACAATTAATTATGGCTGTCACTTTTTCCAGACCCACTCCACTAAAATCCTCAAAAGCTTGGTCGGCATGCTTGAATAAGAAGAAATGTATGTATCTTCTTTATGAGTAGGATAACCATGTAGTTATTTTTGCTCAGATAAGGACACTTTTGAGAGTAAAAGGGGATACTAACTGCAAGGGGCACCAGATCAAACAGTATAAACTGGGCTATCCCAGGAAAATTACGATGGATGGTTGTCTTAACTATTACCTAAGTCATTAGCTTTTATATGAAGAGTACCCATATGATGGAAAAATGTCCTTAGCTGCTTCTAGATTTGTTCAACATATGTCTAATGTGTGCATGCATATATGTGTATGTGTATATATACAAATCATATATCTACAGATATGTGTATTGCGGGGTTGAAATTAACTACTTACAAAGACCTAGTCATTTGGAAAATTGTGACTTTCATCATTTTTTTCATGGGTTGACTTTTAAACTAAAAAAAAAGCCCAGCCTTTCCAAACTTTAAATCATCTTCTGACCTTGTGTAGTTCTCTTGCTTAAATCATTTGATAGTTCTCCATTTTCTGTTTAATTCTCAAAGTAAGATCCACAGACAGATTGGTGGTTAAAAAGGAAAAGCAGTGAAAAAATTTCACTTATTCATTCATTCATTCAACTACTATTTATTAAGCACCTTCTATGAATCTAGGTGCTGAATGAATAAAACTGCCCTTGTGAAGTTTTCATTCAGTTGGGAGTGGAGGGGTAGGAGTGGGAGATGCACAATAAACCAAATGAATAAGTAAATTATATAGCATGGTAGAAGGGGATAAGTGCTTTGGAAGAAAGAAAGTAGAACAGGATAAATGTAGTTGAGTAGCCCTCATGAAGAAAGAGACCTTAAGCAAAGACTTAAAGGAAGTGACAGAAGTTACTCATACAGCTACCTGAGGGGGAGCGGTCCAGGCAGAGGGAACAGCCAGTGCGAAGGCCTGAAGGTGAGAATGTGTTTGGATGTGTTCAAAGTTTAGCAAGAAGACCAACACAAGGGGGTGGGGTTATGGGGGGGACTTCGAAATGTGAATCAGAAAGATGGTGTAGGAGTGGCAGAGCATGTAGGACCCTGAGATGTGAGAGTAATTATAATTTCAGCAGAAATCCCATTATGTTCTTAAAAGTAATTATGGTATGAAAAATTGTGTTCATGCTATGAAGACTGCACTGGTCAATATAGCTTACATTTCATAAGCACTTCATCATGGTGCACTTCATCTTGGTTAATATACTTTTTATGTCATTTGCTTATTGTTTCTTTGTTAAAGTAGCATAGTTTGTTGTTGCTGGTCTTAAATTGTATCTCCATTTCACAAAAATAGATCAGTGGCTCAAAAGTGGTTCATTGCAGTGTGAAAATAGTGATGAAAATAGTAATGTAAATGCTGCAGTTCAGAATGTCATAAACATACTTACAGAACCGAATCCCGTTCCAAATATAAAATGTGTATCTGTATGTGTAAAAACAAGGACGTTTGTGAGAGTGATGTTTTCAAAACAGTAGCTGAAATGGAAAAGTGCATATGGAAGTATGATGATGACTATCTCAAAACTGCTTTTTATTGGGCTTGCCATCCATTCGCTCCTAGTCCCCAGTCATTGCCTGTTATGAAACTTTGTCTGTGAAGCCATGGATGTCTTGGTGTCATTTTCAAACAAAGCACAGTGGCTTCCTTGTTATACTATGGAAGTTTCACAGGGCAAGTACCCAATAATGTTTTCCGTTACAAAATTAATGTATTATACTGCTAACGGTAGGTAAGAGATTAAAACTCTAGTAGCTTCATTAAAGGATCCTTGTAACAAAAGTAAGTATAAGTCATTTTATTGAAGAGACACCTGGAAAATCAGCTGGAAAATTAAAGACAAACATTATCCTTAGAGAGAAACCAGAAGTTATTGACAGAATTCCTTTGTCAAATGACACGGTTGGCTGTTGCATAGTATCAGTGGAATAGGGAAGAGCGATTACTATCAAGTGCACGCTGGCAGATATTTCACTTTATGGTTGGATGAAACCACCGATGTCATGCAGAGAATGAATCAGCTTTTGGCATTTGTTCAGGGAGGAGCACTTGGTGATGCTTTGTTCATTTATCACTGAAAACTCATGCTATAGGGGAAGAGATTTTTCTTTTGGTTAACCATTATATATGAGACTGGAAAAGTCCTCAGGAGGCAGGACTGACAGAGCATAAGTTTCATGTACAGATAAGAAGGTGATGGGTTCATGAAGAAAAGAAGTTGTACCTCAAAGCCAATTCACGTGCTCTTCCATTCACAGCGAAGATGTAGCACCTTCTGATCTTGAGGAAGTAACTAAAAGAAAGTGAAAACTGGGTACAGCCAAATTGCGGCCCCTGAGTATCTGCATGTGCTGTGCAAAGTGATGGGCAGGGAGTATAAGGCTGCTTCTCTGTGCTGATGTACCCTGGCTGTCGAGGGGAAAGGTGCTCATATGGTATTTTATCTGTGGTGTAACATATCTGTGGAGCAAGAAAAATATTTCTTCATGACACGGATTAGAAATGATTTCTCTTGTATCAAGTGGCATGCCTCAGTACTATACTCTGCCCACAGGGAACCATGTCAAGGACAGGGAGGGAAGGAAGAATTGTTAACAAATAAAACAATCTGCCACAGTCATAGGACTGAGACATTTTTTTCATTAGAGAGAGTCGGAGGTCCACATTGACCATAAAGAGTAGAGGAGGCTAAAAAAAAAAAAGAGTTGAGGAGGTAATATTTTCAGTAATGGACAGTCCTTTAAATCAGAAGCATAATACCTCTCAGTGACCTATTGGAAGAGTAAGAGCACAAAGGAATAGAACTTAGATCCAATAAAGTTGATGCAGAGAGAGTACAAGTGTATACTTAATATTTGAGAGCATGTAGAGAACCACAGTGGGAGGAACCCAGACTTTTAGGATTTTGTGTTAAGATACTGGCTGGCCGGGAGTATAGGTAAAAGGAGGTGGAGAAGTCTGACAATTGGACATGACTTTTCTTATACTTTTTCCTTAGGCTTGGCTTCATTTCAGACAAATGGACTTGATACTCAAGGGTTTTCAGAACATGATCTGTATTGCCTCCAACCTAACCTAGAAAAAATATAAATGTTCTCTAGTGGTCTAGGATTCTTTGCATAGGACTCCTCTCCTTCCTTTCCTCCTCTCTCCCTCTCTCTTCCCTTCCCTCCCTTCTTCTCTCCTTCTTTTCTCCCCTCCCTGCCTCCCTCTCTTCTTTTGTTCTTTCCCTCTTTAAGCTATTGAGTCGGCATCTTTAAACTAGAAGATACTTTGAGAGCTCATCCCTTCTCTGTCCATGTCTTTTAGCAGATATATGTGCTATCCAGGGCAAGAGGGATAAGGACCTCTAGGGAAGTTCTGTTCCTTGTTCAGCTAACCCACTCTAATGTGGAATATCCAGTTATAGCACACATTTAAATTTTAACCCTCATCCTTCAATAAAGGTCCATTTCTTGGGGAGTTCCCTGGTGGCCTAGTGGTTAGGATTCTGGGCTTTCACTGCTGTGGCCCAGGTTCAATCCCTGGTTGGGGAACTGAGATCCCACAAGCCCCAGGTGAGGCCAAAAAAAGAAAAAAAAAGATCCATTTCTCCCTTTTTTTTTGGACTTTAATAAAGATGGAGTCATTGTCTTTTGTCTAATAACTCTTCTGTAGTGATGGCCATTATTTCATACTAGGACAGAAGTCATTCATTCATTATTCATTGAACAAACATTGAGAGTCTTATATGTGCCAGGCTCTGTGCTGAGTGATAGGTATAAAAGAGGTCAGTATTCAGACATGGGCCTAACCAGATAAAACAGAAAATTGAATTAGGATATAGGCAATGGCAATAAAAATATGAATAAATAAGTAAATATGTAATTGCAAAGCAAATGTGGCAGAAATGTAAATGTAAACATTTTTACATTAGGGTGGTGGTATTTTGGCTACTTTTATATTAACTTCTGAACTGTATCATCTTCTGAATGTAATTTTGAAATATTTTGTGAGTAAAAAGTGAAGAAAACATAGTTGGAAGTGTGATAAGTGCTTTGTAGAGGAGGACCTTGATAGAGAAGGAAGTATAACTGAGACTTCCTTTACATGGGGTGGTCAGGGAAGACCTGGAGTGTAAGTCATCACTTGCCTATGTGAGAGGGATGAGGATAATTTGGACAGGGCTCAGAGAAGAGTCGCAAAGATGATTGACGACAGAGTTGAAAATAAGACCTTCGAGAGCCGTCTCAAAGAACCGGGGGTGTAGAGCAGCCATGGAATTTAACCCGATGCAATGACTTAGGCTCTCTTTTTCTTCCGTTTATACACATCCACTTCTACATGTTCACATTCTCTTCACTCATTTCTCATGGGCAACATCAGGCAAGGCACGTGATTCAGGTTAGAATTCCGTGTTAGAGGAAAATTGAAATTTTGTTCTGCAGTTGAGGAAAAATTGGAAAGGACCTGAGAGGCAAACTAGTTCAGCCTTTGTATGAAGAAATACCTTTTTAAAAAAAATTTACTTTAACTTAATTTTTTAAATTAATTTATTTATTTTTGGCTGTGTTGGGTCTTCGTTTCTGTGCAAGGGCTTTCCCTAGTAGCGGCAAGCGGGGGCCACTCTTCCTCGCGGTGTGCGGTCCTCTCGTTGCGGAGCACAAGCTCCAGACGCGCAGGCTCAGTAGTTGTGGCTCACGGGCCTAGTTGCTCCGCGGCATGTGGGATCTTCCCAGACCAGGGCTCGAACCCGTGTCCCCTGCATTGGCAGGCAGATTCTCAACCACTGCGCCACCAGGGAAGCCCAAGAAATATCTTTTTAAGGTTAACGGTGGTCATCCAGTTCTTGGGAGATCGTTTCCATGCTTCCTCCACCTAGAATGGGGCGGTGGTAAGTGGAGCTCTCTGGTTTACTTCCAGTAGGCAGGTCCTCTTTCCATTCATTCCATAAATACCCCAGACTCATCTCCACCTCAGCACTTTTACCACAGGAACACTTCCCACCTGGAATGCCCAACCATTCTACCTGCTTTTCTGTGTGTCATTTAAAAGTGGTGCTTTTCATCATTTTCCCCCCATCTTACTCTTATGAAGAATATGGCATTTCTAGAACTAAATGTAGCTTCCTTTGTCATGATTGGCAATAAGATTGGGGGTAGAGTGAGTACCCTAATCTGGGAGGGGATTGAGGGCAGTGTGTTTAGTTTGATACCTTCCCCCCACATGCTAATATGCCCCACTGTTGGGAATCCCTCTCTTATAGCAATTAAGATCTTAATCATCTGCTGCTTTAGGTGGTGCACTACTTATTTTGTTTGCTATTAGTCTTTTTGCCAACTAGACTTTAAGTACTCTGAAGATATGGAAACTTGGCTGATACCTCTGTATAATGCCCAGTATTGATCATGAAGTGAATACATATACAATGATCAATGCCTCATGGCTGAAGGAACCACGTGTTTCTTTTTCATGGACCATTATGAAAGGCTATTATTTATATAAATCAGATATTAAGTTGGCACAGATGCTAAAAGATTAATATTTTTGAAGTTTTAAAATGGCAGAAAGTCAAGTCTTGGAGGTCTGATTCATTGAGATCATTCCCATACCAGAAACCTCCTTCTTCCTTTGTAAGCCTTTTAACTCCTTGCTATTCAAAGTGTAGTCTACAGACCAGTGGCATCAGCATCACCCGGAAGCCAGACCTACTGAGTCAGAATCTGCATTTTAACAAGATCCTCAGATATGTTCTATACACAGTAAAGTTTGAGAAGCATTTTATTTTTAACACAAAATTCAGAAACTTAGGAGGAGCATTTATCTTCAAAGAGAAGTGAGTCTGGAAATGAAGGTTTCATTGGTCTGTGGATGAGATCCTCAGTGCTTTCTGTCGTGTTGGCCTGGAATTAACACTGCTTCTTGCCAGACCAGAATTATGTAGGAGTGCCCCAGGGTAATTTAAGTAAGTGAGTGGTACAGATGTTAGACGTGATGGTGATTACAGGAAGTTGAAGCAGTTTGGAGTGAGAAACTAGGAGAGCTTGGCAAAGGTAGAGGAACGTGGCCATGCAACCTGAAACCAAATATAAGGGGAAATGTCTTCCCTTTATGATTAGAAACAACTTCTCACTCTCTGGATTTGGACTCGGTTCTCATACTCCAACCCCTCCAGAGCCAGCAGGACACAAGGGAAACTGGCTTAAAGTGCTGTGCATGCAAACCTTGTGGAGTGGTGAGGATCGTGGAGAGGCATTCTTCATCAGAGGGGAAGGAGGTGTCACCACTCAGGTCACCCAGTTGTTGCCACATGGGAATTTGGGTTCAGCATGGCCAAATCGTCAGATTTTTCAAATGAAGCTAAAAATATAAGTTTGTACATAAAACATCTCTTGGGTATAGTATGTTGGTAATTACAATGTTTTTAGAATGGCTCAGGCCAAACAAAATTCATATGCTGCCTGCATCTGTTTTGTAACCCCTGTTCTGGAACAACAAAACATATGTGGTGGTGTGAATACCTGGCTTTTTTAGTGCAGGGCACCAAACACAGGGAGAGGCCTTTTGGTCCTGGTAAGGACCATTTTGGATCTTTACTAAGTAAAAGAAATAAAAAGACATAAAAGAAGGGAGCTGCACTTGCTTTGATGACCTGATTTAAAATATGTCTGAAGAACCTCAGTAACTAATGGTGTTTGAAGGAAAGAGTTAGATGCCTAAAGGCATAAAATTTTGGCCCTGTAAAATCTGAAGGGGAAGTAAGCATGGAGTTGGGTCCAGGGTGAGGAAATGAGGTCATGGAAATTTCTTGGCACTCCCAAGCTAGGATCACACAGTGCAACAGAGCTGGGAGGCTGGACCACAGCTTGGAACTTACTGTGCTTGGAGAGAAGTGTGACTGGAGATAGAATTCGAGTTAATTTACCTTTAGCATCTGGTTGTTGAATTTAGGTGGTGGCTAATATTTATTTATTAAAAAAAAATTTTAAACATACTTTAAAAAAAATTATTTATTTATTTATGGTTGCGTTGGGTCTTCGTTGCTGCCTGCAGACTTTGCCTAGTTGCGGCGAGTGAGGGCTACTCTTCCTTGCAGTGCGCGGGCTTCTCATTGCGGTGGCTTCTCTTGTTGCAGAGCACGGGCTCTAGGCGCGCGGGCTTCAGTAGTTGTGGCATGTGGCCTCAGTAGTTGTGGCTCACAGGCTCTAGACTGCAGCCTCAGTTGTTGTGGTGCATGGGCTTAGTTGCTCTGCGGCATGTGGGATCTTCCCGGACCAGGAATCAAACCCATGTCCCCTGCATTGGCAGGTGGATTCTTAACCACTGCGCCACCAGGGAAGTCCTGGCTAATATTTAAAGTTTGCTGGAATTGAGTTTTCTATTAAAGTTTGTCATGGTAAAATTAGCATTTTATATATTTTGAGAGTGAAAACTAGGTGAAGGAATCAAAATTCTTTCCAAAAATTTATTATTGATTATACTTCTTGTTAAAAATTAAATTCCTTAAAGATTAGCACTGTTTATTATGTATCTTTACATTATTATCATCTTTACATCCACCACAGTCTGTGTCAGTGATCTGTACTGATTATAAGACAATATAGTTTATTTTCTATCTTGGTGAGTCATTCTGTAGGTATTCATTTTCCTCACTGATTTAAAAAAATAATGGCTTTGTTGAGATATAATTCACATACCATAAAATCCATCATCTTAAAGTGTACAATGTAGTGGGTTTTAGTATATTTACAAAGTTGTGCAACCATCACCACCCTGTAATTTCAGAACCTTTTTATCACCCTCAAAAGAAGTCCAGTGCCCTTAGCAGTCACTCATCTCCCCTGCCTACAGCCCCTGGCAACCATCACTCTAGTTTCTGTCGCTATAGATTTGCCTCTTGTAGACATTTCATAAAAGTGGAATTATATAATATGTAGCCTTTTGTGACTAGCATCTTTCACTTAGCATAATGTTTTCAAAGTTTATCCATATTGTAGCATGCGTTAGCATGCCATTCTTTTGTATAGCCAAATAAAATTTTATTGTAAATATACCACATTTTGTTTATCCATTCATCAGTTGATGGACATTTGAGATGTTCTCAGTTTTTGGCTATTATGAATAATTCTGCAATGAGCATTTGTGTAAAAGTTTTTGTGTAGATATATGTTTTCAGTCCTCTTGAGTATACACCTAGGAGTGGAATTGCTGGGTCATATGGTAACTCTATGTTTATCATTTTGAGGCTCTGCCAAACAGTTTTCCAAAGTGAGTGCACCATTTTACATTTTACTCAGCAATGTCTGAGGGTTCCAATTTCTTCATATCCTTACCTACACTTGTTATTGCTTTTCTTTTTGATTTAACCATTCTGGTGGGTATGAATTGGTATTTCATTGTGGTCTTGATTTGCTTCTCTGTAATGATTCATGATGTTGAGCATCTTTTTGTGTGGTTATTGGCCATTTGTGTATATTTTTTGGAGGCGTGTCTCTTCAGATCCTTTGCTAATTTTTAAATAAGTTTATTTATTAAAAAATTTTTGTGTTGTACAGTTTTTTTTTTTTTGTAACTTTCTGGATTCTAGACACTTATGAGACATATGACTTGAAAATATTTCTTCTGTTTTTTGGATTGTCTTTTCACTCTCTTGACGGTGTCATTTGAAGCACAAAAGTTTGTAATTTTGATAAAGCCCAAGTATCTTTTTTTCTCTTTCTTGTGCTTTTGGTGCATATCTATCCTTATTGATCTCCTAATTGTTCAATCCAATATGGAAAATGGAGCATTGACATCTTTAACTATTGTTGTTAAATTGTCTTTTTCTCCCTTCAACTCTGTCAGTTTCTACTCATGTATTTTGCAGCCCCTTGTAACGTATATGTTTGTAATCATTATGTCTTCCTTTTGAATTGACCCATTTATCTTTATAAAATATTCTTTCTCCCAAGTTACCATTTTTGCCTTAAAGTCTATTTTGTCTGTTGTTGGCATTGTCACTCCATTTCTTTTTTTAGAGGTGTTCCCATGATGTATCTTTTTCCATCCTTTTACTTTTACCCATTTGTGTCTCTGAATCTAAATTGTCTCTTTTAGACAGCATGTAGTTGAATCACTTAAAAATATATTCTGCCAATCTCTGCCTTTTGGTGAGTGTTTAACTAGAATGTTTGATTGGAGTGTTTAATTTATTTACATTTAATGTAATTACTGTTTATCAGATGGATATATATCTGCCTTGTTTGCTATTGGTTTTCTGTGTGTCTTATGTTTTTTTTGTTCCTCAGTTCCTCCATTACTTGTCTTGCATTAAATATATATGTTTTCTAGTGTGCCATTTAAATTTTCTTGTTGTTGCTTTTCTGGAGAAGATAATTTTCATAGGCCTTTATTCTGTCATTCCTGATAATATTGTTATGATTATTTTTGAGTTATTTTCTTAGTTGTTGCCTGGTTATTGACAGTGAAATTCTTAATTTAAAACAATCTAGTTCAGATCAATTTCAGCATCATTTCAAAAGTATACAAAAACTTTACTTCAATATGGCTTAATTCCTTGCTTTATACATTGTAAGCCCATCATTAACACTTTTATAGTTATTGTCTTACGTAGTTGTTTTTCAATAGAAAAGGGTTGTAAACAAAAATACATTTATACTGTACTTTGCATTTACCTATGTTGTTAGCTTTTCCAATTCTCTTTATTTCTTCATGTGGATTTGAGTTAATATTTAGTGATTTTCATTTCAGCCTCAAGAACGCCCGTTAGTATTTCTTGTAGGACAGATTTGATAGTGACGGATTCTCTCAGGTTTTGCTTGGCTGGGAATGTCTTAATTTCTTCTTCATTTTTGAAGGATAATTTTGCTGGCTATAAAAGTCTTGGTTAACTTTTTAAAATTTCACTGATTTGAATGTGTTATTCCAATGCCCTCTGGCCTTCATATTGTCTGATGAGAAATCAACTGTTAATCTTATTGAGAATCCTTTGCTTGTGATGAGACTTTTTCTTGCTGTGTTCAGGTTTCTCTCTGTCTTTTGAAATTTTGACTATGATGTGTCTTGGTGTGGATTCTTTTTAGTTATCCTACTTTGAGTTTATTGAACTCCTTGGATGTATAGATTAATGTTTTCATCAAATTTGGGAAGTTTTTGGCCATTATTTCTTCAAATAATGTTTCTTTCCTTTCCTTCTGGAATTCCCAGCGTGCATGGCATGATACAATATCTGTAGTTTCACAGGTCTCTGAGGCTCTGTTAATTTTTCTTCATTCTTTTTCTGTTCCTAAGCCTGAATAATCTTAATCCACATATCTTCAACTTCACTGATTCTTTCTTCTGCCTATTAAAATCTGCTGTTGAACCCCTCTAGTGAATTTTCCATTTCAGGTATTGTACTTTTCAACACCAGAATTTTAATCTGGTTCTTTTTAAAAATAATTTTTATCTCTATATTGATATTCTTTTTTTAAAATCTTTATTGAATTTATTACAACCTTGCTTCTGTTTTATGTTTTGGTTTTTTGGCCACAAGGCATGTGGGATCTTAGCTCCCTGACCAGGGATCAAACCTGCACCCCCTGCATTGGAAAGTGAAGTCTTAACCACTGGACCGCCAGGGAAATCCCTATATTGATATTCTTTGTTTGGTGAAATAATGTTTTTAAATTCTCCTTTAATTCTTTAGACATGGTTTCCTTTAGTTATTTGAACATAGTTTTAGTATTTTTAAATCTTTGTCTAGTATGCCCCAAATCTGGGCTTCTCAGGGACATATTTTGTTTAACTACTTTATTTCATGTGTGTGGGCCATACTTTCCTGTTTATTTGTGTATGTTTTAAGTTTTTATTGAAAAATGGGCATTTCAAATAATATCATATGGCAACTCTGAAAATCAAATTTTCCTACCTCCCCAAGGTTTGGTGTGTTTGCTCTTTGTTGCTGTTTTTTGTTTATTTACTGACTTTACTGAATAAATTCTGGAAAGTCTACATTCTTGTCACATGTGGCTACTGAATTTTTGCTTGGTTCCCTTAGTGGTCAGTTAATGATTAGACAGAGATTTCCTTAAATGTCTGAAACCAATAAGTAGCTCAGTCTTTGCTGAGAGACTCTATGTGCATGTTGGGGCATGCCTTCAACAAGTAGCCAGGCAGTTGACAACTGCACTGTAGCCTTCATTTCCTGCATGCACAGAGCCTCAAGATCAGCCAGAGCTGAAAGAATGGGGTCTCCTGAAAGATTTCTTAGGTATGTGCATAGTGCTGCACGTGAATGTGGTCTTTTCAATCATAAGGAATATGTCAGAGCCTTTCAAATCCTTCTATGGACATTTCGTTCTCCAGATCTCTCTTTTAAGTTTTTAAGCCAGCCTCTTCTTTGCTCCAGTTGGTATTGCTGCCATAGACATCTGTATTGTTAAACAATTGCAGCTGAGTGTTTTCAACAAATGCTTTGGGGCTAGAACTTTTTCCATTGAGTGATCTCTGAGTTAGGTCCAATAAACACAAGCCCTCGGAGTAGGGCTTTTCCAAGGAACTGCCAGGTCAAATAGTGACAATTCACTGGGATAGAGCCATTTTGTGGAACTCTAAACCCATTTTGCTCTCTCCATTGCCTGCTAGAGTACGGGTTTTTTCAGTCACTGTGGCTGTAATGATGCTGATTTTTAAGGGTATTGTGATGCTGGGGAGAGAGTGATTGGAAATAGGGAAAATGAAAATGCCACTAAGCTCACTGTTCTTATTGTGACACAACCATTTTTTGTGCCTTAATCATTCTCATAATGTAGTAAGCCTTTCGTTCATTTTCAAAATTGTGAAAAAGTTGATTTTGACAATTTTTGCCAGTGTTCTCATTGCTTTTATGGAGGATCAGATTTTTGGGGGTCCTTACTTGGCCATTCTGGAAGTGCTTCTCCCTCCTACTGAATTTTACAACTGCCTACTACTCTTGTGATGTTACATTTGATTAGCTTCTTGCTTGCTTGCTTGCTTTCAAGATTTTGAAACGTAATTTTTATTATCTTTTTTCATCTTTGTTATCTCTGTTTTGTTCACCCCTCCCATAGGTACATGCTTTTTTAAAAAAATCCATGCATAGATTGAAGAAGTTAATTGAGGTAAAATACACATAACATAAAAATTTTCCACCTTAAATAACCATTCTTAAATGTAAAACTCAGTAATGTTGAGTACATTGACATTGTTATGCAAACAATCTCCAGAACTCTTTTCATTTTGAAAAACTGAAAGTCTATACCCATTAAACAAAGCTTCCCATTTCTCCCTCCCCCGCCCACCATCCCCTGACAAGCACCATTCTATTTTCTGTCTATATGAATTTGACTATTCCAGGTATCTCATATAAGTGGAGTCATATAGTATTTGTCTTTTTGTGACTGGCTTATTTCATCTAGCATAATGTCTTCAAGGTTCATCCATGTTGTAGCATGTGTCAGAATTTCCTTACTTTCTAAGGCTGAATAATATTCTGTTGCATGGATATATCATATTTTGTTTGTACATTCATCCATCAATAAACACTTGGGTTGTTTCCACCTTTTTGCTATTGAATTGCTATTGAATTCATTGCTGTGAATGTAGGTGTACAAATATCTCTTTGAGACCTGGCTTCAATTCTTTTGAGTATATAATTATTTTTTTTCTTTTGAATGGAAGTATCTATAGAAATATCCAACTTGATAGTTTCTTTTAACTGACTGTCTCAAATTTTGCTATATAATACATTTTCATTAGGCACAACTAAGTATTCTTTCCTGATTCTGCTCAGACATAGACATTATCTCACTTGTTCTCCTGTTTTTAAGCTGCTTAAGTTTAAAAAATTTTAAATGACTTGAAGCCATGTCAGGGGTTAGGAAATGAGTAAATTACAAACTTAAATGGAATCCAACTTCTCATTCTAGTTGAAACCTAAAATTTCTGTGTTTTATTATTTGTTATGTGCCTAAAGAAAAAGGAGAATGTAGGGATAAGAATCATTATAGTTCTTCTGAATAAGCAACCAACACAGCATCATGGTCTAAATTTCACTGATAAATAAGTAGGCTATTGGGAAAATATATTTAGGGATAGAAAGTAGCAGGCATTTCTTGGATAAATTTTGGTGTTTATCAAGAAGATGACATTTGAGACAAAGTTTTATTTCTATAATTTTTCTTAGTTTTTTGACTAGTGCTTTTTTAGGCTCTTTCTTTTACTTAATTTTATTCATACATCTAGTCTCCATTTTGTAGTAGGTGGGGGTGGGTGAAAGTACTGTGAGTCTTTAAATTGACAGCACTTTTAGGGACCAAAGTTTCATATAATAACTAACATAACACTGAATTTTTATTTACATATGTATTTGAGGATTATGACTTCCCAGTGTTTTAAAGAAACATACAACTTGACCTTGAATGAAATTCTAACAAATCCTTAGCCAAATTTGGAAATGAAAAGATAATAAGAGAGAGAGAGAGAGAAACAAGTGAAGCAAAATATACAAAATCTCCAATTAAAATAATTAAACATTTCTAAAGGAAATGTGTTTGAAATAATATATCTTACTAATTGTTGTATTTTTAGATGTGTGTAATATTAACGTGAAACAAAAGATTTACTGGATAACTGTTGTATATAAGATTAAAAATTTGTTTCCCTCTAAGAAATTTTTGGGGAAATAAAATATTCCATTTCTCAGTTTCCAAAATGTGAGAAGGTTTTATTTAGTGCTTTCTGTTCAATTCTCATTGAGGGAAGGATGAAACTAATTTAGAAATAGACTTACTAAGGCATCTTAACACTGATATTTTTATTGTATAAGGTAAGAAAGTCTTAGACTTTTGCTAAAGAATGTATGCAATTAGTTCCAGGAGTTCTTTGTGACAATAGCCCCATCAATGTTAGACAGTTAATTCTGGTTGAATACCTGGAAATTACAGAAATATCCCATTCCTGCACTTTCCATCTACTTTTCTTAGAGCAGTAGGTTCTATAGGCCTGTTGTTCAGCTGCCTTACAGGTTGTCTCAGGTGACAGATTCACCAACTACTTTACTGTGACAAACAAGGGTCACTAGTTTATAACCTTTTCCAGTTAGCAATAACTTCTTTCTTGTTACCTAGCACCCAATTGCTAAGCCAGTGCCTCCTATTTTATATTTATATAATATCAGCACCCCATTTCTGTTACCAATTTCTAAGATTCTCTGAGTATGAGCTAAGCTGGTATAATCGACACTTCCCCAAAACAGTGGCTCTTAAGATAGAAGCTCATTGCTTGCTAACTTTTTCTCTAATATTTCTCTTGTTTTTACCTGAAAGAGTGTTTTGGAAAAGCTTCATTCCTTCCCCCCTGTGTGTCTCCTTTTCTTTCACACAGAACACTTCTGATGCCTCTAGTTGCCAAATGCTTGGAGGTTTTCCCCCAACAAGCAATCCTCTGGGACACCACCTGGGTGTCCTACAGTTTAAGTCAGTTCTAATACTATCTACCTGGAGATAGCATCAGATCCCACAGGTTAAGGGCTCAGTCCCATGACTCTGCCCCCCCAGTTCACATGCCAAGGGCAAGAAGTAGGTCCCCAGGTTACCTACAACTTCTGTCCAACTTGGCTACAAATCAGAGGTTCTTATGACCTCCTCCCACCTTGGATCAGATTAATTTGCTAGGGCAGCTCACAGAACTCAGGGAAACATTTACTTTTGTTTACCAGCTCATTAAAAGATACGATAAAAGATACAGATGAACAGTCAGATGAAGAGAAATATGAAGGACCCTCTCAGGTCTGGGAGGGTCCTGAGTGCAGGAGCTTCTTTCCGTGTGGGTTGGGGTGCATCATGCTCCCAGTACGTGGATGTGCGCACCCACCTGGAAGCTCTCTGAACCCCATATAATTGGGATTTTTATGGAGGCTTTATCATGTAGGCATGACAGATCATTAACTCCATTTTCAGCCCTTCTCCGTTCTCAAGAGAATGGGAGGTGGGGCTGAAAAGTCCAAGCTTCTAATCATGGCTTCTTCTTTCTGGTGACCAGCCCTCATCCAGGAGCTCACCCAGAGTCACCTCATTAGACCAGGAGATGCTCCTTTCACCTGGAAATTATAAGGGTTTCAGGAGCTCTGTGTCAGGAACCAGGACCAGAGACTACGGTGTGTATATTTTCCATTATTTCACAGGTGGACAGTAGTCCAGCATGGATAGGTACTTTGAGCACTGCTTATTTCTTTTATTTTGGTTCTCTGCCATCCCTTAGGGCGCTGTCATCATCTGCATGGTTGAAGTTGCCTCAGTTCTACATTTGTGTTCCACTGTGAGAAGGGAGAGAAGCACATGACATGGAAGGTGCATATATCACCTCCACTCACGAGGGAGCTTAGTTCACCAGTGAGAACCATTGGTGAGAACTTGGTGCATGACCACAACGAACTGAATGGGGGCTGGATGACCATGTGCCCAGCTATACCTCTGTTACTAGGAAAGGAGAGATTAGATTTTGGGCAACGCTTAGTGATCTGCCACAGTTACTTCTCTGAATTTTACTTTGCTCATCTCTAAAATGATGATAGTAATCGTATCTACCTTAGAGGGTTGTCTTAAGGCTTAGGTAAGGTAATAAATATAAATTATTTATTCAGTTTCTGGCATATGAAACATTTTCAGTAAATGTTAACTATGAAGATATTTTTCAAATAACAAGAGTAAATATCGCTTTCTTGTTTTTCAGTGCCTACAGAACTCTTAAGCAATGCTTATTTTACTTCAGGAAATTATACTGTTTTATTTGAAATAATAAAAGATACTGGGCTAAATAGGTGAAGACCACAGGTATTATAGAAATATAACGTCTAGGCTTTTTGTTTTAGCTTATTTTTTAAAAAATATTATTTATGGAATAGTATTTCATGGTATTTCTCATAATGGCTTTAATGTAGATAACACATAAGTAGGTTTTGAGGTAAGTAGTCCATTAGAGTCCATTTAATTTCAGTTGCACAAATTTTAGTTAGATTTTTCTTTTGAAATAGGTCATCGCTAGAAGCAGTTCATTTATTTGGCAAGATATTCTTAGTGTATGGATTTGCTGCAGAAGTGAGAATTCTAAAATGCATCTGTAATTTTAAAACTTGTTTTCCTGATATTTGCTGGGGGGAATAAACTATAAAACCTCTTACTAATTTAAAGAAAAACAAAACTTCTTTATTGTTGATATTTTGAAACACATACAAAAATAGTTTTTAAACTGTCTGATTTTGGAAGTAGAGAATGTAATCCCTACATTTCATAGTATAATAGTGTTGTGACTGTTGGAATGTACTATATATTATTTGCCCTTTGTAGCTCAAAAGAAACATTCAAATCTATAACAAATTATTATCTTTAATTGTTCACAGCCAATTGTTATTATTTTGGAATATAGAAAGTTAACTTTATTTTGGATTTTGGTTTCCTTATTTACTTTATCCTGTCAATTGTTAAGGATCATTCATTAACGTGTTTGAAGCAGTTCTTAGCAAAAACCAGTTTTTGGTCAGAAAATGAAAATGAAATGTGACAAGCCTATTATTCAGGGATTTTCATTAGTTTTGTGAAATCATATGTTAATTTGGTTAAAGCATCATCTCTGTCCATTGGAAATGTGTTTCAAAGTTGAGAAAGCTGACTTTTAAATCAATTTGCTCATTAATCCCCTACTTTCTTTGATGATAAGGACATAAGAAATAAAAAAGCAAAGAACATGTTAAGTTTTGTTTCGTTTTGTTTTTGAGTTAGTACCTCTAAAATATGTTCATTTGTTGCATAAGAATTCCTTCTTGGTTTGCTATTTCTTGGGCAGAGTGCCGGAAGAGAAATATGTGTGCCATCTGCTTTGTCATCATCAATTTTGGATTCAGTTCCCCCAATTTAGGTTGAGTTCTCACTGATTTAACCTGCAGCTTTTGGTACTTTTTTTTTCTTGATCTTTGGACTCGCTGGTTTATCTTGTGGGTGAGCTTAAGGTGATCTTTACACGTAGTAAGACGTGTGGGGTTACGCAGCTATCAGTCTTGTAATAACTTAGGTTGAACTTTGTTGTTAACTTGGTGGGAAGTATTGGGCTAAAGGCAGCTTTGAATTTTACCACAGGGTTTCTCTAACTTTCTGTGAAGAAATAGTCGAAGTGCTTGCCTTGAAAAAAATTGAAAGCACAGAAACAGAAATTAGCACTCAGCTTTTAACGTATTATTTACTGGACGACCCTGTTCATTGAACTTTTGATGCTTTATTTTATTTTTAAATATACCTTTGATTATGATCTGTATACATTTGGAATACTGACTGCATAGTTCAGAGATAACTGTAATTACTACCAGTCTCCAAAGAGACGTTTATACTGGAAATTTCTGCAGTAAGGGGCATGAAGAGGTTGAGGAACATAAGCTTTTATGGAGAAAATAAGACTTAGGGGGAATAAAAAAAATTAATGAATGTTTAAATTTAAAAAAAATTTGTCTTTTTCCCTCAACCTTTAACTTTTCAAAAATTACTAACTGTAAAAAAGTTGAAATAAAAAGCAAGACACTCGTATACTCTTTGTTTTCCATTATCTTTTTTAAAAACTTTTTATTTTATATTGGAGTAGAGTTGATTAACAATGTTGTGTTAGTTTCAGGTGTACAGCAAAGTGATTCAGTTATAAATATACATGTATCTATTCTTTTTCAAATTCTTTTCCCATTTAGGTTGTTGCATAATATTGAGCAGAGACACTCATATACTCTTTATCATAAATTGTTAACATCCTATCACATTCTATTCTCTCTCTACATTTGTATATATTTTTCTGAAATTAAAAAACAGAAGTTGCAGATAACATTACACAGCACCCCAAATACTTTCATGTTTCCTAAGAATACATACATTGTCCTACCACCTCTAATATTATTATTATTATCATTGTTTTACCTAAGAAAATTAACCATAATCCAGTAATATCATTTTATATACATTTAATGTTGAAGTTACCCCACAACTTTAAAAAAAATCCAGGATACAATAAAGTTTCATGCATTACATTTGATTGTCATGTCCCTTTCTTTCTTCTTCTTTTTTTTTTAACATCTTTATTGGAGTATAATTGCTTTACAATGTTGTGTTAGTTTCTGCTGTATAACAAAGTGAATCAGCTATATGTATACATATGTCCCCATATCCCCTCCCTCTTGCGTCTCCCTCCCACCCTCCCTATCCCACCCCTCTAGGTGGTCACAAAGCACAGAGCTGATCTCCCTGTGCTATGAGGCTGCTTCCCACTAGCTAGCTATTTTACATTTGGTAGTATATATATGTCAGTGCTACTCTCTCCCTTCGTCCCAGCTTACCTTTCCCCCTCCCCGTGTCCTCAAGTCCATTCTCTACGTCTGCATCTTTATTCCTGTCCTGCCCCTAGGTTCATCAGAACCATTTTTTAAAAAAATGTTTTTTTAGATTCCATATATATGTGTTAGCATACGGTATTGATTTTTCTCTTTCTGACTTACCTCACTCTGTATGACAGACTCTAGGTCCATCCACCTCAATAAAAATAACTCAATTTCGTTTATTTTTATGGCTGAGTAATATTCCATTGTATGTATGTGCCACATCTTCTTTATCCATTCATCTGTTGGTGGACACTTAGGTTGCTTCCATGTCCTGGCTATTCTAGATAGTGCTGCATTGAACATTGTGGTACATGACTGTTTTTGAATTATGGTTTTCTCAGGGTATATGCCCAGTAATGGGATTGGTGGGTCATATGGTAGTTTTCTTTTTAGTTTTTTAAGGAACCTCCATACTGTTCTCCATATTGACTGTATCAATTTACATTCCCACCAACAGTGCAAGAGGGTTCCCTTTTCTCCATACCCTCTCAAGCATTGATTGTTTGTAGATTTTTTGGTGATGGCCATTCTGACTGGTGTGAGGTGATACCTCATTGTAGTTTTGATTTGCATTTCTCTAATGATTAGTGATGTTGAGCATCTTTTCATGTGTCTGTTGGCTGTCTGTATATCTTCTTTGGAGAAATGTCTATTTAGGTCTTCTGTGCAGTTTTGGATTGGGTTTTTTGTTTTTTGGATATTGAGCTGCATGAACGGCTGGTAAATTTTGGAGATTAATCCTTTGTCAGCTGCTTCATTTGCAGATATTTTCTCCCATTCTGAGGGTTGTCTTTTCGTCTTGTTTATGGTTTCCTTTGCTGTGCAAAAGCTTTGAAGTTTCATTAGGTCCCATTTGTTTATTTTTGTTTTTATTTCCATTTCTCTAGGAGGTGGGTCAAAAAGGGTATCACTGTGATTTATGTCATAGAATGTTCTGCCTATGTTTTCCTCTAAGAGTTTCATAGTGTCTGGCCTTACATTTAGGTCTCTAATCCATTTTGAGTTTATTTTTGTGTATGGTGTTAGGGAGTGTTCTAATTTCATACTTTTACATGTAGCTGTCCAGATTACCCAGCACCAATTATTGAAGAGGCTATCATTTCTCCATTGATTATTCTTGCCTCCTTTATCAAAGATAAGGTGACCATATGTGTGTGGGTTTATCTCTGGGCTTTCTATCCTGTTCCATTGATCTATATTTCTGTTTATGTGCTAGTACCATACTGTCTTGATTACTGTAGCTTTATAGTATAGTCTGAAGTCCAGGCACTTGATTCCTCCAGCTCCATTTTTCTTTCTCAAGGTTGCTTTGGCTATTGGGGGTCTTTTGTATTTCTATACAAATTGTGAAATTTTTTGTTCTAGTTCTGTGAAAAATGCCATTGGTAGTTTGATAGGGATTGCATTGAATCTGTAGATTGCTTTG
Organism: Eschrichtius robustus; assembly: GCF_028021215.1. Taxonomy (NCBI): domain Eukaryota; kingdom Metazoa; phylum Chordata; class Mammalia; order Artiodactyla; family Eschrichtiidae; genus Eschrichtius; species Eschrichtius robustus. Next base: position 38,971,762 of record NC_090828.1, read on the forward strand.
GGTAGTATAGTCATTTTCACAATGTTGATTCTTCCAATCCAAAAACATGGTATATCTCTCCATCTGTTTGTATCATCTTTAATTTCTTTCATCAGTGTCTTATAGTTTTCTGCATACAGGTCTTTTGTCTCCTTAGGTAGGTGTCTTCCTAGATATTTTATTCTTTTTGTTGCATTGGTAAATGGGAGTGTTTCCTTAATTTCTCTTTCAGACCTTTCATCATTAGTGTATAGGAATGCAAGAGATTTCTGTGCATTAACTTTGTATCCTGCTACTTTACCAAATTCATTGATTAGCTGTAGTAGTTTTCTGGTGGCATCTTTAGGATTCTCTATGTATAGTATCATGTCATCTGCAAACAGTGACAGCTTTACTTCTTCTTTTCCAATTTGGATTCCTTTTATTTCTTTTTCTTCTTGATTGGTGCGGCTAAAACTTCCAAAACTGTGTTGAATAATAGTGGTGAGAGTGGACAACCTTGTCTTGTTCCTGATCTTAGTGGAAATGGTTTCAGTTTTTCACCATTGAGAACGATGTTGGCTGTGGGTTTGTCATAAATGGAATTTATTATGTTGAGGTAAGTTCCCTCTATGCCTACTTTCTGGATGGTTTTTATCATAAATGGGTGTTGAATTTCGTCGAAAGCTTTTTCTGCATCTATTGAGATGATCATATACTTTTTCTTCTTCAGTTTGTTAATATGTTTTATCACATTGATTGATTTGCGTATATTGAAGAATCCTTGCATTCCTGGGATAAACCCCACTTGATCATGTTGTATGATCCTTTTAATGTGTTGTTGGACTCTGTTTGCTAGTATTTTGTTGAGGGTTTTTGCATCTATGTTCATCAGTGATATTGCCCTGTAATTTTCTTTCTTTGTGACATCTTTGTCTGGTTTTCGTATCAGGGTGATGGTGGCCTCGCAGAATGAGTTTGGGAGTGTTCCTCCCTCTGGTATATTTTGGAAGAGTTTGAGAAGGATAGGTGTTAGCTCTTCTCTAAATGTTTGATAGAATTCGCCTGTGAAGGCATCTGGTCCTGTGCTTTTGTTTGTTGGAAGATTCTTAATCACAGTCTGAATTTCAGTGCTTGTGATTGGTCTAGTTATATTTTCTATTTCTTCCTGGTTCAGTCTCAGAAGGTTGTGCTTTTCCAAGAATTTGTCCATTTCTTCCATGTTGTCCATTTTATTGGCATAGAGTTGCTTGTAGTAATCTCTCATGATCCTTTGTATTTCTGCCGTGTCAGTTGTTACTTCTCCTTTTTCATTTCTAATTCTATTGATTTGAGTCTTCTCCCTTTTTTTCTTGATGAGTCTGGCTAATGGTTTATCAATTTTGTTTATCTTCTCAAAGAACTAGCTTTTAGTTTTATTGATCTTTGCTATTGTTTCCTTCATTTCTTTTTCATTTATTTCTGATCTGATCTTTATGATTTCGTTCCTTCTGCTAACTTTGGCGTTATTTTGTTCTTCCTTCTCTAATTGCTTTAGGTGTAAGGTCAGGTTGTTTATTTGAGATGTTTCTTGTTTCTTGAGGTAGGATTGTATTGCTATAAACTTCAGTCTTAGAACTGCTTTTGCTGCATCCCATAGATTTTGGGTCGTCCTTTTTTGTCATTTGTTTCTAGGTATTTTTTGATTTCCTCTTTGATTTCTTTAGTGATCTCTTGGTTATTTAGTTGTGTATTGTTTAGCTTCCATGTATTTGTATTTCTTACTGAATTTTTCCTGTAATTGATATCTAGCCTTATAGCGTTGTGGTCAGAAAAGATACTTGATATGATTTCAGTTTTCTTAAATTTACCAGTGCTTGATTTGTGACCCAAGATATGATCTATTCTGAGAATGTTCCATGAGCATTTGAGAAGAAAGTGTATTTTGTTGTTTTTGGATGGAATGTCCTATAAATATCAGTTAAGTCCATCTTGTTTAATGTATCATTTGAAGCTTGTGTTTCCTTATTTATTTTCATTTTGGATGATCTGTCCATTGGTGAAAGTGGGGTGTTAAAGTCCCCTACTGTGATTGTGTTGCTGTTGATTTCCCCTTTTATGGCTGTTAGCATTTGCCTTATGTATTGAGGTGCTCCTATGTTGGGTGCATAAATATTTACAATTGTTATATCTTCTTCTTGGATTGATCTCTTGATCATTATTTAGTGTCCTTCTTTGTCTCTTGTAATAGTCTTTATTTTAAAGTCTATTTTGTCTGATATGAGAATTGCTACTCCAGCTTACTTTTGATTTCCATTTGCATGGAATATCTTTTTCCATCCCCTCAGTTTCAGTCTGTATGTGTCTCTAGGTCTGAAGTGGGTCTCTTGTAGACAGCATATATACGGGTCTTGTTTTTGTATCCATTCATCCAGTCTATGTCTTTTGGTTGGAGCATTTAATCCATTTACATTTAAGGTAATTATCTATATGTATGTTCCTATTACCATTTTCTTAATTGTTTTGAGTTTATTATTATAGGTCTTTTCCTTCCCTTGGGTTTCCTGCCTAGAGAAATTCCTTTAGCATTTGTTGTACAGCTGGTTTGGTGGTGCTGAATTCTCTTAGCTTTTGCTTGTCTGTAAAGTTTTAATTTCTCTGTCGAATCTGAATGAGATCCTTGCTGGGTAGGGTAATCTTGGTTGTAGGTTTTCCCCTTTCATCAGTTTAAATATGTCCTGCCACTCCCTTCTGGCTTGCATAGTTTCTGCTGGAAGATCCGCTGTTAACCTTATGGGCATTCCCTTGTGTGTTGTTTGTTGTTTTTCCCTTACTGCTTTTAATATTTTTTCTTTGTATTTAATTTTTGATAGTTTGATTAATATGTGTCTTGGCGTGTTTTTCCTTGGATTTATCCTGTATGGGACTCTGTGCTTCCTGGACTTGATTAACTATTTCCTTTTCCATATTAGGGAAAATTTCAACTATCATCTCTTCAAATATTTTTTCAGTCCCTTTCTTTTTCTATTCCTCTTCTGGGACCCCTATAATTCGAATGTTGGTGCGTTTAATGTTGTCCCAGAGGTCTCTGAGACTGTCCTCAATTCTTTTCATTCCTTTTTCTTTATTCTGCTCTGCAGTAGTTATTTCCACTATTTTATCTTCCAGGTCACTTATCCGTTCTTCTGCCTTAGTTATTCTGCTATTGATCCCTTCTACAGAATGTTTAATTTCATTTATTATGTTGTTCATCATTGGTTATTTGCTCTGTAGTTCTTCTAGGTCCTTGGTAAATGTTTCTTGTATTTTCTCCATTCTATTTTCAAGATTTTGGATCATCTTTACTCTCATTACTCTGAATTCTTTTTCAGGTAGATTGCCTATTTCCTCTTCATTTGTTTGGTCTGGTGGGTTTTTAGCTTGCTCCTTCATCTGCTTTGTGCTTCTCTGTCTTCTCATTTTGCTTAACTTACCGTGTTTGGGGTCTCCTTTTCACAGGCTGCAGGTCCGTAGTTCCTGTTGTTTTCGGTGTTTGCCCCCCATGGCTAAGGTTGGTTCAGTGGGTTGTGTAGGCTTCCTGGTGGAGGGGACTGGTGCCTGTGTTCTGGTGGATGAGGCTGGATCTTGTCTTTCTGGTGGGCAGGACCATGTCCTGTGGTGTGTTTTGGGGTGTCTGTGACCTAATTATGATTTTAGGCAGCCTCTCTGTTAATGGGTGGGGTTGTGTTCCTGTCTTGCTAGTTGTTTGGCATAGGGTGTCCGGCACTGTAGCCTGCTGGTCGTTGAGTGGTGCTGGGTCTTAGCGTTGAGATGGAGATCTCTGGGATAGCTTTTGCCGTTTGATATTATGAGGAGCCAGGATGTCTCTGGTGGACCAGTGTCCTGAACTCGGCTCTCCCACCTCAGAGGCACAGGCCTGACACCTGGCCAGAGCACCAAGACCCTGTCAGCCACACGGCTCAGAAGAAAAGGGAGAAAGAAAGAAAGAAAGAAAGAAAAATAAAATAGTTATTAAAAAATTATTAAAAGTAAAAAAATTAAAAGTAAGAAATAAAGAAAAAAAAAGGAAAGAAAGAAAGAAGAGAGCAACCAAACCAAAAAACAAATCCACCAATGATAATGAGTGCTAAAAACTATACTAATAAAAAACCAAAAAGAGACAGGCCAAACCCTAGGACAAATGGTAAAAGCAAAGCTGTAGAGATAAAATCACACAAAGAAGCATACACATACACATTCACAAAAAGAGAAAAAGGAAAATAATATATATATAAAAAAAAGGAAGAGAGCAACCAGATCAACGATAAATCTACCTATGTTAATAAACTCTAAATACTAAACTAAGATAAACATAAAACCAGAAACAAATTAGATGCAGAAACAAACCCCACGTCTACAGTTGCTCCCAAAGTCCACTGTCTCAATTTTGGGATGATTCATTCTCTCTTCGGCTATTCCACAGATGCAGGTACATCAAGTTGATTGTGAAGATTTAATCCGCTGCTCCTGAGGCTCTCGGAGAGATTTCCCTTTCTCTTCTTTGTTCGCACAGCTCCTGGGGTTCAGCTTTGGATTTGCCCCCGCCTCTGTGTGTAGGTCGCCTGAGGGCATCTGTTCCCCGCTCAGACAGGGCAGGGTTGAAGGAGCAGCTGATTCGGGGGCTCTGGCTAACTCAGGCCTGGGGGAGGGAGGGGTACGGATGCGGGGCAAGCCTGCGTTGGCAGAGGCCGGCGTGACGTTGCAACAGCCTGAGGCGTGCCATGTGTTCTCCCAGGGACGTTGTCCCTGGATCATGGGACCCAGGCAGTGGAGGGCTGCACAGGCTCCCTGGAGGGGAGGTGTGGAGAGTGACCTGTGCTTGCATACAGGCTTCTTGGTGGCTGCAGCAGCAGCCTTAGCGTCCCATGCCCGTCTCTGGGGTCCGCGCTGATAGCCGCGGCTCGTGCCCGTCTCTGGAGCTCTGAATCCCCTCTTCTCGCACACACCCTGAAACAGTGGTCTCTTGCCTATTAGGCAGGTCCAGACTTTTCCCAGACTCCCTCCCGGCTAGCTGTGGCACACTAGCCCCCTTCAGGCTGTGTTCACGCGTCCAACCCCAGTCCTTTCCCTGGGATCTGACCTCCGAAGCCCAAGCCTCAGCTCCCAGCCCCGCCCGTGCCGGCAGTTGAGCAGACAAGCCTCTCGGGCTGGTGAGTGCTGGTCGGCACTGACCCTCCATGTGTGAATCTCTCCGCTTTGCCCTCCGCACCCCCGTTGCTGCGCTCTCCTCCGTTACCCGCAGTCTCCTCCCGCGAAGGGGCTTCCTAGTGTGTGGAAACCTTTCCTCCTTCACAGCTCCCTCCCAGAGGTGCAGGTCCTGTCCCTATTCTTTTGTCTCTGTTTTTTCTTTTTTCTTTTGCCTTACCCAGGTACGTGGGGAGTTTCTTGCCTTTTGGGAGGTCTGAGGTCTTCTACCAGTGTTCAGTAGGTGTTCTGTAGGTGTTGTTCCACTTGTAGATGTATTTCTGATGTATTTGTGGAGAGGAAGGTGATCTCCGCCTCTTACTCGTCTGCCATCTTGAAGGTCTGTCCCCTAGACATTTTAAACAGTTAATTTCCTTCTATCATAAGTTGGTTGATGGAAGGTTCTCCTTTCTTGTAGTTTAGTGGTGTGTGCATAGCTTTGATTTACTCAAGATTATAAGGATAGCAAGAAGGAAGTTTTTGGTGTGCTTCGCAAAGCTGGTCCTTTTCTGATTGATGATTCAGAATAAAAACTCCTGAGTGCTACCTCCTGAGACCCTTTGTTGTCCTGTAGATGCAAAATCATGTGGATACTTAAGGTGGGACAGCAGATATCTGCTCTTTCACACTCCCCCCCTCCCCTGTACACTTTGGAAATACAGTATTTGCTGTTGCCCATTTTCCATTATCTTTCCCAAGTTTTAATTGGAAAAATCTCTACTGCTTCTGCGGCATCCCCTTTACCTCCTTTTTCTATTTCCAACCTCTGCTTACTCGTGACCACTGAAATTGCCATTGCAAACAGTTGGCATAAATAACTCATACAGGGAAAATGCCATTAAATTTTAAGTACTGGGGCTTTATCAAGGGTGGTTGCTTCAAAGTATAGCGAAATTGAATCCTTCTTTTGTAAAGTTCTGATACTAGTGACTTTACTTCTGTCTACATTTGAAGTACATGTAAGAATTTCAGTTTCAGTACATGTCACTTGTGATATTGTTTCTAATTTGGTTGGAAGTTGGGAGGGATTGGAGGGGAGAAGGGAAGGAGCTGTGAAGGGATCACTTACTGGGCTGCCATTATGCCATCAATCCATTGTCTGCATGTTCTGTTTAAGCACCTGTGAATCTATGCAGCACATTATTATTTAGGCTGCATTTCCTCTTCTTGGCCACAAACTGTTTTAAGAGACTGAAATACCTTGCTGAAATCCAGGTAGTCTGTCTAAAGCATTGTCATAGCCCCCATTCTTAGAAAGCCTGTCAAAAAGGAAAGTGTTTGGTGTAACTTATTCTTAGCAAAACCATCCTGTTTTCTAGTGAATGCCTTGTTTTATTGCCCCTAATTTCTCACAGATTACTTATTCAGTAATCCACTTCAGAGGTTTGCAGGGAGGGAAGTCAATCTCTGACTTTCAGAATTACCCTTCCTCCCAACCTTTGTCTGTTCCCAGATGGCAGTCCTTTTTCTGCAGCTGGATTCTGGCTGTGCTGCTGAGTAGGGTAAAGCTCTGATGAAGAAGACATTGCATGGACCTCTTTTATGGAAAATTATTCTTGAGGACCCACCAAGAAGATGTCTCTATACTCCGTGTTGAGAAAAACTGACTTAAGAAAACTAATTTTCTCGAAATACCTGTTAATTATTTCCTCAAAAGAGAAGGCTTGGCATTGGATGAGTAAAATATATTTTTTTTAGGTTATAAAGAAGATGAACCCACAATAAAGAATTTCTGTAAAGCTCAGTTCCCTGGGGCAGTGGTGGGAAGCACAGGCACATGGGGATCTCAGTGAAGAAACTGTGGCTGAGGCGTGTGCTACTACACAGTGGTCCTACACATCAGCACCACCTGGATGCTTGGTAGAATTGCAGAAGCTTAGGCTCTGTTCTGGTCCTGTTGACTCAGAATCTGCATTCGGACACTATCTTCAAGTGGTTCGTAAATAAATTAGCTTTGGAAAGCACTGGAAATCATTTTTGTGAGACTGTCCTCTGCATGTTAACTGGTTGGGTGATAAAGACTCATCAGGTTGTGAAGTACTTGCAGATACTAAATAGCATATTTAGGCAAATCCTCTTAGAGTGAAAGCATTTCGGATATTTATTGTAAACTCTTGGGTCAGTGCAGTTGTTAGATATTAACCTTCCCCACACTGTTCCTTCCGGGAAGACTGAAAGAGGTGTTTCCTGAAGACGAAGAAAATTATTATTTTTTTTAAAATTTATTTATTTATTTATTTTTGGCTGTGTTGGGTCTTCGTTTCTGTGCAAGGGCTTTCTCTAGTTGTGGCAAGCGGGGACCACTCTTCATCGCGGTGCGCGGGCCTCTCACTGTCGCGGCCTCTCTTGTTGCGGAGCACAGGCTCCAGACGCGCAGGCTCAGTAGTGTGGCTCACGGGCCTAGTTGCTCCGCGGCATGTGGGATATTCCCAGACCAGGGCTCGAACCCGTGTCCCCTGCATTGGCAGGCAGACTCTCAACCACTGCGCCACCAGGGAAGCCCGAAAATTATTTTTAAAAAGTGATTTTTTTTTTTGTCATTTTCTTACTCATAGGCTGGAGTGCTCAAATACTTTCCTCCCTTTTCCTGCTTCGTATATTCTTTGTACTGTGATACCAGGTGGTTACATTTTTGAAGTCATGCTTCAACGTGAAGGGAACACTCTACGAAGAAAAGCTTTAGGATGCTTCAACGTGAAGGGAAAGCTCTATGAGGAAAAGCTTTAGGATGCCTCGGTTGTTTGCATCCTAACTCTGCCGGGGCTCCCTAAGCACAGTAGCATGGCCTGTTTGTTCCATGACGCTGGAGGCTTGGGGCAGAGGGGCCCACTTACTGCATAACCCCGTGAGAAGTAATCAGCTGAACTCTAGGTGGGGATAACTCACTTTAGCCCAGCATTAGCTTTAGTGATGTTCACGACAGCTTGATATAAATATTTTCATATACATTTCTTAGCTTTCCAAATGTTTACTATATCTGGGATGACGGTGAAGGAATTGACCCTCTTCCACTCATATGAGACTCCCACACATCCCTAGATATTTCTGAGGGATGGACGAGTCAGATGTGACTTTGATAGACTAATATATGTGCTGTTGAAGCAAATACCTTAAGCCAATGGCAGACTGCAGGTACATCTTACTGGCTCCCTCTGGTGGGAGGTCCACTGAGAACTGCTAGATGGAGGGTGGCAATATGGTGCAGTGAAAAAAGAGCATTGGATTTGGAATTAGGTGGATGTGGATTTGAATCCCAGCTCTCCTGCTTATTAGTTTTGTGACCAGTTATTTAATCTCTGATTTTTGAGTTCCCTAATTGTAAAAGTAGGGTTGATTCATACCTCCCAAGGTTGTTGTGAGGCCCTAATGAGGTACTATATTAAGAGCCTAATACTGTGCCTGGTGTAGAGTAGGTGCCCATCGAATGGTAAGTATGCATTACTGTATACATTTGGTATAGTAAATAATTGCTTACCAGTTTTTTTCATGCCTGCCTCAGCTAAGCTGAGTAGCTTCTGGTATTTTTGTCCATCGTATATATTTCCAAGTGATTCTTTGCTGGGGGAGCGTCATCTTTTGTTATTACCACCATGGCAGATGTTGGCCTTCAAAGGCACAGTGTCTTCAGCCTGGCAGGTTTATCAGCTGGATCATAGCTTGCAGTGACTAAATGTCCAGAAAGCTGAGAATCTTCCATCTTACCCAGAGGATATGCCAGCATGTAGTCAGAGTCAGGAAAAAGAGAGGGTATGTGTAACGTTGACTTGTGGTGAAAAGGGCTTTGGTGAATTAATCATGTTCGAGTGGTTGCAGTATGTGGAGTTCTTTTTCATGAGGAACGCTATGAAATGAGACACTGGTTTCTAAAAGTATGCTCATGTAATCCCCTGGAAAGGAAGATTTTCTTTTCTTTACAGCTCAGAAAGGATATAGGGTTCAGTATAAAGTTCTATAGCTGAATTCAGAACTCTGCTTATGTTGGGAAACTAGCAAGTGTGGCACAAAATCCCTAATTTATCTATGTTCTCACTGCGGCTGATTACAGCCTCTTTCTTCTCTCCCTTCTCTCTCCCTGAATCTGAGCCCATGACCCAAGTCTGAGCTTGGAGGCTCTGATTTTAATACAGATGTAGTGCCTTTATTGTTTTCAAGTGGTTGCTGTTTGGAAAATGTTAGTTTTCTTAATCAGATTTAAGACAATTAGCAAATGAAGAATTGTCTCGTTTAAATTACATTTATTCTTCTGTAAAATGGGGATAAGAATGGTACCTACTTCATAGGATTACTACCTTCCTCATAGGATAAATGAGGTAATATATATATAAAGTGCTTAGAATAGTAGTTGGCACATGGTAAGCATATTTTATAATAGTGTTAGTTATTATTAATTTTTGTTATTAATTTTTCTCTGATTACAGAGCAGAAATGTTCACTGTGGAAAATGTAAAATAAAACAAAATGAAAGTCACCGTAATTCTCCACCTAACGATAATTGATGTTGACATTTTAGTATATCTTCCCAATCTTCTTTCTTTTTCCCTATATACATGTTTTACATAAGGAAACCAAAATTACATTGGCTTTAAGCCCACCTTTTTAAAACAAAATTATTTTACTGAAGTACAGTTGATTTACAATGTTGTGTTAATTTCTACTGGACAGCAAAGTGATTCAGTTATACATATATATACATTCTTTTCACATTCTTTTCCATTATGGTTTTCACAGGATATTGAATATAATTCCCTGTGCTATATAGTAGGACTTTGTTTAAAACCCACCTTTTTTACTTATTACATTAGTAATATTTTCGAATGTTATTGAATATTCTGCTATTACATGATTTCATTGGCATTTTATGTCCTAAAATTTGTTTCTTCTATTGTTTTCAGTTTTTCATTTTTTAAGACAATTATTTTAGAGCAGTTTTTAGCTACAATAGAATTGAGAGGAAAGTACAGAGATTTCTCATATAGCCCCTGCTCTCACATGTACTCAGCCTTCTCCATTATCAACATCACTCTTGGTGTTGTACATGCAGCATGTTTGGACAAATGTATAATGACGTATATCCATCATTATAATATCACTACCCTAAAAATCCTCTGTGCCCCACCTGTTCATCTGCCCCCTTCCCCAACCATTGATCTTTTTGTCTCCATAGTTGTGCCTTTTCCAGCATGTCATACAGTTGGAATCATTCAGCACATGGTTTTCTTAGACTGGTTTCTTTCATGTAGTAATATGTATTTAAGGTTCCTCCATGACTTTTCATGGCTTGCTAGCTCATTTCCTTTTAGCACTAAATAATATTCCATTGTCTGGATGTGTCACAATTTATCCATTCACCTATTGAAGGACATCTTGGTTGCTTCCAAGTTTGGGCAATCATGAATAAAGCTGCCATAAACATCTGTGTGCAGGTTTTTGTGTAGACACAAGTTCCCAACTCCTTTGAATAAATACCAAGGAGCGTGATTGTGCAGTCATATGTTAAGAGCTGTTTAGTTTTGTAAGAAACCACCAAACTGTTTCTAAAGTGACTGTACCATTTTACATTTCCACCAGCAGTGAATGAGAGTTTTTGTTGCCCCACATCCTCACAGCATTCAGTATTGTCAGTGTTCTGGATTTTGGCCATTCTAATAGATGTGTAGTGGTATCTCATTATTGTAGTCTTTCATTATTTATAAATAATTCTCTAGTGATTGTTTTTTTTCCCCTTGGGCTAAGTCTTTGGAAGAGGAATTCCTACATCAAAGGCTATATTCACTTTTGTACCTATTACAAAACTGACCTCCAGGGAAGTTCTACAAATCTTATATTCCCACTTAGAATATATGAAATTTGGTTTTCATGTCTTCTAACAGTGAAAATTGTAATTTTAAAAAATTGTCAATTTGGTAGATAAAAAATCATTTTTGCATAAAATTAAAAAATTTTTTCTTTTGATACTGAATTTCTTTATGTTTAGAAACTATTATTCTGAGACTGCTTCTCTGTGTCCTTTGCACGTTTTGCGGGGGGGTTATTGATTTGTAAAAAGCTTTTTGTTTTTTAAGGCTATCAACTTTTAATCAGTGGTACTGCAAATATTTTCTCCAGTTTTAAATTTGACTTTTGAGTTTGTTCAAAATGTTTTTGATAGAGATTTTCTTTTCTTTTTGTTAGTCAAATTGATCAGTTTTTTTCTATATGGTTTCTGCCTCTGTGTTATGCTCAGGATGTCTGTCTCCATCTCAAGACTATATGATCTTCCATGTTTTAGTTCAAGTCTTCATTCACATTAATTTCACAGATCTTTACTGAGTGCCTCTTACATGGTGGTGCTAAGTCAATTGTGTGAAAAAAAGGAATAATCCTTACCGTTTTAGAGTTTCAGTCTAGTGGAAAGTAGACCTTAATTTATGAAGGAGAGGTAAGTGGTAATATAGAAATGAAGGTAACTGACCTGCTCAGGGAGACCCAGGATAGCTTTTCTCGGGAAGTGACCTTGAGATAAACTCTGAAGTAAGATCATCGTTAAATCACAGCAAGGAGGTAGTGGAGGAGGGCATTTCAGGCCCTGGCAGAGGCAATTGTTGCTGAAGCACAGACATCAAGATGAAGTGTGATTGTGTCAAGTTTATGGCTGGAGAGGAATTTTGAAGCCAGACCATGTATGGACTTCTAGGTCCCGTTGTAGATTTTGGTCTTTTATAGGAAGAGCAATGGAAAGCCACTAATGCAATTTAAACAGAATGTTTAAAGTAGATGACATGATGATTTCTTTTTTTAAAAAAATTAACTCTTGAATCCTTTTGTAGTTTACAGGCATACCTTGGAGATACTGCATATTAGCTTACAGAACATCAGAGTAAATCCAAAAATGCAATAAAGCAAGTCACATGAATTTTTTGGTTTCCCAGTGCATATGAAAGTTATGTTTGCTCTATACTGTAGTCTACTAAGTGTGCAATAGCATTATGTCTAAAAGAATAATGTACATACCTTAATAAAAAATTCTTTATTGCTAAAAATGCTAACCATCATCTGAGCCTTCAGCACGCCATAATCCTTTTGCTGGTGGAGGGTCTTGCCTCGATGTTGATGGCCGCTGACTGATCACGGTGGTGGTCGCTGAAGGCTGGGGGTGGCTGTGGCGATTTCTTAAAATAAGACAGCAATGAAGTCTGCCACATTGACTGACTTTTACTTTCACAAACAATTTCTCGGTAGCATGCAATGCTGTCTGACAGCGTTTTACCCACAGTAGAACTTCTTTCAGAATTGGAGTCAGTCCTCTCAAACCCTGCTGCTGCTTTATCAACTAAGTTTTTGTAATATTCTAAATCTTTTGTTGCCATTTCAACAATCTTCATAGCATCTTCACCAGGAGTAGATTCCATCTCAAGAAAGTACCCTCTTTCCTCATCCATAAGAAACAACTCCTCATTCATTCAAGTTTTTTCATGAGATTGTAGCAATTCAATCACATCTTGGAGCTCCACTTCTAATTCTAGTTCTCTTGCTATTTCCACTGTATCTATAGTTACTTCCTCCCCTGAAGTCTTGAACCCCTCAAAGTCATCCATAAGGGTTGAAATCAACTTCTTCCAAACTCCTGTTAATGTTTATATTTTGTTCTCTTCCCATGAATCACACATGTTCTTAATGGCACCTGGAATGGTGAATCCATTCTAGAGGTTTTACATTTACTTTGCCTTGACTTATCAGAGTAATAGCACTATCTGTGGCAGCTATAGCCTTATGAAATGTATTTCTTAAGCAGAAATAAGACTTGAAAGTCAGAATTACTCCTTGATCCATCAGCTGCAGAATGGATGTTGCATTAGCAGGCATGAAAACAACATTTAATTTCACAGTACATATCCATCAGAGCTCTTGGGTGACCAGGTTCATTGTCAATAAGCAGTAATATTTTGAAAGGAATCTTTTTTTTTCTTCTGAGTAGTAGGTCTCAACAGTGGGTTTAAAATATTCAGTAAACCATGTTGTGAACAGATATACTGTCATCTAGACTGTCTTGTTTCATTTTTAGAGCACAGGCAGAGTAGATTTAGCATAATTCTTAAGGACCCTAGGATTTTCAGAATGGTAAATGAGCATTGGCTTCAACTTAAAGTCACCAGCTGCGTTAGCCCCTAACAAGAGTCAGCCTGTCCACTGAAGCTTTGAAGCCAGTCATTGACTTCTCCTCTCTAGCTATGAAAGTCCTAGATGGCATCTTCTTCTAATGTAAGGCTGTTTTGTCTACATTGAAAATCTGTTGTTTATTGTAGCCACTTTCATTCATAATCTTAGCTAGATCTTCTGGATAACTTGCTGCAACTACTACACTTGCTGCTTCACCTTGCACTTTTATGTTATGGAGAGAGCTTCATGCCTTAAACCTCATGAACCAAACTCTGCTAGCTTCAACTCTTCTAATGCACGTTCCTCACCTCTGTTAGCCTTCATAGTATTGAAGAGAGCTAGGCCCTTGCTCTGGATTAGGCTTTGGCTTAAGGGAATGTTGTGGCTGGTTTGATCTTCTATCTAGACCACTAAAACTTTCTCTATATCAGCAATAAGGTTGTTTCACTTTCTTATCGTTTGTGTGTTCAGTGGAGTAGCACTTGTAATCTCCTTCAAGAACTTTTCCTTTACATTCATTCACAGCATGGCTGACTGTTTGGCACAAGAAGCCTAGCTTTTGGCCTATCTCAGCTTTCAACACGCCTTCCTCACTAAGTTTAATCATTTCTAGTTTTTGATTTAAAGTTAGAGACACCCGGCTCTTACGCTCACTTGAACACTTAGAGACCATTGAAGGGTTGTTAACTGGTCTAATTTCAATATTATTGTGTCTCAGGGAAGAGGGAGGCCTGAGGAGAGGGAGTGAGACAGAGGAATGGCTGGTCAGTGGAACAGTCAGAACACACACACATTTATTGATTAAGTTCACCGTCTTATATGGGTGCATTTCATGGCTCCCCCAAACAATTTTAATAGTAACATCAAAGATCACTGATCACAGATCACTGTAACAAATATAATAATAATGAAAAAGTTTGAAAAATTGTGAGAATTACTAAAATGTGACACAGAGACACAAAATGAGCAAATGCTGTTGGAAAAATGGCTCCAATGGACTTGCTTGATGCAGAGTTGCCCCTAACCTTCATTGTGTTAAAAACGCAATATCTGCTAAGTGCCATAAAGCAAGGTATGCCTGTATTTTTATGGGGCCTATGAATTTTCTTTCCAAGTAGTTAGTCATAGTCTCTGTGCTTTTTATTATTATTATTGCTGTTGTTATTTTATTATCCAATTCTTCCTTTTCCCATAGATCTGAAGTGCATTCTGTCCTCTAATGAAATTTTGTGTATAACTTGTGCCTTTTATGAAGTGAGATGTTTTGATAGGACCTATATTGATTTTTCTTCCTTACTTAGTCTTACATGAGGAGAAATCTGTTCATTCTTGACGTAGGCCATATTTATCATTATTCTTGGTGTCCTTATTCTGGGTTTACCTTTTAGGTTTTATAATCTCCTTTTGGCCTTTAAGCTAGAGGGCTGAGTGCCGTGTACTGTGTTACTGTGGTCTTTATTGTTTGTGGATCTGTTGTCTAAAGCAGGGATTTTCTGATATCTTGTCTTTGTTATCTTTTTATAAGGGTGAGAATTTATTCTTGGATGATCTGAAAACACTGCAAGTAATTTCCAAGCCAGCCGTTTTGTACGCCACAGAGCCTACCGCTTATTGTTCTTCTAGGCTGAACTTATCCAATGATTGACTTCATTTTTGTGGATCAGAGTACCTCTCAGCCCCACTGCCTGCTGGGAAGTGTGGTTTGTGGGCATTAAAGTAGAATTAGTACAAGAAAAGTATTGGTGCAGGAGAGTAGCTCCCAGCTGCTTTAGAAAGCAGTATGAGGGAGTAGTTTGCTTCCCTTTGTGTGCAAAGCCCAGACTGGGGTTGGGGGGCACACATATTTTGGAATGAAATTCTGATTACCTCTCTCCTTCTTCGATTTAGATCTCAGATGAAATCGGGTTAGTTAGGAGATGTTTCTCCAGTTTTTTGATAAGCCATTGAGCCATTTATGGAGCTTCCAGGACCATGAAAATGTCACTGAGAAGACAATGAGCCAAGGAGGGTAAATCAGGAGTTGCTTATTTTCTGCCATTGTAATTAAGAAATCTTTAAAAAAAGAACCCTCCCACCTCCCTCTGAGATGTCCGTGAGGTACCTTTCCTGGTGAACAACTCCGTGGCTTCTGTCCACTTGGGGTTGGGTCATTTGAGTGAGATGCTGAGGTTATTGACTGAAGAGACTTTATTGGTTATGTGAAAATGACAACTGTCATGTAAATGTGTTCTGAGACTTGTGTGGGTTGGATATTGTTGATGGCTCAAGTTAATGGTGCCTTTGGTTAAACACTGATGTAGCATGGGGGGCATCAATTTGAATATTAAGCTGTGTAAGAGTCACCTTTGGTCCAGTGAGTCATCAGCCTGTAGACATCTCCAGACTGTTGTTTTACAAATCAGAGTTAAATGCAGATGTCTTCTAGACCAACAGTTTGGAGCAATTTTCTACTGTGTTTTCTTGATCATTGCTTCATCCTGCTAAGGAGCCTGATGGCAACTGGGTAGTGCCTGGGAGTATAATATTGTTGCAGCGTGTAATGCAAACATCTGTTGCCATTTGTAATGCTCTACTTACTTGTTTACTTGTTTTTTAATCCATCTCCTCAATAGTCTTTAAGCAGTGGACGTATCTGTTTTATTCTCCATTGTGTGCCCAGAGCCTAGTGTAGTTATCAGACATGAGACAGAGGCTTCATTACATACTTGCTGAACGATTGAAGAACTTGAAAGAGTCCCAGTACTTTCAGGTTATAGGGGAGTTATAAACTTACGTTTCTGATTTTCGTTGGCTAACCCACAACTTTAATTAACTGGGTTTCAAAACTCTTTCAGGTATAGTAGAATTACCGCGTGTAATCCATACTGTTGAGCAGGATTTGAACAAAATGGTGTTTCTGGAGAAGAACCATTATTTGCATGTGAAATACATTTTCTAATGTCTTGCAAAAACAGTTGTTAGCTTCTAGCTTATCTAAATTTGATTCCTAGAAAGCAGCTGCAGTAAAACCTAAGAGCCCATGAGAAAGGACAGGATTTTCCTCCCGTTGGGCCCCACTACTCTCAGCCTTCCTGGGGCTCGGTGCACAGACATCTCCCTTCTGGGGACTTGACCAAGCTAGGTTAACGGGAACAGTTTTGGTAAGGTGGGATGGAAATCTGGAGGTGTTTCAGGGTCTAGGGTTATGTTGAGAGAGTCCCAGAGACTTAGACTTCAGTCTCAGGCTGGATCTGGAAATTCCTTTTTCTTGATTCTCTGAAGTGGAAAGATCCTCCCCTTCACTGCCATTCTGGCCTCCAGCCCTCTTTCACTGAAGGAGAATCCAGTGGAATCGAATGGTGGAGACTCTGGGCCAGCGGCAGAGGAAGGTGAGAGGGAGCCTAGGGCTCTGGCCAGGGAGCGAAGACATTTAAGGAACCACAGGGAAGCAGAAGACAGGAAGGACTTCTCTGTGCCTCTCAAAGGGGTCATGTGTGGAAATGGTGATTTAGGAAACAATAAAATAACTCCCGGTACCATTCTCTGTACTCGGTGCTTCTTCTTTTAATAGTAAGATTATTCTGCTAATGGGCTGTATTTCTGTTTTCTCTGAAGTTGAAGGTTAGATTGTCTTCTGTGAGTGAGACAGATAGGGGCTGGAAATTTTGAGGAGAGTGAAGAAAATAAGAAATAGTTGTCATGGAAGTGGACCAGAGAACTGTGTAGGGAAAACTTAGAAGGATTTCCAGGCAGCTGAGGGCCTGAGGTATTCCAATAATAATATTTGAATTAACTGAGATAAGGAAGAGAAGGGTATGAAGTGATTCAGGGTGATGTTTGGTTATGAAAGCTGGAGAGAAATGCCAAATTACAAAAATAATACAGTTTAGTAATGAGCTTGATGTCCTTTATTCAAGAGAAATAATCCATGGATTGGGGGAGTTCAGTGCCCCACAAGCAGTGGAGCGCTCTTCCTGAGGGATTTGGGGCAAGAGGGAGTTTCATAGAGAGTTAGAAGAGGCAGCAGGGAAGGAAGGTGTGATTGGCTAGGAGGTTGGGGACTTCCTGGCTAGCAGATCCTATTTTCTAGGGTAAGGGAAGCTGGTTAAAGCTAAGTTGGAGGACTGTGATTGATGTATGTTAGGATTCCTTGACAGATGTTTCCCATAAGTGCAGGCTGTCTTAGGTTTAGATTTGTGAGGTGGTCTGGACCACTGGGGTGGTCTCCATTTTGTGGGTCCCATTATATGAATTAATTTTATTAGTAGAGAATGTCAAGAAAGAGTGATAGTCAACAGTTAGAAATGCTAGGGAAAGAAATTCAAGAATGAGAAGTATTGCTTATAAAATGAAAGAGGTCACCGATGACCATGGAGAGGAGAGTTTCAGGCAAGATTTGAATCCTGAAGTCAGATTGCAGAAGTTTATGAAAGGAATGCATGACTATATTAAATTATATTTCCTCAGAATTTAGTGTAATTTTCAATTCATATTTATTCTCTTCCAAATCAGGGAGTAATTATTACACATCTAAGTTTAAAAGAAATTTATAATCGTGTTTACCATTTAAACAAAATTCCTGGATATTATATTTAGATGACTTGAAGCCATATAGTACTGCAGAGATGTAAATCTTTATGTAGTGTGGGGAAAATTTACACATATATAAAGAAGCATATTGAATTCAAGCATTTGTGTATTCTGATTCATCATCTGGAATTGAGTTTGAGCAACAAATAGAAGCCAACTTCTGTTACATGGTGTCTACAAATATTAGTCTTTCCACTTCCTAGAGTGGAATGATTCAAAATAGTTGTGTTTTCTATCGTCTGTCACTTTTTAACAATAGCTTGAAATTTTTTGATTTTTAAGATCTCATATAAATGTTTGTGAAAAATAGCATCTAGTTACTGTTTCTTTTCACTTAAATTCCTGCCCCTGTCTTTGGCTATAAGAGTTGTATTGTGTTTCTTCCTAATAAAATGAAGTGGGTGTGTCTCTTGGTTGTTTTCACTGTGAGATTTAGTTTTTTGGTCCCTATGGTATTGCATTTCTTTGGCTCTTTCTTAGCTTATTCAGCAGATAGAGCTGTTTACCTGGCTTGCTGTGATGGAGATGAGAAGAACATTTGGATTTTATTGAATTTTCTAGTTGCCCTTGCAGACTATGGACTTTTTACTGGGCAAAAAGACAAATACTTAGATTTTATCCTAATTGGGAGTTTGAATGTTTAGCACTGTCTTGCTTACGTGCAAGCAATAAGGCATGAAAGATTTAAAATCTTTATTGATTTCATTAGAAATTCTTTCTAGTCGTTAATCTTCTTGGGTGTAAATAAGGTTCCTTTAGCATCGTTATATTGACTGTATTTGTAATAAAACTGATTATCAGGACTAGGAAATGAAGTGTGGATGGAGACTACTAAGGAAGAATTAGGATCTAAGCCAGTCCGTCTACCTCTTCATGGCCAGGGCACTAACCAGTAGATGAGTTAATCAGACTAGTGTCAGATTCCAGCCTGAGATTGCAGATGGAGATACAGTTCAGAAAGGTAAGCAGGGAGCCAGGGTCAGAGTACTGCACGTCTCAAATAGAACTGACAAAGAAACAAATCTTCTCTGACCGTTGAAAACCCAAGAATTGGGCAAGCCTCAGAGGTCAGTGTAGCCCAGCAGGTTACATTGTCGTCTTTCCTTTAAGGTCCTTTGCTCATCAGTGAAGCCTGTCAACTAGACCCTGACAAATGACTGTCCCCTCGAACCGCTGAATCATGCCCTCTCTTGCCTTTACCTGGTGGTTCACACACCTCGTTCAACTGGGCCAGTTCAACCTAGAATATTATAGCATTGCCTGAAACAAGGTAGGTCGTTTGGTAAATATACTTAGTTTACCATTTCTTGTAGGTTTTTCTGGGAAAATGTCTATAGAAGCAACACTTACGAAAATTGCTTGTGTTATAATCTGCCTGCATAGATAGAAACCTTAACCAAAAAGTGTTTTTTTTTTTTTTGGTAGGATCTGTGGTTTTTATCTACCGGGGCAAAGGGCCGGAGAGACCTAGACTCAAAACCAGGGTTCTGCACGCTGCCGTGGGCAAGTCAGGTTCGAACACTTGCAAAATAAAGAGCCCGCCTGAAAGCTGATCTGGCCCTCAATTCCCTTGCCTGTGAAATGGGTACAGTGTTATGGAGAGAACAAGGTTGCCCCAGGCCTAGATGAGGCAGGGTGCATGGAACGCACTGCTGAGTAAGAAGTAGGACAAAGACCTGGCGGGACGCAGCGGCCCCGGGAAGCAGGCACCCTGTTCCATCTGCCCAGAAAACTGACCATAGAGCACATGTTGAGCAGAGCAGCGCCCCTGTCCTCGGCTGACTTCAGGGACCAGTCGTAGAGAGTGGGTACGTGGCGGGCCTGCACCCTCTGGGTGCGAACCACTTGACTTTTGTTGTCTTACTAGATCTTTCCAACAGCAGTGAGGGGTCAGTGTCATAGACGGGGAGACTGCTGAGGGCGCACAGCCTGGAGTGAAGGAGCCAGGGTTGGACCCAGGTGTCAACCTGCTCAACCTGCAGGCCCTCCCCCAGGTGGCTCCTGCACCCTGAGGGGGCCTGTGCAGCACCTCCAGAAGGGACTCTGCCCTCCTCTGTGAGACCCACCTGTCACTCGTGTCCCCTCTATTTCCATCATCAGCACCAGTGTCTGGAAGACCTTAACAGGCCCATGGTCTTCTGGGAGCATAATTAGGTTGCTGGAACCACCGGCGCAGAGTTGCGTTTCGCGGTACACGGAGGGGCCTGCCCCTGAGCTCACTAGGCCTGGCCACGTCAGGATCCTTTTCCCTGAGAACCAGATCCACTCACTCACTGCCCCGTTAGCATGTCTGGTCCTCAAGAGGAGGGGCTCTCTGACACATGAGGTCATCACAACAGCTCCTGCCTCACTTTATTTTTTAATAGACATAAAAAAAAAAAGTTTTAGATTCACTGAAAAGTTATGAGTATGGAGTGCCCTTATTACACTCCCCCCCGCCCCACATACACACATACGCACACGATTTCCTTTATTATTATTATTTTTTTAATTTTTATTTTTTAACATCTTTCTTGGAGTATAATTGCTTTACAATGGTGTGTTAGTTTCTGCTTTATAACAAAGTGAATCAGTTATACATATGCATATGTTCCCATATCTCTTCTCTCTTGCATCTCCCTCCCTCCCACCCTCCCTATCCCACCCCTCTAGGTGGTCACAAAGCACCGAGCTGATCTCCCTGTGCTATGCGGCTGCTACCCACTAGCTATCTGTTTTACGTTTGGTAGTGTATATATGTCCATGCCACTCTCTCACTTTGTCACAGCTTACCCTTCCCCCTCCCCATATCCTCAAGTCCATTCTCTAGTAGGTCTGTGTCTTTATTCCCATCTTGCCCCTAGGTTCTTCATGACCTTTTTTATTTTTTCTTATATTCCATATATATGTGTTAGCATACTGTATTTGTTTTTCTCTTTCTGACTTACTTCACTCTTTATGAGAGATTCTAGGTCCATCCACTTCACTACAAATAACTCAATTTCGTTTCTTTTTATGGCTGAGTAATATTCCATTGTATATATGTGCCACATCTTCTTTATCCATTCATCTGTCAATGGACACTTAGGTTGCTTCCATGTCCTGGCTGTTGTAAATAGAGCTGCAATGAACATTTTGGTACATGACTCTTTTTTTTTTTTACAGATTATTTTTTAAATTCATTTATTTATTTATGGCTGTGTTGGGTCCTCATTTCTGTGTGAGGGCTTTCTCTAGTTGTGGCAAGCGGGGGCCACTCTTCATCGCGGTGCGCGGGCCTCTCACTATCGTGGCCTCTCTTGTTGCGGAGCACAGGCTCCAGACGCGCAGGCTCAGTAATCGTGGCTCACGGGCCCAGTTGCTCTGCGGCATGTGGGATCGTCCCAGACCAGGGCTCGAACCCGTGTCCCCTGCATTGGCAGGCAGATTCTCAACCACTGCGCCACCAGGGAAGCCCTACATGACTCTTTTTGAATTATGGTTTTCTCAGGGTATATGCCCAGTAGTGGGATTGCTGGGTCGTATGGTAGTTCTATTTTTAGTTTTTTTTTTTTTTTTTTTTTACATCTGCAAGACAGATGACTGAGTTTTATTTGAAATGTTGCCTCCTTGCTGCTAATTTTTTTTTAATTTTATTATTAATTAATTAATTATTTACTTATTTATGGCTGTGTTGGGTCTTCGTTTCTGTGCGAGGGCTTTCTCTAGTTGTGGCAAGTGGGGGCCGCTCTTCATCGCGGTGCACGGGCCTCTCACTATCGTGGCCTCTCTTGTTGCGGAGCACAGGCTCCAGACGCGCAGGCTCAGTAGTTGTGGCTCACAGGCCTAGTTGCTCCACGGCATGTGGGATCCTCCCAGACCAGGGCTCGAACCCGTGTCCCCTGCATT
Source organism: Eschrichtius robustus (assembly GCF_028021215.1). Lineage (NCBI taxonomy): Eukaryota > Metazoa > Chordata > Mammalia > Artiodactyla > Eschrichtiidae > Eschrichtius > Eschrichtius robustus. Next base: position 38,993,494 of record NC_090828.1, read on the forward strand.
GGCAGGCAGATTCTCAACCACTGCGCCACCAGGGAAGCCTATTTTTAGTTTTTTAAGGAACCTCCATACTGTTCTCCATAGTGGCTGTATCAATTTACATTCCCACCAACAGTGCAAGAGGGTTCCCTTTTCTCCACACCCTCTCCAGCATTTATTGTTTGTAGATTTTTTGATGATGGCCATTCTGACCAGTGTGAGATGATACCTCATTGTAGTTTTGATTTGCATCTCTCTAATGATTAATGATGTTGAGCATACTTTCATGTGTTTGTTGGCAATCTGTGTATCTTCTTTGGAGAAATGTCTGTTTAGGTCTTCTGCCCATTTTTGCATTGGGTTGTTTGTGTTTTTGATATTGAGCTGCATGAGCTGCTTGTAAATTTTGGAGATTAATCCTTTGTCAGTTGCTTCATTTGCAAATATTTTCTCCCATTCTGAGGGTTGTCTTTTCATCTTGTTTATTGTTTCCTTTGCTGTGCAAAAGCTTTTAAGTTTCATTAGGTCCCATTTGTTTATTTTTGTTTTTATTTCCATTTCTGTAGGAGGTGGGTCAAAAAGGATCTTGCTGTGATTTATGTCATAGAGTGTTCTGCCTATGTTTTCCTCTAAGAGTTTGATAGTATCTGGTCTTACATTTAGGTCTTTAATCCATTTTGAGTTTATTTTTGTGTATGGTGTTAGGGAGTGTTCTAATTTCATACTTTTACCTGTGCCTGTCCACTTTTCGCAGCACCACTTATTGAAGAGGCTGTCTTTTCTCCACTGTATATTCTTGCCTCCTTTATCAAAGATAAGGTGACCATTTGTGCGTGGGTTTATCTCTGGGCTTTCTATACTGTTCTGTTGATCTATATTTCTGTTTTTGTGCCAGTACCATAGTGTCTTGATTACTGTAGCTTTGTAGTATAGTCTGAAGTCCAGGAGCCTGATTCCTGCAGCTCTGTTTTTCTTTCTCAAGATTGCTTTGGCTATTCGGGGTCTTTTGTGTTTCCATACAGATTGTGAAATTTTTTGTTCTAGTTCTGTGAAAATGCCAGTGGTAGTTTGATAGGGATTGCATCGAATCTGTAGATTGCTTTGGGTAGGAGAGTCATTTTCACAGTGTTGATTCTTGCAATCCAAGAACATGGTCTATCTCTCCATCTATTTGTATCATCTTTAATTTCTTTCATCAGTGTCTTATAATTTTCTGCATACAGTTTTTTTGTCTCCTTAGGTAGGTTTATTCCTAGATATTTTATACTTTTTGTTGCATTGGTAAATGGGAGTGTTTCCTTAAGTTCACTTTCAGATTTTTCATCATTAGTGTATAGGAATGCTAGAGATTTCTGTGCATTAATTTTGTATCCTGCTACTTTACCAAATTCATTGATTAGCTCTAGTAGTTTTTCTGGTAGCATCTTTAGGATTCTCTATGTATAGTATCATGTCATCTGCAAACAGTGATAGCTTTACTTCTTCTTTTCCGATTTGCATTCCTTTTATTTCTTTTTCTTTTCTGATCGCTGTGGCTAAAACTTCCAAAACTATGTTGAATAATAGTGGTGAGAGTGGGCAACCTTGTCTTGTTCCTGATCTTAGTGGAAATGGTTTCAGTTTTTCACCATTGAGGACGATGTTGGCTGTGGGTTTGTCATATATGGCCTTTATTATGTTGAGGAAAGTTCCCTCTATGCCTACTTTCTGGAGGGTTTTTATCATAAATGGGTGTTGAATTTCGTCAAAAGCTTTCTCTGCATCTATTGAGATGATCATATGGTTTTTCTCCTTCAGTTTGTTAATATGGTGTATCACATTGATTGATTTGCGTATATTGAAGAATCCTTGCATTCCTGGAATAAACCCCACTTGATCATGGTGTATGATACTTTTAATGTTCTGTTGGATTCTGTTTGCTAGTATTTTGTTGAGGATTTTTGCATCTATGTTCATCAGCGATATTGGCCTGTAGTTTTCTTTCTTTGTGACATCTTTGTCTGGTTTTGGTATCAGGGTGATGGTAGCCTTGCAGAATGAGTTTGGGAGTGTTCCTCCCTCTGCTATATTTTGGAAGAGTTTGAGAAGAATAGGTGTTAGCTCTTCTCTAAATGTTTGACAGAATTCACCTGTGAAGCCATCTGGTCCTGGGCTTTTGTTTGTTGGAAGATTTTTAATCACAGTTTTAATTTCAGTGCTTGTGATTGGACTTTTCATATTTTCTATTTCTTCCTGGTTCAGTCTCGGAAGGTTGTGCTTTTCCAAGAATTTGTCACATCTTCTGGGTTGTCCATTTTAGTGGCATATAGTTGCTTGTAGTAATCTCTCATGGTCCTTTGTATTTCTGCCGTGTCAGTTGTTACTTCTCCTTTTTCATTTCTAATTCTATTGATTTGAGTCTTCTCCCTGTTTTTCTTGATGAGTCTGGCTAATGGTTTATCAATTTTGTTTATCTTCTCAAAGAACCAGCTTTTAGTTGTAGTGATCTTTGCTATCATTTCCTTCATTTCTTTTTCATTTATTTCTGATCTGATCTTTGTGATTTCTTTCCTTCTGCTACCTTTCGGTTTTTTTTGTTCTTCCTTCTCTAATTGCTTTAGATATAAGGTTAGGTTGTTTATTTGAGATGTTTCTTTTTTTTTAAGGTAGGATTGTATTGCTATAAACTTCACTCTTAGAACTGCTTTTGCTGCATCCCATACGTTTTGGGTCATCGTGTTTTCATTGTCATTTGTTTCTAGATATTTTTTGATTTCCTCTTTGATTCCTTCAGTGTTCTCCTGGTCATTAAGTAGTGTGTTGTTTAGCCTCCATGTGTTTGTATTTTTTACAATTTTTTTCCTGTAATTGATATCTAATCTCATAGCATTGTGGTCGGAAAAGATACTTGATGTGATTTCAATTTTCTTAAATATACCAAGGCTTGATTCCTGACCCAAGATATGATCTATCCTGGAGAATGTTCCATGAGCACTTGAGAAGAATGTGTATTCTGTTGTTTTTGGATGGAATGTCCTATAAATATCACTTAAGTCCATCTTGTTTAATGTATCATTTAAAGCTTGTGTTTCCTTATTTATTTTCATTTTGGATGATCTGTCCATTGGTGCAAGTGGGGTGTTAAAGTCCCCTACTGTGATTGTGTTACTGTCGATTTCCCCTTTTATGGCTGTTAGTATTTGCCTTATGTATTGAGGTGATCCTATGTTGGGTGCATAAATATTTACAATTGTTATATCTTCTTCTTGGATCGATCCCTTGATCATTATGTAGTGTTCTTCTTTGTCTCCTGTTGTAGTCTTGATTTTAAAGTCTATTTTGTCTGATATGAGAATTGCTATTCCAGCTTTCTTTTGATTTCCATTTGCATGGAATATCTTTTTCCATGCCCTCATTTTCAGTCTGTATGTGTCCCTAGGTCTGAAGTGGGTGTCTTGTAGACAGCATATATACGGGTCTTGTTTTTGTATCCATTCATCCAGTCTATGTCTTTTGGTTGGAGCATTTAATCCATTTACATTTAAGGTAATTATCGATATGTATGTTCCTATTACCATTTTTTAAATTGTTTTGAGTTTGTTATTGTTGGTCTTTTCCTTCTCTTGTGTTTCCTGCCTAGAGAAGTTCCTTTAGCATTTGTTGTAAAGCTGGTTTGGTGGTGCTGAATTCTCTTAGCTTTTGCTTGTCTTTAAAGGTTTTAATTTCTCTGTCAAATCTGAATGACATCGTTGCTGGGTAGAGTAATCTTGGTTGTAGGTTTTTCTTCTTCATCACTTTAAATATGTCCTGCCACTCCCTTCTGGCTTGCAGAGTTTCTGCTGGAAGATCAGCTGTTAACCTTATGGGCATTTCCTTGTGTGTTATTTGCTGTTTTTCCCTTGCTGCTTTTAATATTTTTTCTTTGTCTTTAATTTTTGATAGTTTGATTAATATGTGTCTTCGCATGTTTCTCCTTGGATTTTTCCTGTATGGGGCTCTCTGTGCTTCCTGGACTTGATTAACTATTTCCTTTCCCATATTAGGGAAATTTTCAACTATAATCTCTTCAAATATTTTCTCAGTCCCTTTCTTTTTCTCTTCTTCTTCTGGGACCCCTATAATTCGAATGTTGGTGTGTATAATGTTGTCCCAGAGGTCTCTGAGACTGTCCTCAATTCTTTTCATTCTTTTTTCTTTATTCTGCTCTGCAGTAGTTATTTCCACTATTTTATCTTCCAGGTCACTTATCCGTTTTTCTGCCTCAGTTATTCTGCTATTGATCCCTTCTAGAGAATTTTTAATTTCTTTTATTGTGTTGTTCATCTCTGTTTGTTTGCTCTTTAGTTCTTCTAGGTGCTTGTTAAACGTTTCTTGTATTTTCTCCATGCTATTTCCAAGATTTTGGATCATCTTTACTGTCATTATTCTGAATTCTTTTTCTGGTAGGCTGCCTATTTCTTCTTCATTTGTTAGGTCTGGTGTGTTTTGACCCTGCTCCTTCACCTGCTGTGTGTTTTTTTGTCTTCTCATTTTGCTTATCTTACTGTGTTTGGGGTCTCCTTTTCACAGGCTGCAGGTTCGTATTTCCCGTTGTTTTTGGTATCTGTCCCCAGTGGCTAAGGTTGGTTCAGTGGGTTGTGCAGGCTTCCTGGTGGAGGGGAGTAGTGCCTGTGTTCTGGTGGATGAGGCTGGATCTTCTCTTTCTGGTGGGCTGGTCCACATCTGGTGGTGTGTTTTGGGGTGTCTGTGGCCTTATTATGATTTTAGGCAGCCTCTCTGCTAATGGATGGGGTTTTGTTCCTATCTTGCTAGTTGTTTGGCATAGGGTGTCCGGCACTGTAGCTTGCTGGTCGTTGAGTGAAGCTGGATCTTGGCGTTGAGATGGAGACCTCTGGGAGATTTTTGCCGTTTGATATTATGTGGAGCTGGGCGGTCTCTTGTGGACCAGTGTCCTGAACTTGGCTCTCCCACCTCAGAGGCACAGTCCTGACACCTGGCTGGAGCACCAAGAGCCTTTCATCCACATGGCTCAGAATAAAAGGCAGAAAAAGAAAGAAAGAAAGAAGATAAAAAAAAAAAAAGTAAAATAAATAAAGTTATTAAAATAAAAAATAATTATTACGAAAAAATTTTTAAAAAGTAATTAAAAAACCCCCCAAAAGTGGACAGACAGAACCCTAGGACAAATGGTAAAAGCAAAGCTATAAAGACAAAATCACACACAGAAGCATACACATACATACTCACAAAAAGAGAAAAAGGGGAAAAAATATATATGACGTTGCTCCCAAAGTCCACCTCCTCAATTTGGGATGATTCGTTGTCTATTCAGGTATCCCACAGATGCAGGTTTATCAAGTTGTTTGTGGAGATTTAATCCGCTGTTTCTGAGGCTGCTGGGAGAGATTTCCCTTTCTCTTCTTTGTTCGCACAGCTCCTGGGGTCCAGCTTTGGATTTGGACCCGCCTCTGCGTGTAGGTCCCCTGAGGGCGTCTATTCTTCACTCGGGGAGGGAGGGGTACGGAGTGCGGGGCGAGCCTGTGGCGGCAGAGGCCAGCGTGACGTTGCAGCAGCCTGAGGCATGCCGTGCGCTGTCCCGGGGAAGTTGTCCCTGGATCAAGGGTCCCTGGCAGTGGCGGGCTGCACAGGCTCCTGGGTGGGGTGGTGTGGATAGTGGCCTGTGCTCGCACACAGGCTTCTTGGTGGCGGCAGCAGCAGCCTTAGCGTCCCATGCCCGTCTCTGTGGTCTGCGCTGATAGCCGCGGCTCACGCCCGTCTCTGGAGGTGCTCTTAATCCCCTCTCCTCGCGCACCAGGAAACAAAGAGGTAAGAAAAAGTCTCTTGCCTCCTCGGCAGCTCCACACTTTTTCCCGGACTCCCTCCCGGCTAGCCGTGGTGCACTAGCCCCCTTCAGGCTGTGTTCATGCCGCCAACCCCAGTCCTCTCCCTGGGATCCGACCTCCGAAGCCTGAGCCTCAGCTCCCAGCCCCTGCCCGCCCCGGCGGGTGAGCAGACAAGCCTCTCGGGCTGGTGAGCGCTGGTTGGCCCCGATCCTCTGTGCGGGAATCTCCGCTTTGCCCTCCGCACCCCTGTGGCTGCGCTCTCCTCCGCAGGTGTGAAGCTTCCCCCCTCCGCCCCCCGCAGTCTCCACCCGCGAAGGGGCTTCCTAGTGTGTGGAAACCTTTCCTCCTTCACAGCTCCCTCCCACTGGTGCAGGTCCCGTCCCTATTGTTTGTCTCTGTTTTTTCTTTTTTTTTGCCCTACCCGTGTACGTGGGGAGTTTCTTGCCTTTTGGGAGGTCCGAGGTTTTCTGCCAGCTTTCAGTAGGTGTTCTGTAGGAGTTGTTCCACGTGTAGATGTATTTCTGATGTATTTGTGGAGAGGAAGTCGATCTCCGCCTCTTACTCTTCCGCCATCTTGAAGCTCCTTCCTTTATTATTAACATCTTACATTAGTGGTACGTTTGCAACAGTTGATAATACGGTATTGATACATTAGTGTTAACTAGAGTCCATAGTTTGTTCAGATTTTCTTAGTTTTTCCCCAGTGTGTTTCTTCTGTTTCAGTATACCATCAAGGATACTACATAACATGTAATTGTCTACCTCACTTTTTTTCATTCTGAAGGTGCGGTATTGAGAGAGGAGGTTAAAGAAGCACATAATTGCTTAACTTGTCCTTGGCTTTAAGTCTGAGCAAAAGGGAGGGGGCTGCTTCCGGGGACTGCGTTTTGGTGTTGTGTCTGATGGGTGACAGCCGAGTGGGGTGCTGGGTCCTGGGGAAAGGCAGGCCCTGAGGAGGGGCTTCCCTCCGGAGCAAGCCTTTTCAGAGCGGCCCCTTGGGTTAGGGTGATGGGAAGTTATTGTGTAGAGGATAGAAAATGTCTGTCTGGGGTGATGAAAATATTCTTGTCATGGATAGCAGTGATGGTTGCACAGATTTACTTAATGCCACTGATTGTACACATAAAAATGGTTAAAATGTTTAAGACTTATGTATATTTTACCACAATGCTTTTTAAAGCTGAAGAAATAAAGACGGGATTTAATTAATTTATTTTTGGCTGCGTTGGGTCTTCGTTGCTGCAAGTGGGCTTTCTCTAGTTGTGGCGAGCGTGGGCTACTCTTCCTTGCGGTGTGTGGGCTTCTCCTCGCGGTGGCTTCTCTTGCTGTGGAGCACGGGCTCTAGGCACACAGACTTCAGTAGTTGTGGCATGCGGGCTCAGTAGTTGTGGCGCATGAGCTCTAGAGCGCAGGCTCAGTCATTGTGGCACACGGGCTTCATTAGTTGCTCCGCGGCATGTGGGATCTTCCCGGACCAGGGATCGAACCGGAGTCCCCTGCATTGGCAGGCAGATTCTTAACCACTCTGCCATCAGGGAAGTCCCCTATAGATATGATTTTGATGTAGACATTGAAGGATATGCAGATGTTAAAAGTGAGTGAGAATGGTAAAAATCGGAGAAAATATAGTTTTGACTGGCAAAATTGGATTTAGGTTAATGAAGTATTCTTTGGAACCATTAAAATGTAAATATATGGATAAATCTTACAAACGTGTTAAGGGATAGAAGATTCCAAATAATAGGTTACAACATAATTCCACTCAGATGCAGTTCAAAAACGGGTAAAACAAAACTATACTCATTTGGTATGTATTCAGAAGTGTAAAACTAAGAAGGAAAGAGGAAGTCATTTTCCTAAAAGTAACGGTAGTGATACCTCCTAGAGGAAGGAAGGATCTGTGATCGGGAAGGGGCTCCTGGCTACTGACAGTGTTCTGTTTTTGACCCAAATGGCAATTACACAGGTGCTTGCTTTATAATTATTTGTTACACTGCATATTTATGTCTTATGCATTTTCTTTATCTGTTATATTTTCCAATAAAAAGCCTTTAAAAAGGATATAATGACTACTGTAGTAAAGTATCGTTTCAGATTTAAAGGGCTTCTAAGTTTGTGTTATGGGTTGAATCATGTCCCCCCCCTTAAATGCATATATTGAAGTCCTAATCCCCCAGTACCTCGGAATGTGACCTTATTTGCAAATAGTGTCTTCACAGAGGTAATCAAGTTAAAATGAGATGATTAAGGTGGACCGTAATCCAGTTTGGATGGTGTCCTTGTAAGAATAGGAAATTTCAACACAGAGACACACTTGGAGGGAAGATGTTGTGAAGAGACATAAGAGGAACATGGCCGACTACAATACAGGCCAAGGAGAGAGGCCGGGAACAGATCCTCCCTCACGGCCCTCAGAAGGCACTGTTCCGGCCAACTCCTTACCTTGACTGTGGATTTTTGGCCTCCGGCACTGTGAGACATTATATTTCTGTGGCTTAAGGCACCCAGTTTGTGGTATGTATTACAGCAGTCCTAACAAATACAAATACAGTTTGGAAAACTAATAAGGACTTTATGTTTTAATCGGTGGCTTTAGTTATCACAGTGTCCTGTTTTGGGGCCTTTCAAAGTAGAGCAGGGACAGCTACTTTTCCCAAGTGACTCAGAATCTCTAATTAAAGTGATTGAAGAAGGCTGGGGACAGACGTGTTTTAGTCTTAGGTCATCCAGCTTTTGTTTAATATAACAGTTATCTAATTATCTGTCAGAGCATTGACTATTTTTTGCCTTTTCTCTTTTTGTAAACATCTGTCTGTTTTCTGTAATGACTTCATAGTGGATTTGTTATTGGTGTTATTTAAGCAATGAGTTGAATTCCTGTATTAAAGTCATCCCTACCATGAAGAACAGACCTCACTCAAGTTCCGTCAGGTGATGGGAGATGCACAGGGAAGGAGACCCCCAAATGATGTACAACATGATGTACAGCAGTATAATTCCACTCAGTTGCCCCTCAGTTGCTGGTGTAGAGATGAGTTTCTTTGCTGCCCTTGAAGCTAGGCATGATCATGTGACAGAGTCTGGCCGATGGGGTAAGGATGTGCCCTCCATTTCTTTTTCTCCTTCTTGCTGACTGGGATATGCTGAGACTTGAACTAGCCATCTGGAATTAGAAGTGGACACTATTCCTGCCTGGCCTGGTTACCTCTGGACTGTTAAATGTGAAGACATGAATATGTCTCTTGTTGAAGCCGCTTTTCTTTTCAGTTTCGGTATAATAGCACCTGACTCTATACCCCCAACTAATATACTCCAGTAGTTAGAGGTAGGTGAGGGCTATAGGTCTCCCACCGGTGGCCCCGCTCCCAGATATGAAAGCAAATGTTAATTTGTGAGAAGGCATAAAAATACATCTACAGCCTATTTTGTAGCTTTAATAAAGTCTATGTCTCTGCCTTTTTTGGTGTCCCTCCCTTTGCTTAAGAGGTTCACTTGAGGAAAACATGATAATATTGTAGAGGCAGGATTCAGTTAAACTTAGAGTTAGCATTGGGCAACCACAGTCTTCCAAATAAACATGCCTCAGTGCAGAATCCAGCCGGGGCCAGGTTTCTGAGTCCAGCCTTGTCAATGTTCTAGGTTATACCCCTTCATGGAATTGTGGGGGTGCCCCTGAAGTATTTCTAGCCAGTTCACAAGTCTTGAACATCTTAAATTTCAACAACAAAAACCGATTTCTAATGTCTATTTTGATAGCAGACAACCTCAGCTCTTGAGTGGAGGTAAAGATGGTTGGAAAACTTACAGTAGCTGTCTTTTAATGTGGCCTTTTGATTAATTGGGTCTTCCAACTATATTGTAAAGGAAATTTCAGACCACAAAATAGTAGCGGTAGTACTTTCCTGATACTTAGCTTCTTGCTGTGTTGTCTTCTTCTCTCTTTCTCTTCAGTCCTAGATACTTCCTTCTCCCTAGAGTCCTCAGAGCTTTTGATTATTCCTGGCTTTTCCTGTTTTAGAGTTTGTTTTTATTTTCTCTAGATTTTTTTTTTTTTTTGGTGTGTGTGTATGTGTGTGCCTTTCTATTATATGACAACTTTCTCTGTACAAGTTGCATTCAAATACCCTGAGAAAGGATCTTATTGAGTTGCTCAATCACTGTTCAGTACATGTTATCCCTCCTGGGGTTGAGCTTTCATGGCTGGCCACCTTGTAGGCCAGTGGCCTTTCTCATGTCTGGTCTGGAGCTGACATCTTTAGGTCAGGCACCAAACCGTGGTCCAGATAGTTGTAGCCAGGGTTGCAGGATAAATTTTACAAAGGTTGAATGCTTGTGCACAAGAAACTGTATCTGGACCCTGTTCTTGAAGGGAGGGCAGACACCAAGCTTCTAAGACTCCTCTCCAATACTTGCCTTGATGCTTGAAACTGAATAGTGACATAAAGGTCACAAACCAGATATTCTGGTAAAAATCTGACAAGTGTAAAGTCCACTCAACTAATGTTTATAGAGCATCTGCTAGACACAGTGCTAGACTGGTCGTGAAGTCATCCGAAGAGCTGAGTTTAGTGGGGGAGACATGTAAACAAACGATGACAACAGCTTGAGGAGAAAACAACTGTTTGCTTCTCTCTAAGGCATTGGTTAATTAGGACAAGGAACTGGGAAGTGGCACTAAGGGGAGGCCCTCAAAGAATCTAACCACAGACAGGATTTGTGTCTGAGTGGAGGAAGTAATACACTGCAGCCTTTATTTGCATAAAAATAGCTATAATAGGAGCTAAACTTACAAAGATACACACTTCTGTCTTGTCCTGTGAACTTCTTATAGAATTAAGCATAAACAACTCCTTGTAATTAAAACAATGTGGATTTAAAGAACCCACCTTAATCAAAGTATAAGACTATGTGTTCACCTTAATTGAAAATATCACTGATGTATCCTGATAGTTGGAAACCGTTGACTATGTAATTTTGCTACAGTAAATGGTATTTTGATGCTAGAATTCACTGGAAGGAATCCATACCACTTAACCTGGAGGATTTATGAGTTCTCTTGGGTGCCATAGAAGTTAACAATCTATTAAGTGGTTTTCTGTTACTCTTAGTTCTTGGGATCCAGTGATGCGTCACCTTAAGGACTTGGGAACTAGGGATATATGACTGCCCTCTGAGAGTTAAATGGAGCAGAGACAGAATGACTGCAGACCTGCCAGGTGGATTAGCCATATGAGCGTGGTTTAAAAGAGAATGTGTCAGTGCAAGTGAGGTTAGTCAGGTGTCAAAGGACAGACGGATGACCAGGATGAGCCCTGGCCTGCCCTGGTGTAGACACAGATGCATTAAACTACTTTAAATGAATGCTGATTGAATATTCAAGTCATATTATAAACTCTCCTTAGTCCAATTCCATTTTCTCTGTCAAAACTCTTATGTATTAATCAGGACTTCTTGCTGTTTGTGAGAGATAGAAATCCACCTCAAAGTGGCTCAAGCAATGGAGGGAATTCACTGTTTCCAATAAATGAAAAGTTCAAGGAGGATCCTGGTTGACTCTGATGTTTAACGATATTGTCAGGCAATGTCTCTTTCCATCTCTTTGTTTGGCTCACCTGTTGGGTTCATCTTCAGTCAGTGCTCTCTCCTTGAGGTCGCTCTCTGCATCTCCCAGCTCATATCCTCATGGTTTAGCAAACCTAACAATTGCTGGGGCAGTTTCAGCCCCATGACTGGCCAGACCTGGGACACGTGCCCACCCAGCCATCTAAACCATAGATTTAATGGAGGGTGAGTCATTCTCAGAAGTAAAATTTTCAGAGTAAAGAGTAATGGATTTGGATAGGCAGAGATGGCAGTTTTCCTCTGTTGTTCTACTATTTGATTTCCATGTGATTTGCCTGTAGGAAGAAAACGCACTTGCCTCCATGTTAATTGTTTCCGGACACCTTGACAGAGTTTTCCCTGTAAATTAATACACTGGCATTCTCTGTGGGTATGTGTTTACACACATACACCCACGCACACACACATGTGGATCTTATGAGTTACAATAAGGTGAATTTGCCCCTGAGAGAAGGGTCTGCTCTGAATGTGGCAACCAAGAAATCAGGCTCCAAAGCCTTCCAGACGGAGATGCAAAGTCTGGACTTGGGCAAAGACTGTGAGACCAGTGTGAGACCCCGTGGAGGTCTCCTTTCCCTTGCTGTTTTCCCTTGCTTTTTCCTTTTGAATCCCCACACCATTTACCACATTGTGTGTGTGGCATGCCAATTTTAAAAAAGGGCACGGCAACAGGAAGACTGGAATTGCCACACCAGATCAGACCTGTCATCCAGCCAGCTTTGCATGTAATATAAATACTCTCTAGAGACCTCTGCTTTGACTTGCTCTTTGAGAAGTAGCACTATTATTTTTCCTGCTCCTACTGCATGCTCTGCAAATATGACTCTGGATGGAAATCATTTCCAGAAATGGTACCTGTGGAATCGTGAGGTAATTTTGCAATGGTGGGCTGAGACTTTCTGGGGGTTTGTTAGCTGGAGTTGTCGAGGCTGAGGGGAAGTTGGTGTGTAAGCCGGGAGAGAAGGGGGCAGTGGCTGGCTGTTCAGGCCTAGCATCTCCCTGTTTCTCCCCTTCCTGTCCCTGTAACAGCGAAGAACTCCTGTTCCTCAGCTCGGGGACAAATGGAACTTCACTAACCACTCTTGCCGGCCCCAGATGGTAAACATTTTCATCTGGTTTTTCAAGGTCCCATGAGGCTCCGGAGGGTGGCCAACTCTGGTTGGGTAATTCGTCCTTCTGGGGACGGGGCTGGAGGCCTCGCCTATGTTAGGGCTTGGGTAAGGAGCAAGGCTGTTCTTCTGGTGTTGCTTTGATGGAGCTGTGCCAGTTCTTTTGAGGAAAATCAGTCTCTTTCCTTTCAGGCTGGCTGCAGTGTCTCTGGTGCCTGCTTTGAGAGCTGTTGGAGGTGGTTGCTTTGCCCCCTTCATCTTTGGCTCTCCTTCGCCTAGCAGAGTCCTGAAATCTGGGGGCACGGGGCTGCCTGGGTGGTAGATGGATCGAATGCCATGGTAAGGTCTGCCTAAGGCTTTCCAGATATTTTGTTACCAATTCACCTGTCTTTCTGAAGAAACATTACTAACAGTGTCTTAGAATATGAAGGGCAGCGCACAAAGGTGAATTAAATACTGAGGAAGAGAGCAACATAAAAGTTCAATTTCTGTCGTCACCTGTGCTGTCAACAATAATATGAATAGTTCACCTTTGTGTAGAGCATTTTATGTTGGGTATATAACTTCCTTTTATGCACATTTATACATACATTAAAAATATATTACACCATTTCTAGACTTATCTTTTTGGGTTGATTATTAAAATGTACCTTAAATTTAAATTCTGGGAAGTTATGTGCATCTTAATTTGTAACACTCTTCACTTGTAAATTTGTATTTAACTATTAATGTCTAAAATAGTTTCTGACTATAGCAAGATTTGGTTACTAGAATTAGGAAAATATGGAAAGGTACAAAGAAAAAATAAAAATCACTGAAATGCCACCTTCCAGTATATTGCAGTTCCTCACAGGCTTTCTTGCATAAGCTGCGCCCACAGTGATTCCTCCATGCTTTCCTGTTCCAGTTTCTTCACTGGAGAAAGTACTTAGAGACTCTTGTGAAGCAGTCTGAGTGAGGAATTCTAGAATTTTAAGATTTCCCCCAATCCTCTGCTCATTCTTAATTTGACAGAAATATTTTTAGTTACTTGCCTTTACCAAATCTTTCTAAAGCATTTAACTTGGTTTCCATAGATACAATCAGTCTTTCTTTTTGGTCTTGAATTTCTGTGGTTTATGTAATATTTAATTAAATTATATAGTTATAATGACAAGTAGAACTGGCATAAATGGGTAGGGAACAAACACACTTGGCTTTTGGGGGCGCACAACTCAACTGGTCAGAACAGAGGCGCACAGGCCCCCTGGAGGGCAGCCCCCCAGGAGGTCCAAGGGCATCCATCACTCAGTATGTTTTATGGAGGAAATGAGGAGCATTGGCTGTTTGAGGTGCTTGGTTAAGTGAAGGCTGGGTTAGAGGAGGTTGCTAAGAGAGTTTTAATATAAAGATACTGAGGGATGGAAGGGCACAGATGAGCTGAAGATAATTTTATATAGTTTCTTGCTACAATGCTAAATTTCCAAGTTCTTTTTTTTTTTTTTTCTTTCTGGTTCCTGATACCCTCTGTCACGTGACTAGGGTGACCAGTCATTTCTTTGTGTGATCATTCCATGGAGAAAGTGTAATGATTAAAAACATTGTACTTCCTCATATTTATTTTTATTCTTTGTTTCAGGAAAATGTATGATAGAAGAAGATGGTATTTGAGATTAGGTACCTTAGGCACAAATATTCCTCCTCTCCTATACTTGATTACTATATGTACTGAGCAATTTCATTGACGCTTACACATTAGCATTGTAACTTAAAGATTAATGAGTAGAGCAAATAGTTAATGGATAAAGCAAATAGTTGCTTTTTCGATTTTTAAAAGTCTTGAATAACCATCATGGTGATAAAAATATGTTAAAAATATTTGTTTGTTGACTAACACTTTACAGACAGCTCTTGCGTGTTTTCTGTCATTCAAGCCACACCACTTCCTATGTGGAGGGATGGCAGGGAATGTTACCCTCACTTTACATGTTTGTAGAATGACCCTCAGAGGTTAAGTGATTCACCCAAGGTCCTACAGTGGTTGAGCTCCTCAGACAAGAACTTAGGAGTGTTCAGAGTTTTTCTAACAATCCATTTAGTCTCAGCTTGAGACTCTAGGGTACTTCTTGGACTTCTGCCAATATTCATGCCATTTAGGCAATAGTTCCTCGCTTTTAGGACTAATAAAATTGAATAGGGTCTTCCTTTTCAGACTACTACTTCTCACTGTGGGAAGGACTTGGTTTCTTTGTTCAGAGATATTTTTCTCACTTTCAAAGAGTATTTCAGCTCCAAGGAAACTGCCGTGGCAGTGGGCTGACTTGGTATAGAGGCAACAGCTGGTACCCAGGCAAGTTACTAAGCTTTTCCTTCTGGTAAGCTTTGATGAGAGGCTTGGCAAGCTGGCCTCTGTTCTCTCTCATATTACCAGGGTTGTTCTTCATCTAAAAACGAAGGGACCTGGGAGTAAAACTCACACAGGTTACAACAAAAGTGTCAGAACATGTTAGCTCATCATACCTTCTTATAGTTTTACAAACTCAAAGTTTTCAGAAACTTTTTTTTTTTTTAATTGCTCAAGGTTGAGGGTGGAGGGGCACTGACTAATTCTGTGATTAACTGAGCTATGAGGTGATTGCCTAATAGAGGACTGATCCAAGTTGGAGCCATAGCTCTCCCCTAAAGGTAAGGTGGGCCGTTTTGTAGAGCTTTGCAGTAATCTTTCCAAGGATTGTTGAGTGTGTGGGTACCTTTTACGTTGCCGGAATGAATGTGAGGCTGCTCTGCTGTTTTTTTATTGCCTGTAACTAGAACTGCTTCGAATTGCCTGTATCAGAATCTCTTGGGGGTGGGGCCTGGGATTCTTAATTTTTAACAAGCTCCCCCAGTATTCATAGATATTCTAAAATTTGACAGCCACTCTCTCCTTTCTCATCTCCCTTGTTTGTCGTTCTCATGAGCAGTTGAGATACACTCAGACAGGTCACTTTGTGGAAGGGGTGGGAAGGATGCCAGGAAAGGATCTCTATAAGGCAGAGGAATAACTGGAGCTCTTGACCGTCTCTGTCAGTCTTGTCAGTCTTTCTACTGAGTGCTGTTCAGCCACATCTCAGCCTGGTTCTCCGCCCTGGTTCAGGCTGTCCCTGGTTTTATGAGAAGCTTTTTCATAATTACAGTCATCTGTGTCCTGCCTGGTCTGCTTGGTAGGCCAAGAACTCTGCCACCTCCTGATCCCAGCTTCAGTCGAATTTTAAATCTTTGGATTGAGCTAGCTGTCTCTAGGTTGGATGTTTGAATTTCTCTTGAATCTATTGCCTTCCACCCACAGCCTTTCAATATTCCCACCTCTAAACCTGTCCCCATAAATACACAGCACATTCTTACATTCCCAACAGCTTTTCCCACTATCCTTCTTTGTTTTTTGTTTTTGTTTATGTCTAGGAGCACATTTTCCTGGAAATTCTATTATAGTGTTAAGGTGTTCAGGTTGTTCCACTGAAGCGGATTCATGTTATATGGTAACTGAATTGTCATTTCCTAGGAGCAGGAGGCCTATGCTATTGAGGGAGGAATAGTTTTCTTGCTTCTTCCTTGATTGGAATGACTTCAGGCAAAATTAAATAGGAGTTGGTTTTTGTCCTCTCCTTTCTTTTCACTAGTTCTACCTTTCTTGGCTTCTGTGTTTGGAGTTGGGTGATGGAGGTATGAGATGGGTGATGTCCGTCCCACACGCATGAGATGGGTGATGTGTGGGGAGCTCTGGGCCTGTTCATTTACGGCTGCTGCTGCCTTCCGCCCACACCAGCACTGATGCAGCCGTCAAAGACCCAGTGAGTTGCAGTGGCTTCTGACTTGATTGGATCAATGCTCAGTTTATTCATGTAGCACAGTGGCCACTCGGCAGACTGGAGGTGACTGGTTTGTCACTCTCAGCTCCTAGTCCAGAAATTGGATTTTGTGCCTCCTGAAAATCATTTGCCATTTAACTTTTCAAGGTGTATAATCTCCTTTTCCCCTTCAAGCTGGAGATGAGTCCTGGGCGGGAGTGTAGGCATCAAATGGCAAACTCTAATGGTTATCAAGAAATTATTTTTTCTCATTGCTCCTCTTCTTGCTTATCAAGAGAAGAATTCTGGAAATCGATGGGGGGCATAGATGCATAGGTAGTAGGGGTTTTGTGAGGCTGAGCACGCCAGCTTTTAAAATTCATGAGTTTAGACACATTCTCCGGAAAGCAAGTGGCCAGTGACGTTTCTGATCTTTCTAGTCTAGCTCTCTCATGTGGTCCTGTGACCCCAACAGTAGCCCCTTATTCAGAAAGCTGCCACGGCTGTCACAGTTCAGAGTGGCAAACCATGCAGCTAGGTGAGCCAAGAAAACTAATGAGTTCAGAATTGGACAAAGCCAGAGGCTTCGCATACATTTTATAGGAGCATCAAAGTGGTCTCAGATCAGGTTACTCTTCCACGAGATCTGTTAATCGCTGACTTATTTAATGTGTCCTCTGTATCCAACCTTGGCCACTTAGAAAAACAGAGCTTGAGCTTTTAGGATGTCATATAATTCCTAAGGGCTCACTTTACCTTTCCAGATTGTCCTAAAGTGCTTCCAAATTATGAAGCCTCATTCATCCATTTTTTTCCCTCTGAAACTGTTCTCTGATAGGTGTTAGAGTGGAAAGCAATCTGATTAAATTCTTCATAGTTTAGTGATTCCCCTGAAGGTAGTTGGATTTTTGTTTTTAACAAGCAGTGCTTGTTAACTCAAATCTCTCACTGATGACATCTGAGGCAGTGTATCATAATAAAATGAGCAATTTCAGACATTCTGGACAAACGTGAAACGACAACATAAAATAATTTATGGCAGTTTGTTCTTAAGATCTATTCTTCCAAGCTGTTTCTGCTTTCTTGAATTTTTCTTCTGCTACTTTTGAACTTATGCCATCTCTGCATTTCCAAAGTGACTACTAATTAAGGATAGGTGAGGTTGGGGAGGGGAAGAATAGCCACATGTAGGGTTGACTTTGCCACAGACATTCGACCTGGAAAGGTATGTGGTAAGGGGATGTGCAGTGTTCTCACATATAAGCTGTAAGTGCTGTGTGCTTGAGACTTTAATGAAATTGCCCTATAATTTGCCTTTAGCCAGTTTCTTTATCTGGCATTACATGGCATTACACCATGTCACACATGGCATTACACCAAACTCAGCTAACCTCTCCGAGAGGCAGGTAAATTTCATGTCAAACAGTATAAAATTTCTAAACATTGGTATGTTTGAAATCTCGTCCTTTCCTATGCATCATGTTGGAAGCAGCACTTAGAAAGTAACAAAACCAGCGTGGTAAACAGTCTGTTTCTCACAGTGGTGGTAAGGACCAACCCGCATTTATTTTAGTACTGATCCTGATTTCGTGTTTCTTCAATTGGAGTCCTTACCAGCATTCTGAAAGCCGCCCTGATTTTTACAAACTGGGACGTCTATTTTCCCCGTTATGGGAGTGCTGCAAAAAATGAAGCCTAAAATGTGGCTTTTTTAGAGGCTACCTCGTTTAGCAGTTGAAGAAGAGTGTTTTTTAGTTATATTGACAATTCATTTTCTGTTAGTCATTTCGTTGTACAAATCCCTACAGACTGAAGGAGACTACATTCCTCGGGGAGTTAGCGGCTTTGTTAATTCAGGGTTTGCCATTTCAGAAGTTGCCCTGTTTAAATGTGAGGAGCTTTGTGGCAGTTGAAATAGAATTTGATTTTGGTATCTCAGGTTTGTAGCAAGATGGTTTTCCCCTAACATGATCTGAGGCAAGAAATGCACAAGAAGTGACCTGTTCATCCTAGTTAAACCTACCCAGCCAGGTGGAGCCACTGGAGGAAGCTAAATGAGTACCATCTTGTTTCAAAGTAGAGACTGGTGATGGAAGTGCTGTCTGAGGCTGAGGCAGGGGTTTGTGTTAGCAGGCTCTTGGGAGCTACTTTTAGCTCTTTGAAAAATTTATGTCTCTGAGCCCCTAATCTCCCTCCCGCGTCACAGCAGCTGGCCTACATTCCCCAGAATATGCAGCCTCTCTTCTGATGTGTATGGGAGGTGGAGTGAGGCATAAGAGAATAGAAGAGAATTTAGCCATCATTTCAACACCGCTTCTTACTTCTAAGGCTGAAAAGATTCTTCCATGGTCCTTAAGTGTACTCTTTAAAGAGGAGAAAAGTAACAAATTCCCTCTTGATGTTTCACACTCACTGAATTGAGATCTCAGAACTTGTTGCCACTAATCATTTATTCCTGTTTATTAATGCTGACATATGAGCGGTTTAGTGTGTGTGGCAGGGAAGAACTGAATAATTTAAGAACAAAGCAGAGTAAAGATTTTTTACGGCACAAGGACAGGGGGCCCTGACACATACTGAAGACGCATTTATAGCCAGACTGAACCTTTCCTGTGGTCCGGAAATACATCTGGGAAGTAGGACAATAAATAGCTGGATATTAAAATTTATACATATTACTTTCCGATTGATCTTATTTTGTGTAGGACACAGAGTTGGGACTTTTTTAGCAGATGCATGTTATCAGTGAAAGCAAATGAAATCAGAATTCTGGGAATAGTGTGCAACAGTAAATCAACAGTAAAAAAAAAATCCCCAGCCCAGCTGATAGCTCATGAACAATATCAAAATAACAGATGCACTGGGTTAGATAGTTCACGGGAATGAGGATATAAGTTATGTACAATAATCATTTTCCACAAGGCTAGTATTATATTTTAGCCTCAGAGCAAAATTTGATTTCTTGTTCTTGACGCAAAGCAAGAACAGAAGAGATTGTGAAGCTTTCATTGTAGGCATTTCATTAAATTCTGGAGTCTAGTATTGGTCTCATACTGTTTTATAGTAAGGTAAGTTGAGCCAGAAACAAGGCAGCCTAGTTTAAGGTGACAGTAACAGAGCTATGTGCCTAATTAAACACATTACTAATGGAAAATCAAGAATGAAATTACATCTATATATTCCTTTTCCGGTGCCATGGCAAGGATACATATGATTTTGCTGAGAGTAGGGAATAAGAGCCTTTCTGTCTCATAACCTGCAAATTGAAGGGGAGGCCAAGAGGGTGGAAAGGGAAGTGAGATACAAGGTAAGCCAAAAAAAAAAAGAGACATATTGTCTCTTGGCTGCTGTGATTCGAAGTAATTTAAAAGCTAAGGTTCACCTGTGGTGATTGAGGCTGCTTCATATTATGGAAGGGCTGTGTCAATGACAGACATTAGTGTGCTAGA
Organism: Eschrichtius robustus; assembly: GCF_028021215.1. NCBI lineage: Eukaryota > Metazoa > Chordata > Mammalia > Artiodactyla > Eschrichtiidae > Eschrichtius > Eschrichtius robustus. The sequence continues at coordinate 39,013,278 of NC_090828.1, forward strand.
AACATAGCATTTTGGAAGTAAATAGAAGTCATTGATTGCTAATTCCCAACCAGTGTAGGGATCTTTCTCGGTTTCTCTGCGTGGGATAAGGTGACCTCAGGTGACATTTCCATAACATTATAGTTATTTGTTTACCAAAAGATTGATAAGCCTCCCGATTCCTGGTTTCCAGGAAGAATTAAAACATACTAGCAAAGCATCACGTCTTAGTCTTCAAACTAACGTGGGTAAGACGCAACTGAAGTTCTATCCAAGGTAAAAAGATAGTAAGAGGGCACCCAGTTGGTTTCCACACAGGAGAAATTAAATGCTATGGGCCTGAAAAAAATTATAGCTGAAGAAAATACAAGTTATCTAACTTTTTTCAACCTCCACATATTTTGAATGTATTTTTTAAACAAGTTGTTTTGGGGACTAGCCTAGTCAGGAGGGTTCACAAAGCCATGCCAAATTTGCCAAACTATTCTCTCCTTCTTCCTCCCTCTCCTCCTTTGTTCTTCCCTTTTTTCCTCCTCCTCCCCTTTCTTCTCTTTGTTAGTGTTACTGTAAGTAAAATAAAGTATGGAGATATGTCTAGATTATAGCAAGATAATTGACAAGATCTCTCCAGATGGCATTGTGGCCAAGATGGAGCGATGTGCCCTGGATCATGATGTTAGGTGCCAGACACAGTACTAGGTGCTGCCAGTGCAGCGGTGAACACATCAGAAGTGGGCCCTCCACAAGGAGCATATAGCGCATCTAAGGAAACAGACTATTACAAAACGAAGGGCAGTAAATAAGAAGTAATGATAAGAGGGCTGCAGGGTCTTCTGTTGGATCTAATGGACCCATAGGTTAGGGAGTATTTCTCCAGAAAAGATGATCTTTAAGCTGCTATCTGGAGACTAATAGTTAGCTTGGTTAACATTAGGAGTTGGTAGAGTATTCCAGGTATAAGGAGTAGCATGTGTAAAGACTCAGAAGTGAGAGAGAACGTGTTCCTTTCATAGACCTGAAAAACATTAAATATGGTAAGTGCATTTTTAAGGTACAAGCTAAGCTGCTGTAACAAAGCCACCCCAAATTATGGTAGCTCAAACAAGGCAGAAACTTAATTTCTCCCATGAAATTGTCTGGAATTGGTCAACAAGCCAGGGTGAATAAGCAGCTCTGCTCTGAAAGGTCATTCTGGAACTCAGGTTCTTTTTTCTTGATCACTCACTTCATCAATGAAAAACTGTTTCTAGTGTCCCTTCTACTAATTAGTGAACCACTGTGCATAAAGTTTCTGAGAGTGAGAAAGAAGTCTGCTTTTGGAATACATGTCAAGGGGAATGGAAGCTGGTCTTAAGGTTAGGGATATTCTGAAAGGAAGTGAGAACTGAGGTAGAAGTTGGCCAGATGAAGGTTAGAAGGTGGGAAAGTTCCAGGCAGAGGGAAGAACATGTGCAAAGAACTCATGGGAAGAGGGAATGTGGTATACTTAAGGAACTGAAAAACACTGGTTATAGTGTTAGTTAGCGTTATAATTTCAGGTGCTGAAATAAAGAGGCCACAAATTATAATAACTCAAGCAAGGTTGAAGTTTATATCCCTCCCATAGAACAGTCAGGATTTGGTACAGCAGCTTCTGGAGGAGGGTGGAAACCTGAATAGGGTCTTGGCAATGCTAAGAGGAGTGAATTCTTGATTTAGAGAACTTGAGCCATTAACTGTATATTTCACCATCTCACTATATTTTAAAGTAAATTACAGGACAGTTCCACAAACTATGTTAATAAGCAGTTTAGGATTTAACCAAAAGTAATTGTGAAACCACTGGAAAGAAAGGAATTAAGTTTGCAATTTAAAAAGGTGGTTCTGGTTTTAATGCTCTGAATGAATGCATGGGCAAGATGGAAGGCTGGGAGGCCAGTAGGCTATTGCTATAATCCAAGTGAGAAAGGATGTGGTGATATGGACTCTGTAGGGATGGATATCTATTAGACATAATATAGTTAATAGGCAGGACATCATGGAGCAGAGTTTGGCAGAAATTAACTGTTTTAATCTGTTGCTATCCAGGCCTGAAATTCATAATATTATATGAATCCCAAGAATTTTAAATGTCCACAAGTTTATTTAATGAGGGGTTGCAAAGTCAAATATTTATTAGGGCTTGAGAATAGGAAAACTAACTAAATGAAGCAGCCCTGTTATAATGATGGGAGGTTATGGGGAATTGGATAGCACGTGCCCTCTCTGAAGGGGACAGGTCTATTCAGTTCCAAGTGTTGCCATTTGTAAATAAAAATTCATTGTTGCCAGATCTTCTGATTTTTTCCCTTTTTCTTTATAAAGACTTTTGGATTGTTATATGAAATCGTCTGATTTTTAAATGTTGATATCTAAGTAAAAATCAAACAAACATACAAAGTACTGTATAGACGAACATTGTAAGGGCCAAGCAAAACAGGTCTGTAATCGGGATTTGGTTTGCACAGATTCATTTGTGTGCTTAGGTCTTAATAATTGTATTAGTTAGGGTAGGCTGCTGTAACAAAGAAATCCAATAATATAGTGGCCAAAAGAGCAGAGATGTTTGTTTCTCATTTGCCAGTTCCAGTGTGAAAGGACAGGTGGCCGGACATCATTGCTCTTCATGGTCATTCAGGTTCTTCCCAAATTGTTGTTCCACCATCCCCAAGTGTAGTGTTGTTCATCTGCATGGTTAAAGTTAGGTCATCACTTCTGGATTCCAGTCCTCATAAAGAGAGAAAGAGAGCATGGATGAGGCATGCTCATTGTCTTAAGGCTCTGGCTATGTATTCGTAACAACGCTTAGTATTTACATGTTTTTTCCCAGCATACTTCCCTATTAATTTTTTAAATCCTTTTAGCCTTTTGAGCCTGGCATGATGGGTTATTATTTTTATTTGACAGATATAAAACTGAGGTTCAAGTAGGTTATGACTTGCCCAATATCATAAAGAGAATTAGTGGCAAGACTAGAGTATATCTTGGCTCAGTTTTAGTAATAATAAAATGCCTTTAAATGTATTTATAATAAATATTTAAAATAAAACTCAACTTATTTGAGTTCCTGTTACCAAACAAAATTTAGTCGCTTATCAAAGTGTGATGAGAGATGGCAACATGTATTTTTCCTCCTGGATGTGTTATCCTATTTCCTTTCCGAATTATCATTCTTGATCACTCCTGGCATCAGATGAGGGGAATCCACAAAAGCCAACAGCCCTTTGAGTGCTTAGTAGGATGGTTTTGCTTTGGCAGTATCAGAAAATTCTTTTGTCTTAAATGTTGGAGTTTAATTATGTGCAGGAACATTGATTCCTTGTGGTGTGGTTTTTGCCTGTGGTTATAACCTTCACCCTCATTCAATATCTATTTCTGATGGCTATCATCAAAAAATCTACAAACAATAAATGCTGGAGAGGGTGTGGAGAAAAGGGAACCCTCTTGCACTGTTGGTGGGAATGTAAATTGATACAGCCACTATGGAGAACAGTATGGAGGTTCCTTAAAAAACTAAAAATAGAACTACCATACGACCCAGCAATCCCACTCAGGGCATATACCCTGAGAAAACCATAATTCAAAAAGAGTCAGGTACCACAATGTTCATTGCAGCTCTATTTACAACAGCAAGGACATGGAAGCAACCTAAGTGTCCAGATGAATGGATAAAGAAGATGTGGCACATATATACAATGCAATATTACTCAGCCATAAAAAGAAACAAAATTGAGTTATTTGTAGTGAGGTGGATGGACCTAGAGTCTGTCATACAGAGTGAAGTAAGTCAGAAAGAGAAAAACAATGCTAACACATATATATGGAATCTAAAAAAAAAGGTTCTGAAGAACCTAGGGGCAGGACAGGAATAAAGACACAGACGTAGAGAATGGACTTGAGGACATGGGGAGGGGGAAGGGTAAGCTGGGACGAAGTGAGAGAGTGGCGTTGACATATATACACTATCAAATGTAAAATCGATAGCTAGTGGGAAGCAGCTGCATAGCACAGGGAGATCAGCTCGGTGCTTTGTGTCCACCTTGAGGGGTGGGATAGGGAGGGTGGGAGGGAGGGAGGCGCAAGAGGGAGGAGATATGGGGACATATGTATATGTATAACTGATTCACTTTGTTATAAAGCAGAAACTAACACACCATTGTAACGCAATTATACTCCAATAAAGATGTTAAAAAAAAATTTCTATTTCTGAGAAAACCCTTAGAGAGTGTCTTGGCTAGAATTGCTCTCCTTAGTCAAATCAGTCTTCTAGTTCTGGGTAACCATAACTCCCTGCACAGATAAGTGAAATCTCATTTCACAGTTTTTGGGGCATTTCACTAATACAGATCAGAGAAAACAACAGAGTTTCCAGATACTTGACTGCCCTCTTTCATTTTTACTCGAGTCATTGAATGAAACATTTAAATAGTGAATTTGGAGTTCTAGAGAATGAAAAATTGTAGGGATGTGGAATTCTCTCTCCTCTGGCTTTTATTAGAGTTAGGAAAAGAACCAGGCCTGACCACATAATTGTGACTGCTCTGATGAAGAATGGGCAGAACAATGAAGCAGTGATGTGTTGACAATGCTTGGATGTGCACAATAGAACAGCCTTCTTTTTTGTTTTGTTTTGTTTTGCTTTTTTAAGAGCATCATGTTCTGGTTGGTGGAGCCCGGGATTATAATGCCAGGATACCAGGGTTCTAGTCCTGGTGTTTCTGCCACTGACTCTCAGCACTGACTTTGGAAATCTATTAGCTTTTGGTTGCTTCAGGCAACAGATTGTTTTTAAATGGGGGAGGCTGAGTGTGTTCTACCTTCCATATAGAGGACAGGATGGTGGTAATGTTGCTTTTATGTACTTTAAAAAATTATGTTTGACTTTGTTTTCTATTAATTAGTCAATTTCCAGTCATGTAGGCACCAATGTTACCTTAATATTTAATTAATTGCTTGGTAATGCATTGGATAATTTAAAGATATTTATTTAAAAGTCTATGTCATATTTATTGAGGGAAGAATTTGGCATATTAAGTAATGGCTTAAATGATCTCCTGGAGATGTAGGTGAACATTGATCAAAGCTACCATCATCAATACAGGCACCATCACTTTCATCATCAACATCTATTGAGCACTTGCTTGTGGGACTCATTTTCTAGAAGAGGAAAATGAAGCTTTGAGAGGAAAGTAACTCACTCAACCTTTATGATCTCTGTAAACAAAAATTTAAGGAATCTTTATCATTATATTTTTTAAATGTTGAAATACTGAAAAATGGAAGCCTGAGAGTCTTCATGTCCATGAGCTTTCTTTAAGCATTAATTTACATGACTGCTTGTGAAATTTTAACCAGGACGTAAAAATCATTTAATGTTTCTTAAAAATTTTCACTTAAATACTTCTAGGAGAACTGTAAACCCCCAGGGGCTTGACGTACAGTTCAAAGTGTTGTGCTGCAAGTTTGAAGTTTCTCTGAAATGCAATGTTTTTAATATTCATGCAGATGTAGCATTCTATTTTATACATACCTCTTGTTTTAACATAAAAATACTGTTTTAAATTATTCCACATTAGGTAAACTTTGACACTCCGAGAAGGTTTTCTTGGCATTTGCAGTGCTTTTAGCATTGCCTCAGACCCTAACTGTGAGCTTCCAAGTTTGGCAGGTACAGCTTCATGTTGTGGATGGTGCCTGGGTTAAAATGATTTACTAATATTCATATATAAGTTTCTGAAACATTATTGTGAAGAGAATATTTTATAATTATCTGTTAGACGTTTTCTATATAAAAGCAGTTGTCAGTTGGCCACTAATGGTAGGTTTTTTTTTTTGGTGCTCACTTTTCACAGTAGTGGTGACATAAAAGGGAGACTGCAGGACTGGAGAAATTGCTTAGAAGTGACAGGCTTGGGTGTCATTCTGGGCCCACAACTTGGGCCAGTTAATACTTTACCTACAAGAGGAGGTCGAGTCTTCACATGTAAAATGGAATGTAGTATCTACTTACATTAGATTGTTGGGAATGTGAAATGAAATCATGCTTTTCTCCTTGTCCTTACCCTTTCCGGTGTGTTCATATGCTCCACAGCCATTGGGTTTTGGCAGGGATACGAGCGATGTTAAGGAATGGATGGGAAACTTGCTTTGTTTGCATACTCGCTTCTGTAGATCCCAAAACCACACTGTTCTATGTTTTAGCTAGCTTTCTGCTGTTCACAGTGTATTTTTTTCTGACCTTATAAATAATTTTTTCTTATTTCTGGTGAATTACTCATGTATTTCCTCCTATGAGAGCTGATTGAATTCCCTCAGACCTGCCTTGTCTCCTTGTCTCTATTTTGCTTACTCATGGGACATTCATCCACATCCACCATTAAAAGCTACAGTTGAAAAACTGTTTTGAGTATTGTATTACAAACCAATCTAAGCCATTCTGGTTATGTACAACTATTAGGCTTATTTGTTTTGGTAAACATCACTAACCTCCAGTACTTAGGAGTAGCTTTCTTACTGGGTAATAATGAAAGCAAGTTTCGGACTTCATTTCATTGCACATAAAAATGTTTATTAGCAAGAAGGTACAAAAGACTCATACAACCTGTTCTGTAAGCTCTATGAATTCCCAGCAATCTGTCCTTTTTGGTGCTTTTTAGTTGTACATTGCATGATAGGTTTTCCTGGGGCAATTGCAACAGTGTTATAGCAGGAATACTTTGTTAGCTACCTAGTGTTGGGTGGACAGGAGTCCATTGGAACGGAGACTATACACAGGGCTTTGAAGAATCAGACCTAAGGTGCTATTCTTTTTTTTTAAAATAAATTTATTTATTTTATTTTTTTATTTTTGGTTGCTTTGGGCCTTCGTTGCTGTGCGTGGGCTTTCTCTAGTTGCGGCAAGCAAGGGCTACTCTTCGTTGAGGTGGGCGGGCTTCTCATTTCAGTGGCTTCTCTTGTTGCGGAGCACGGTCTCTAGGCACGTGGGCTTCAGTAGTTGTGGCACGCGGGCTTCAGTAGTTGTGGCTCGCGGGCTCTAGAGTGCAGGCTCAGTAGTTGTGGCACACAGGCTTAGTCACTCCACGGCATGTGGGATCTTCCCGGAGCAGGGATCGAACCCGTGTCCCCTGCATTGGCAGGTGGATTCTTAACCACTGTGCCACCAGGGAAGTCCCTAAGGTGCTATTCTTAATGTCATGGTCTGCACGCTTATAGATTTTTATTTTTGATAATAATTTGACATTTACAGGAAAATTGCAAAGGTAATACAGAGTTTCCATATTCCTCTTATCCAATTTCCCCTTTTGTTAACCTTCCACATTACCATGGTCTGTCTATCAAAACTGAGAAATAAACACTGGCACATTAATGTTAACTAAACTCCAGACTTTTTCCCACTGATATTCTTTTTCAATTCTAAAATCCAATCCAGAATACCACATTGCATTTAATCATTAGATTTTTGTACCAGGTTAATGAAAGAGATCAGTTCCCACATCTTCAACGCCACTGAAATTTGACCAGTGAAAACTTGTCTCTAACATCTACAAGGCCTGTGATGAAAACCACCAGTGTTGATTGGAGAGAAAGGTAGAGTGGTTCTTTTGAGTCAGTGTCAGTTGACTGCCTTTGGAGTGTACAGTCCCAATTAGGATGGAGATTAAAACTAATACGTGCATATATTTCATATTGCTCTGCTGTAGTATTTTAAGGTAGATTCCAGGTAATATAACACTTAGCTTATGTTCAAGTTCAGTTTAGGTTAATATGTGCTATAGATTATTGGTGAGAGGAAATCTTTAGTTCTTTTTAAAAATTATAACATTTTCCACCCTAATTGTAAAAAGTAGTACTTTCGTTCACTTGTAAGACATATAGAAAACATAGATAAGCATAAAAAAGTAAATATGCCTAATTCACATAGTTCTCATCATTCTGATTTTCTTGGCTTAAACTTTAAATTTTCCCTTAAATCTAATTACCCCTGTGACCCCTAGAAACAAGGAAAATGTCAGAAATACGTGCAGTCTGAATCTGCATCCATCTTTCTCTAAGTGTTTCAGGGAAGCTTTTGCCTTTTTGCCATCAGGAATGGACTGGACTGATCTCAAAAACTGAGAGGCAATGAGACAAAATGCTTCTTAGCATACATTATTACTTTTGTTTAAGCAAAGTTTATTATGGGACTTTACACTTATGTGTTTTCAAGAAATAAGAAAGTGTGCAAATGTTCCTCAGAACACATACGGATTAAGGTGCTGATGTCACAGCTGAGGCAAGCTGCCAATGCTCTTCTCTGTTTATTTTCTGTTTATTTTGATCTTTTTGGGGGGTACAGTTGTTGAGTTACTGATGTGTTGCTGTGGGAGAGATTTTTGACAGTGGTTCTGCTGTACTGGTGAACCTGTGAAAGTGAAACTGGGTGGCAGAGGAAAGCCAATTTCACATGAGGCGGGAGTTTCAATCCTGACTCCACCACCTTCTAAGGGTTTGAGATTGGACAGGGCTGTGCTACGTAGCCTCTCCCCACCTTGTTTCCTCACCTGTAGCACAGGGATAATGATAAGTACCTCAGAGGGCTGAAGGCTACGTTAACTGAGATGATGTATGGAAAGCACCTATGTAAGTGGTAGCTATTATTAATATTAAATATGTTTTCTGTTTCTTTTTCTTGGTTGTAAATTGAATCAGTTCCAGTCCCAAGGCAGACATCTGTTGGGCTCCCTCTGTGTGCCTAAGATCTGGGTATGACGCTAGGGACACAGAGAAATGACATGTCCTGGTTCTCAAGGCGCTGCATGGGGTATTGGAGACATATGCCAACACCATGGGGCACTGTGGGACAGGCATGGTGGGAAGACTGGTAAGGAGCCAGAGAGGCCTGCCTGGGAGAGGCAGAGATACAGAGAGGACATCCACGTGGACAAGAAGGCAGCAGACACCAAGCTGAGGCTGGGTTTGACATTATTGGCATTACTGGCCTGCCAGAGTACTGGCATTCAGAGTATGATTCTATTATACCTACTTGCTAATAAACATTTTTATGTGCAGTGGAGTGCACAGTAAATGTCATTACTGTGAATGCATGGCACAGAGGAGTTAAGGATCCTACCGAGCCTCCGAATGGGAACTCTCTAAGGGAGTTCTCTGAGGTGATGTGCAGAAGCCTTTTGTAAAGTGAACTATCACCATGTAGGTCTTATAAATTTGGTTTTGTGTCCCATTTCCCATCACATTAGGCTCAGATGCCTCTGCATATTTTTTTCATTATATTTTACTTTTTCTTAACACATTTTTGGTTTATAAGAGACCTATAACAACATTATAGAAAACTTGGAAAAATATATAAAGACAGGAGAAGGAGAAGAAAACAAACAAACAAACAAAAAACGGTCCACAGTTCCATAGCTATGTTACTGCAGTGCATTTCTGTCTTTCTTCATCTTATCCCAGTTGTGTACAAAAATTCTCTTCCCCCCCTTCCTATTTTATACTGCTAAAATTTGATTAACACAAGCATTAGAGAAGCCGAATTGTAAGCCATACGTTCTCTGTGGGGTGTTGAAGGAAAAAGGGTTGCAATAAGGATGGATTATCCCATGGGATTTGCCTGAGTGATGCTTGATGTAGAATTATGGGAAATTAATGAGCTCCAGACCTTTTTAACAATAGTTTCCCTCCCCAGTCACTGGTGAGCTGCTGTGTCCTAAAAGTGTGGGGAAGTGGGATTGTGGGTGGTCGGGCGTGTCCATAACTTAGGACGGAACAGTTTTCACAGATTTTCACCTGATGTGTCTCTACTATTGATTACCTAGTATTTTCTATTTACTCACTTTTAACTTAAGGAAATTTATTTTAAAAGGTAGCTCATATATCATTATTACATGATCAAGAGAAGGTAACTGTAGTAATTACAATAAAAACAAAACAATGTAATTAACTTTTAGTCTGATACTGATACTTGCCAAAGGCTCTAAGCCAAATTTCTGCTCTGTTAAAATGGGAGGTTAGCAAGTGTTGAAGATTTATTCACAGCACCCTATCATCAAAGAGAGACTTTATTTCAGTAGTATTACTGGAATAAAATCCATGTATTGTATGTGTGTCAATTTAGTCCAAAAGTGCCTCAGAATAAATGCCGTGATCCCTGCCTAATTTTCTTCTTAGAGGCTATTATTTCAGGTACCCTCATAAGGAATGAACACCTCAGTGCTGGATATTTAGAACTTCAAGTATTGTTATAGAAATCTATACCAGAGGATTTCATTACCTTAAGGGATGTTAGGAATAATTTTTCATCCATGAACTCGATGCCATTGGTATGAATGAGCTGTGGGAAGTCCGGGAGTCACTACTGGGGCAGGGTCCCGGGACAGTGGCTTGTCCTGCCGTCAAGACACCCTTGTGTTTTTCTCAGAGTGTCTTATGTCTAAGTCCCAGAGGAAGTACCAGAGGAAGAAAGTGGGACGTCCTTGAGTTACAAAACAGGTTTGATGCCTGCTTAACAGTAAGTGTACCTTTGGCTGAATTTAGTCTGTGACTTAACATACTCCCCAGCAGCAAGCTCGTGAGGAGTGGGATATATAGCTTGTACCTACCTTAACCAATTAAAAGACCCAGACCTTTTCCGAAAAGGTCAGCTTGCAGAAACTTTCTTACTCTCTAATTCAATGTGATTTAATGCCTAGCCTATTACCAAGCAGCACATCCTGAATTTTGGAAAAGATAGCCCTTGGGAAAGCTGTGTTTGCATAACTCTGGCTTGTTTTCTAGCAGTCTGGGGCTAGATCAGTATTTCTCAAATTATCTTTGGAGAAGGGCCAGATTTTCTTTTTTAAGATTTTAATTTTCAATACGTTATGGGCTGATACTGTGAGTTACTAGAAAAATAAGACAGAAACCATACATATAAAATACAAGCCCAAACTTTTTATTATTAGATTCAACCAACAAAATGACATTCCAGTAAACAATAGCAAACATAACATAGGAAAAAAAGAAGAAATTGCAGAACTTATAGGGCTGATGACCTGCTACTCACAAGGCATAATGTCTACCTAAAATGTTTCAGGTTTTAATTTGATAACACTCATAGTAGACAAATCATTCTTGCAGAGTATGTTGACAGGAAGGGAAGAATAGATTTTTAAAGCAATCTCAGCAAACTCAGGATATTCATTTAAAACTTTTATACAAAGTGAAGCAGGAACTTCCCTGGTGGTCCAGTGGTTAAGACTCTGCGCTTCCACTGTAGGGCATGAGGGTTCGATCCCTGGTCAGGGAACTAAGATCCTGCATGCCACGCAGTGTGGCCAAAAAGAAACAAATAAATAAATAAAATGAAAATAAAATATAAAAACATGGAGAAGTTTTTTTTAAAACATCTTTATTGGAGTATAAATGCTTTACAATGGTGTGTTAGTTTCTGCTTTATAACAAAGTGAATCAGCTATACATATACATATATCCCCATATCTCCTCCCTCTTGCATCTCCCTCCCACCCTCCCTATCCCACCCCTCTAGGTGGTCACAAAGCACTGAGCTGATCTCCCTGTGCTATGCGACTACTGCCCACTAGCTATCTATTTCACGTTTGGTAGTGTATATATGTCAATGCTACTCTCTCACTTCATCCCAGCTTACCCTTCCCCCTCCCCGTGTCCTCAAGTCCATTCTCTACGTCTGCATCTTTATTCCTGTCCTGCCCCTAGGTTCTTCAGAACCTTTTTTTTTTTTAGATTCCATATATATGTGTTAGCATATGGTATTTGTTTTTCTCTTTCTGACTTCATTCTGTATGACAGACTCTAGGTCCATCCACCTCACTACAAATAACTCAATTTCATTTCTTTTTATGGCTGAGTAATATTCCATTGCATATATGTGCCACATCTTCTTTATCCATTCATCTGTCGATGGACACTTAGGTTGCTTCCATGTCCTGGCTATTGTAAATAGAGCTGCAGTGAACATTGTGGTACATGACTCCTTTTGAATTATGGTTTTCTCAGGGTATATGCCCAGTAGTGGGATTGCTGGGTCATATGGTAGTTCTATTTTTAGTTTTTTAAGGAACCTCCATACTGTTCTCCATAGTGGCTGTATCAATTTACATTCCCACCAACAGTGCAGGAGGGTTTCCTTTTCTCCACACCCTCTCCAGCATTTATTGTTTGTAGATTTTTTGATGATGGCCATTCTGACTGGTGTGAGATGATACCTCATTGTAGTTTTGATTTGCATTTCTCAAATGATTAGTGATGGTGAGCATTCTTTCATGTGTTTGTTGGCAATCTATATATCTTCTTTGGAGAAATGTCTGTTTAGGCCTTTTGCCCATTTTTGGATTGGGTTGTTTGTTTTTTGGATATTGAGCTGAATGAGCTGCTTGTAAATTTTGGAGATTAATCCTTTGTCAGTCGCTTCATTTGCAAATATTTTCTCCCATTCTGAGGGTTGTCTTTTCATCTTGTTTATGGTTTCCTTTGCTGTGCAAAAGCTTTTAAGTTTCATTAGGTCCCATTTGTTTATTTTTGTTTTTATTTCCATTTCTGTAGGAGGTGGGTCAAAAAGGATCTTGCTGTGATGTATGTCATAGAGTGTTCTGCCTATGTTTTTCTCTAAGAGTTTGATAGTGTCTGGCCTTACATTTAGGTCTTTAATCCATTTTGAGTTTATTTTTGTGTATGGTGTTAGGTAGTGTGTTCTAATTTCATTTTTTTACATGTAGCTCTCCAGTTTTGCCAGCACCACTTATTGAAGAGGCCGTCTTTTCTCCATTGTATATTCCTGCCTCCTTTATCACAAATAAGGTGACCATATGTGCATGGGTTTATCTCTGGGCTTTCTATCCTGTTCCATTGATCTGTATTTCTGTTTTTGTGCTAGTACCATACTGTCTTGATTACTGTAGCTTTGTAGTATAGTCTGAAGTCTGGGAGCCTGATTCCTCCAGCTCTGTTTATCTTTCTCAAGATTGCTTTGGTTATTCGGGGTCTTTTTTGTTTCCATACAAATTGTGAAATTTTTTGTTCTAGTTCTGTGAAAAATGCCATTGGTAGTTTGATAGGGATTGCATTGAATGTGTAGATTGCTTTGGGTAGTATAGTCATTTTCACAATATTGATTCTTCCAATCCAAGCACATGGTATATCTCTCCATCTGTTTGTATCCTCTTTAATTTCTTTCATCAGTGTCTTATAGTTTTCTGCATACAGGTCTTTTGTCTCCTTAGGTAGGTTTATTTGTAGGTACTTTATTCTTTTTGTTGCAATGGTAAATGGGAGTGTTTCCTTAATTTCTCTTTCAGATTTTTCATAATTAGTGTATAGAAATGCTAGAGATTTCTGTGCATTAATTTTGTATCCTGCTACTTTACCAAATTCATTGATTAGAGAAGTTTTAAAATAAAAAAAACTCAAAATGAAACAAGTAATGCTATTATTTTCAAATTAATCTTCCATCCTTTATCAGTAATCAGTTTCAACAGTTTTATAGTAAATAACTTGCCTGTTGAAGAAAGAAATGATTTCTGGGTTTTATACACTGTTGGGTTATAGTTGACAACGTATGTGAAAGTGTTATATGTTGTGACATGGACCTAATGTACATTCCTGGCGTGCACCTTGTGCCACACGTGTCCCACCCCATGAGTTTGATAGTACCCTAACTGGCCTATGACTTGTTCAATGAGCAAAGTCCACTGACTACAAGCTTGGATGTCAGAGCAGTGTCAAAATGCTAGAAAAGTTTCTAGCTGCTTAACTTTCCATTTCTGTACTTATTTCATGGACCAGTACCAAACCATGGGCCAATGGGCACAGGTCTGCGGACCATTCTTTGAGTAGCACCAGTGCAGATGATCCTTTTTACATACTCTATCTCTCTACGTATGATTTATTTTTTTCTCTTCTTCTATGCCTATCCAAATCTTCCTCGGTTAAACTAGCTTCTCAGAATCTCTTTTTGTGACTTCTTACTATGTTCCTTTGTTCTGTACATTTAGATTTAATTATATACTGATTTTTCATTGTTTTCTAATTGTTTTTGTGACTGTTTTCTCACCAACAATATTACAAGCTCTCTGAGGATGAGGATTTAGCATGGTGCTGAAAGTGCTTATTGAATACTCTTTAGGTGGATTGTATAACAGGTAAAACAACAACCACCATTGTGGTAGATTTACATTTAAAGACAGCAAAGTTTACATATAAAGTATAGAATATTATGGAATGTGCTGTTATATCTTCAATGTTATCTATGCTTAAACTATGTATGGATTGTTTAGGTTTAAAGAATAAAGGTAAAATGGGTGAAAGGGAACAAAAGGTTACAGTTGTAAAATAAGTCCTGGGGATATAATGTACAGCATGGTGACTCTAGTTAATAATACTGTAGTGTGTGTTTGGAAGTTGCTAAGAGAGTAGACCTGAAAAGTTCTCATTACAAGAAAAAAAGTGTAACTGTGTATGGTGATGGATGTTAACTCGACTTACTGTGATCATTTTGCAGTATACACAAATCTTGAATCATTATGTTGTACACCTGAAACTAATATAATGTTATATGTCAATTATACCTCAATGAAAAAAAAATAAAGGACAATAATAGAGGAATGGATTGTCTTATAGATTTTGGTTCTTTTTTCTTGGTCAGAGATATTGTGTTAGTGGTAGATTCAAAAGTAAAACTAGTTGAAGATTTAGGAAAAGTCTTTTGTATCCAAAGTAAGTGATGTAAAATGTTGCAGGAAGGTTGCAAAATGGTGGCCCTCAAACTTGCTTTATTTGGCCCATATTGTTTTTTTAAAAAATTGGAATATGTCACATGAAGAAAATCCCGATTTCTAGCATCTCTTTAAAAAACTCTAATGTTTGGCTCCATGGATAAAAGTGGCAATTGCTCCCTGCCTGTTTTCCAGGTCCCCACCTGTGTCCCCATAGTCCCCATCTTTCACATGGGGTGTGTTTATAGCTGGCTTTGTTAATTTTCCTTACCTGCCTGGCCCCCAGGGGCATTGGAGTTTGTGACCCTTGGTACGGAGTAATGCGTCAAAATCCCTCTTGGATCACAGAATGTCCAGTGAGCAGGCTGTGGTGAGGGACACCCACTGAAAGAGAATCTGTCAGATTGCCCTGCTAGTGATGTCATAACTCCTGTTACCCTGATTCTCAGGGCCTGCTTGGAATAGTTGCTGTTCTCTTTACCCCACCTTCCACCCTCCTCTGTCCCTACTCTCCTACTGGCCTTTCTAGAAACCTTCATGCATCATCCTCCGCTCGCCTCTTACAGCTTTCTCCTTTGAATTACACAGTTTTCTCATGCAGTGCTAACCTTACAATGCTAACCTTACAATACTTTGTCTTCCTCGTTCTGGCCTGTTTGTTTCTTTAATCACACCTATCATACTTTGTAATCATATACTTATTTATGTGCTTACTTATTTAATACCAAGTTGTAAGCTCTATGACGGGCCCTCTCTGCTTGTTCATCACTGAACTCTCAACCCCTGCTATTGTGTGTGGCATACATCAGGCACTCACATATTTGTTGGATGAATGAAACGATGGTATTGGCACAGTAGGCTTGAAGGTGGGTTGTGGAATTAATTTGCACCTCTGCAGTGTGGCAGTCAGTCCTGATTTTAAAGCCCATTTCTATTTGAATTATCTCAGAAAATGAATGGAAATATTGATTGATGTTTTGATAAGTTTATTAATTACAATTCTGGTGCTTGTGGTTTCACATTTGGGAATGTAGTACGTTAAAATTCTAAAAATAATTTATTTATTGTACCTGTATTATCACAGATTGCAAAGTCTGATTTTTAGAGATTTACCAGAGGGTAGGGGAGAAGTCCTTACTACTAATTGCTTGTGATTACAATTCTGAGGGGAAAAATAAGTCACCATTAAATTAGTTTCATACTAATTAAAACTTCAGTGCTACATAATAACTAGAACCTCTTGTCCATAAGCTCTTTGGGGTTTTTGATCATAGCATTAAAAAAATAGATGCCTAAGCAAAAAAAAAAAATCCCCATATTTGTAGAAAATACTACTAAAATCCCACTTAAAAAAATCTTTGAAAGTCTTTCGTGTTGATGGCTGGAAGGTTTGTTTGTTTGTTTTAAATATTATGAAGTATCACAAAGGGAATCTTTTTAAAGAAAATATTAAGATTCTATTAAACCCTTTAAATTTTTCTACATTCGAGCCAGAAGCTTATTTAAACATTTAATAATTTACTTTTTGTCCTGTTTTTGGTAGAAATATTTTTTTTTTACAGAGTAATCATTTTGGTTATTTGAAACCTCAAGATGAAAATATTCATAAAAAGAAATCCTGTAGGAAATCACGGGGCTCTCTTCAGGGATGGAGAAAATGGAGGAGAAATGAAAGAAACAAGAGTGCTCCGTCCGTGATAAGATGTCTTTGGGGGATGAGGGGGATGGAGGGCAAAGAGGAAGAAGGAGGAAAGCTGGAGAAGTGCATTCTGGGGTGATTTGCATATCCTCAGCAATACCAGTGGGAGGCTGGGGTGAAGGAATTAAATCTGCTAAAGAACCAAAATACTGTTCTTTCTTATTATACCCCCACCTACTCAACCTACACATAACCCTGCACACATATTGATGCTTTTTATAATCCATGAATTTTGAAAGTCAAGGACTTCAAGCTCATCAGCTGCAGTGAGAATCCAGTAGCTTTCTTTTGCAGGCCATTCAATTGTGATCTTGCAGAAAATCTTTACTGGTTTAGTTTTATAATTTGTATTTTAGCTGCACCACAGGGAAGGGTGGAAATATTTAGCTTGTGTGTCTTGAACATCCCGAGAGACTGGTGGATGCAAGCTTCTATATTTGACACAGGTGGCTTCTTAACTGTTCTTTTCTCCCCTCTGCCCTTGTAGTAGAAGAATTGAAAGCAGGTTAGAAAAAGCAGGTCAGGAGATTTAACAGAAGAAGAGTAAAGTAATATGTTTATGTCTCCTTCCATTTTTCAGAAAGCAGTACTCTTTCAGAGACAGTTGCAGAGGGATAAAAATACCTTCTTGTTTAAAGTAGTCCATTTTTTATTCTCTGTAATACATAGATTGTATAAATGGTGTAAGCAAACAGTATTTAAACAACACTAGCCTATTATAAAATCTCCCAGGACAGTTTAAAATGATGGACCCAGGTTTGCAGAGCATGTTGGAGTCAAAGAGGAATGTTAATGTCACAGGAGAAAAGTAGCTGGACAAACATTTTGGTTGACTGCTCTTAAACCATCTGACCCTGCCCTGGTGGTGGAAAGAATGCGTTAACTTTTCTCACTTGTAGTTCCACCGGGGGAAGAAGACTCCGCGTGGAGTGAGCTGTCCTTTCTCTTAATTGTGACTCTTCGGTTATGTATCATGTTTAGGTAAGTTTTAGAGTTGGTTATTTGGAATTCAAAATGTATTTTTCCATAGAAATAATGTTTTAATTCAGTGATAGAAATGCAGTGGAAAGAGTCCTGGACCTGCAGTCAGATTTTGGAGTTAGATGAAGTCAGGGTTTCTCAACCTCACCACTGTTGACATTTTGGGCTGGTTAATTATTTTTGTCCTGGGGATTGTCCTGTGTGTTCATTGTTGAAGGTTTAACAGCATCCCTGGCCTCACCCACTGGATGTCAGTATCAGCTCCCCCAGTCACGACAATCAAAAACGTTCCCAGACATCGCCAAGTGTTCTCCGGAGGGAAAAATCATCCCTGGTTGAAAACCACTGCTCTAAATATATGAGCTAGAGCTTGGTCAGATTATATAACACCCCTTAGCCTGTTTTTCTCTCAAAGTTGGGTATGACTTATTTCAAGAGAGATAGGGAGTGGTTTTGAATGTGCTTTGTAGTCTACCCACACGTGTCTCTCTATGTGTGTATATATGTACATATATTAAATTTAGGGTATGCACACCTAAATAGATTTCCCAGTGTTGAGCCATTCTTTTATTTCTGGAATAAAACTTATTGATCATGATTGTTCTTTAAAACCATTTCTGTATTAGATTTTCTAATATTATATTTAAAATGTTTTATACCAAGAGTCATAAGAGAGTTTGGCCTGTAGCAGTGTTTCTCAAAATATGGTCCATGTGCCAGCACCAAGTACTGACAGAATGTGACCTACTCTTCGGTAGTATGTGGATGAATATTTTAAAAATTGTAATAGGCATACAATTGTTTTAATTAGTTTTGACAGATGCTACTGATTTTCTATTTATGATAGTGGTAGAAATTTATCTTTTAGAGTAGCCAATCAGTTTAAATGAACATTAAATAATATTTAAATGTACTATAGGTGATATCTGGATCTGTTAAAAATTGTGAAGATGTACCGGAGTGATTGAGGTTTGGGAAACATTGGCCTATAAAGTAGTGTGTGTGTATGTACGTGTATGTATGCGTGTGTGTGCGTGTGTGTGGGTGGGGAGGAAAGCTCTATATGTATCCTTGTCGGCTCTGTTTTGCAGGTTCTGTGAGCCTCTTAAATGTTCAGAAGCTTTCCATATAGGGGTTATCAGTTCTTCAAAGGCTTGATGGAGTTCAGTTATAAAGCCATCTGGGTGCCCCTTATTTTAGAAGTAGTGTTTTTTTTAAATGACTTTTCTTATGCCTCCCAGAGTTATCGGTCTGTGCAGTATTTTCACCTCTTCCGGGTCCTTTTTGACCTAGAATGCTTCTTTTAAAGTGACATCAGATCATGTTACCTCTTTGTTCTCCTCACAGAACTGGAATAAGTCAAGTAGTTCCAGTTTTTTTCCCTTTTGGCTCTGTCCTTCCTTGACCACTTCATTAAAAGATGAACCCCTTTCCTTGTATCTCCCCACTAACCATCTTTATTTTTCTTTGTGGTACTTATCACCACATGACATGCTACATATTTATTTCTCTCTATCCCTCAACACCCCCGCTCCCTCTGCCCCAGGGAAGCTCTACAGTGGGAGGGACTTCATCTGTTTTGTTGACTGTGATAGACCTCATGCTTGGCATATAGAAGGTCCTCCGTAAATGTTTGTTGAATGATTAGTATATTTATATTTTCTTAGAAAATTACCCACTTGGTTAGAGTTTCAAATTTATTGGTGTAAATCTGAAGTATTCTCTAAATACTGAATTAGCAGTTGTGTCCTCTTTCTCATTTTTAGTGTTGCTTATTTCTGTTTTTCTTCTTTTTAAAAATCAGGCTAACCTGTGATTTGTGTGCCCTATCGGTCTTTTCAAAGTATCATCTTTTGCTTTATTAATCAAGTTAGTTTCTTTGTTTTTTTCTTTCACTAATTGCTGTTTTGTCCTTATTCTTTCTTTCTGCTCTCTTGGTGTTTAAAAATTATTTTTAAAGTTCTTTTTAAACTATAAAATCTTGTTAATATAATATTTTATTCTTGTTATTGTGGATCAGCCTTTAACAGGCTATTTAAGGCACAATGTAGCCCAACATCCATACGTAAGACTCTAAAGTCTGCAGCCACGCATCACGCAGGAAACTAACACAGTGGAAGCAGAGTAACTGGACTTTCACAGGTACAGGTAGAACTCTGCTGTGTTCACACTTATTCTAGCTTTGTCGTCTTGAGCAACTTGCTTAATCTCTCTGACTTCAGTGGATAAAACTGTGGATAGTAGTAATGGTTGTGAAATTTTGTGAAGAGTAAGTGAGAAAATATATGTAAGAAGCATGGTTCCTAAATGTAGAAGGCATGTTCAAAACCTCCTTCTCCAGTATTTGAGTGCATGATACATAGGGTTTGATCATACGCTCCGTCCCGAAGAACTCACAAATAAACAAATACGTCAAGTAGAAGAGATATGTCAGGGAAAAAGGGAGTGAACTTGAATTCTTATGAGGGTGAGGGCTGGTGTGGAGGAAGAAGGGGAGAATTGTGCTCTAGATGGAAGGGTAAGATAATACAGAAAGTAACATGATGTAGAGGTTTGTGGACCCGTGGGCTGGCATGGATCTGTAAGCATTCCCCTGAAGCCCATGCCATTTGCCTGGTGGGTAGACAGAGGAAGAGGAAGGAGAGTTAACTGCTGTGGTGATCATAGGAGACAGCCTTGCTACCAGGTGTCTCTGGCTTGGAGGGGCTGAGTGGAGAATTAGTCAGGTAGAAGCATTCAGCAGGTGAGCCCAGGAGAGTATGGACTGCATCTCTGTGATTGGGAGTTGGCTGTACCAGAGTCCAGGCACCACTTCTTAGCCAGGCATTGCATGGCCTCTGCCCTTTTTGAATCAAGCAGGCATGGGCTACTCCCAGATTAGAAGCACCTGGGGTTGATTTGACAGCGGGAGTCATTGGGTTGGCTCTGCTGTGGAAGACTCATGAAGAGCAGAGCAAAGCCTGTGGTGGGAAAGGTAGTTTAATTAAGTTTTTGGGTATAATTTAATAAACAACATATTCGACACTGCTTACGGTGTAAATTTTTGTGTTTGTGTTTCTGTCCCTGTGAGAGGGCAGAACTGGCCTTGAGCAGAGGCTTGGTAAATATCAGTTCCCTTTCACCTACCTTCTTGTTTCCTTTTTCTCCACCCAATTCTTCTGGGCTGTGCCCTCAACTCTGCTGTGACAGGGAGACACCCTTCTGCAGTAGCAGAGTACTGGCCCTCTCCTTTCCCCTTCCCCTTCCTTCTACTGCTCTTGGCCGTCTGGGTGGAGGAGCGCGATGGTGGGGGGTGGTGGGATCACTTGGTGGCATCAGGATAGTAGGTTTCTTCCTTGGCCCCTGACTCCTCTGCTCCCCTTTCTCTCTTGCTGCTCTTAAATGGTATTGAAGACTGACACTGAACAATCTAATCTCCTGCCTCTGTACTTCAAGAGTACACTTGTGCCCTTAGAACTGGACAAGAGGCCCTTCCTCCCCACGGGGCGAGGCGTCCACAGGGCCAAGCGATGTATCCACCTGGAGCCTGTGCCTAGATTCGCCCTGCCTTCTGGAACACCCTCCAGGCCCTCTGTGTACTGGATTTCCCTGCCCCAAAGCCCCAAGCCTGCTTCTAGGGCCTTCTTGGCCTCTTCATGGGAGTTCCTATTAAGGATAGACAGGGAAGCCAGTGTGCACACTCTCAGGCCCAAGGGGTGTCTAGAAGGCAGTTGTGTGTAGAAGGTGTGAATAGGGCTTGAGGAGCTGGCTCAGTGTCCACAAGTATGCATGCAGGAGGCCCTTTGTCTTGGACAGAGCTGGGGGTAGAAAGAGAAGGGTACCTGGCCCCTTTGGCAAGTCACATTCGGGTTAGAATTCTCAATTCAGACCTGGACTTTCAAGCCATTATGAGGGTCAAGGTAGGAGAATAGAACATATTTGTTAGGTTAATTTATAGCCTTTCGGTATTTAGACATATGGGAGGCGGTGAGCCTCCAATTGTACTTTTGCCCTGAACCTTCTGTTGGTAGCAGTGGACCTGCATAAGAGCATGGCTCCAGCTCCTGTTGGTATTGGAAGGATCAAGGCTGGGTAAAGACCATGCTCCCTCCACCCAAGATAAGCTCCATCGGGCAGGGACCATCGCCGCTCCAGCTCTCTATTGTTTCTTAGAACAAAGCCCGGCACATACTTGTTAAATGAAAGAAGGAATAGTCATGAGATCTGAGCAGCAGTGGAAGGGAGGGAATTATTCACCAGTGGAGGGGAAGAGAAGGGAAGTTCCCTTCATCACTGGGGTGAGATTATGTGTAACAGTCGAAGAGTCAGCTGTTCCAGGATGCTCTCCAGTATCCATTTTCCTCTTGGATCATGCAGAGTTTGAAAAGTTATGTAACATTTAGGGACAGTTATGTGAATTTGTTAATATATTGTTGTTTGACTTTGTAACTGTAGCATGTTTTCTCTCTGAGGGAAGGAAACTTCACAATAATGTCCTGATTCACATTTTCACCAGAAATATCCATTACAGGATGGTATGTAGTTCAACTAAGTTGAAAGGAAGGAAGGAAGGAAGGAAGGAAAGAAGGAGCAAAACAAACATAAACAACCCCCCCCCCAGACTACCAGAGTTGGTTAAATGAAGACAAATAAATAGGAAATATGTTATAAAACTATTGTGTTTGTTTTTGATCATTGAGACTAAATTTTAAAGCAAAATGGGAATGTTATATTTTATGACTATCTTTTCATGTTAAGTCCTAGCACTAGTTTGAAAGCATTTTCAAAATAAATAAAACTATGGGAGTTAGATTCAAGGAAAGTCAAGGTTTTCATAGTGAAGAATGCTTAGCTCAAGGTGACTTGAGTGATTAAGTTCACTTGTAATCTAAATCATTTGTGGGGACCGGGGGGTGGGGGAGTGCAGAAGAGAACGTGAAGTGGGATTCCTCCTGTGTAATGGTCCTTTTTTGAGGAACGCACAGTAACCGAAACTTAGTAAAATAGTATATACTGATCCATTTCCGGCTTCAGAAAATTATGCAACAACTCTTTCTGTCTAACGCTCAAGAGAAGTGTAAGCATTCATATTTCCAAACCAGAAGATATCATTTTCCTTTTATATTTAATTAGAAGTAAGCCTAAGTCACTTAATGTTTTGATCTATGATCATACTTATGGGTTTAGATATTGAGAATCTTTTACATTTTAAAGGAGCATTTAAAAAATCTAAACCAGGAGAAACTCTGCTCTCATGAATGTAAATGCAAAACACATGGAGGACTTAGACTACTAGTGCTAATTTGAGAATTGGTAGTTAGTTCCTAAAAAAATTATTATTTTTTCTGTAATTGTGGCATCCCTTCCAACTATCTCTTTAATACCATGCAGAAATTGAAAGGAGAGTTTCACAGTAAAGAAAACAAAAAAAATTTGTCACCTTTTATAACTTATAATTTTAAAAACGTATTCTGATATTTTAGGGTTTTCTTAAAAGAGATAAAGAAAATGTGTTTCTGCTGCTGCTAGATTATTTTTTATTACATGAAAATTCTGTGTATTATTACTTTAATTACCACTTTCTGAACAAGGATCTCAAAATAAGTAGGTGGTTTCATTATGTTGTTATTTGCACTCACTTTATCTTTCCTCCTTATCCTTATCTACATTTATATTTCAAAGAGAAAAATCTTTACTTTTGGAAATGGTTTAACCCAGCCAATTAGGGCAGGAAAATTAAGGATGTCCTTGCTATCGGAAATTTGTCCTCCGTCTGTGGGCATTGTGTCCCTCAAGCCAAGTCTGCCTTGACCTTGGTTTCTGAAGTGTTGAGTCCGGGATAGGTGACTGCCTTGTTGACAGAGAAAGGGTGGAGGACAAAAAGAAGTAGCGGCAGGGAATGTGGGTAAGCAATGGAGATGTGGAGGGGGCAGTGGTTGTCCTTCAGTTAAGTATAGTCTAGGTAAGTGATTCCCAATGCTGTTCTGAGACAACATTTTTGTGGGTTTAGAAAAACATGGACAATGTACTGAGCTTTTTATTAAAACTGAGGTTATTTAACTTAAGGAATTAAGTGGTAAAGTGGTAAAATGGTGTTAGTTGTGCTAGTTTTTTTTTCTCTTAAATATCTTTGTTTGACAAAATATAAAGCTACTGTATGTCAGTCTGCAGAATGTTTTTGGAATTTTATTGTTGTGTGAAACCCAAAGTCTACCGTTCATTCTTTTAGTGGCAGCAACAATTACTTTGTTAGCATTTGGTCTTTTTTCCTAGCAGTGGGAATTGTTTCTATGAAAATTATTTGAAATGCTCACATCTTTTAATTAATTTTAGAATATTTTATGTGTGTGTATATGTTTGTATGTATGTGTTTTATGTATCTGTGTATTAAGGAGATCAACCTACTGCTAATGCCTATGTTGTCTTTAGGTCAAGGGATGGGGAATTGGGCTTTCAGTTTGCTTTATCTTGAGTTATATCAAGTTATATGCTGTGCTTTCCTTTTTCTAAAAGTTGATAATTTAAAGTGCTGGGTCTTAGTGAAAAAACTTGAGGAAAGGAAGTTTTATAGTTCTTTAGAGTGTTTTCACATGTACTATCTCATTTAATTCTCACTGCTTGGAGTCATAGAGATAGCATTATTCATTTGAGAATTTCAATTATGAGCAAGGAGTTTACTGTATCTTTTTTTGTTTTGTTTTTGAGGAGGGACATTTTTAAGGATGCTCAAGGTTAGAACAAAATATGTACTAGAACTCGAAATGAAATGGAATCTCAGACTCATTATCCCATCTCTTGTCATATGCTTATAGAAAAGAGTAGAAATGTAATACACAGGTGAACTTTGTTGTAACAACGTCAGGTCTGTCTGAAAGGGCATGCAATTTAATCCTTAACTCAGAATAATTAAGAATAATGTAGTTAAAAGAAATGAAACCTTTGAGGAAAAGAACTTTCTGGAATTCCTTGAGTTCTTTAGAGAGGTGTTGGGCATTCTGTTAACATTGATGTTTAGTGTATATTAAATACTTTTTAAAGTTTAATTTTTGTCCATTTAAAAGAATGCATGGGGAATTCCCTGGTGGTCCAGTGGTTTGGACTATGAGCTTACACTGCACAGGGCACAGGTTTGATCCCTGGCTGGGGAACTAAGATCCCGCATGCCACATGACAAGGCCAAAAAAAAAAAATTCAAAACAGTAATAATAACAAAATAAAGTAAAATAAAAGAATGCATGCATTTTAATATGTCGTTGAGCCCAAGAGTGAGAAGCAAGGCCTAGGATTCAGTGTAATATGAAAAGTTGCAGAGTGAAGGACTCTAAATTTGACTTTGAGAAGGTTACCAGTAAAGATAAAAGATGTCTGAAACTGAAATAACTTATTTTCTTCTGCATTCCCAAGTCTTTTCAGGGTCTCTTGCTTTGAAACTGTAAAATGCAAATAGCATTATTTTCATTTATTTGTCTAATGTGTTTAAGTTAGCAAACTAGCATTGATTTAAAAAATTAAGAATGCTTAATGCTGGCAAAGGTCCAGTGAAATTAGTACTTTTATATCCTGCAGTCAGAATGAATTTAAGCTTTTTTTGAAAGCAGTTTGTCAGTACAGCATAAGAACTTTAAATGTGACCTTTTAATTCTACTTCTGGGTTCCTATTCTAAAAAATAATCAGAAATACATACAAACTTTATGCACAAAGATGTTCACCATAATATTATTCATAAAAATGAACAAAAAGAGGACCTTTGGGCTATTTCCAATAAGTGGGAATAGTTAGAAAAATTATATAGTCAAGCAATAATGTATTTATATAGCTTCTAAACTGATACATGCTGAAAAGTTTGAATTAAATGAGAAAAGAAAACACTTATGCTAGAATGTTAAGAGGAGAAAAAAACAGGATGTAAGATTTATACAACTTCCAGTTATTAGGGAGTGACAGCAGCTCTTGACGTTCCAGTGTGCCTTTACCTTCCTGACGAATTGATGTACTATCATTGCTGAATAGTGGCTTTGTGATTCACTCAGTCAAGTCAGCAACCACTCATTTCCCATTCACTCTGCCACATATTAAGCTGGGCCCTGAGGTACAAACATGAAGAGCCTAAAGTCTCTAGTATCTGAATGCAAACCTGATGTTCACTCATAAGTGTTTACTAGTATGGAGTTCTAGTTAAATCTCACCGCCTGGATTTCTTTCCCGGGTGGAAGGCTTTGTTTGCTTTAGGAATCAAGGTGGGACAAACGAAAGCACAGCCTAAAAGTGGCCAGGAAATCCAACTTACCTTAGGAAATCTTAAGGGGGCCATTTGGTCTGAACAATTTCAGAATGCATATTTTGGGGGGAATCTATAGATCCTAGAATTAAGATTTGGGAGTAAGATTCGATATGCTTTTTAATGTCGTGTCCACATTCCTCCCTCCTTTGGGCTCCTGAAGACCTTCATCCAGTCTGGTTTGCACTAATCTGTGCTGTCAAGCTGGGATGGGTCTGTCTTCCCCACTTAACGGAGAATCCCTAAAAGGCAGGTACCAAGACTTACCTTTTAGTCTACTTCCCTTCAGCCTTTCATAATGTCTGGCAAATGGTAGGTACTGAATAAATGCTTGGAAAAAAATGAATTACTGATTTCCGTACAGTTAGTAACCAGTGTGATACAGAATAGATGGATGAAGAAAAACCAGGTTAACATTTGAGTGACATACAAAACACATGGCCTCCTCTGTGCCATCACTCTTCAGGGGTGAACTTGTAGGAAGAATATCTAGTCTGTTTTACAGGCCAGTGGGGTTATATAGTGTTTCATACCTACTATTGATATCTCACCAGAACTTAATAAATTTGAAACTATTTATAAAGCAACATAAGCTCCTTGGAAGAAAAGTGCTATGCATATCTGAATTGGAAATTTGATTATTTTTAACTCCAGTGGGAGTTCAGTGGCAAATGAAGAGTGAAAAAGGGCTTAAGATTTGGAGGAAAACATGCTGTAAAAAGAATATGAGTGTGCCAATTATAAAAAAATGCTTGAGATTAGTCATACTGATAGAATATAAACATATGAGAATTACTATATAGGTACATGTGCATTTATAAATATATGTATGTATATATGGAAAAAGTTCATCAGTGTTTCTCATATCAGCACCACTATGTGGCAGTTGTGATTGATAAAAACAAAAATTGTTGAAAACATCAATAAATATTCTCTGAGTCTTACGTTTCAAAACTGTACTAGTAATGCAAGAGATTTCTGTGCGTTAATTTTGTATCCTGCTACTTTACCAAATTCATTGATTAGCTCTAGTAGTTTTCTGGTAGCATCTTTAGGATTCTCTATGTATAGTATCATGTCATCTGCAAACAGTGACAGTTTTACTTCTTTTCCGATTTGGATTCCTTTTATTTCTTTTTCTTCTCTGATTGCTGTGGCTAAAACTTCCAAAACTATGTTGAATAATAGAGGTGAGAGTGGGCAACCTTGTCTTGTTCCTGATATTAGAGGAAATGGTTTCAGTTTTTCACCACTGAGAACAATGTTGGCTGTGTGTTTGTCATATATGGCCTTTATTATGTTGAGGTAGGTTCCGTTTCTGCCCACTTTTTGGAGAGTTTTTATCATTAATGGGTGTTGAATTTTGTCAAAAGCTTTTTCTGCATCTATTGAGATGATCATATGGTTTTTATCCTTCAGTTTGTTAATATGGTGTTATCACGTTGATTGATTTGTGAATATTGAAGAATCCTTGCATTCCTGGGATAAACCCCACTTGATCATGGTGTATGATCCTTTTAATATGCTGTTAGATTCTGTTTGCCAGTATTTTGTTGAGGATTTTTACATCTATGTTCATCAGTGGTATTAGCCTGTAGTTTTCTTTCTTTGTGACATCTTTGTCTGGTTTTGGTATCAGGGTGATGGTGGCCTTGCAGAATGAGTTTGGGAGTGTTCCTCCCTCTGCTATATTTTGGAAGAGTTTGAGAAGGATAGGTGTTAGCTCTTCTCTAAATGTTTGATAGAATTCGCTTGTGAAGCCATCTGGTCCTGGGCTTTTGTTTGTTGGAAGATTTTTAATCACAGTTTCAATTTCAGTACTTGTGATTGGTCTGTTTATATTTTCTGTTTCTTCCAGGTTCAGTCTCAGAAGGTTGTGCTTTTCTAAGAAATTGTCCATTTCTTCCGGGTTGTCCATTTAATTGGCATATAGTTGCTTGCAGTAGTCTCTCATGATCCTTTGTATTTCTTCAGTGTCAGTTGTTACTTCTCCTTTTTCATTTCCAATTCTGTTGATTTCAGTCTTCTCCCTTTTTTTCTTGATGAGTCTGGCTAATGGTTTATCAATTTTGTTTATCTTCTCAAAGAACCAGCTTTTAGTTTTATTGATCTTTGCTATTGTTTCCTTCATTTCTTTTTCATTTATTTCTGATCTGATCTTTATGATTTCTTTCCTTCTTCTAACTTGGGTTTTTTAAAATTTTGTTCTTCTTTTCTCTAATTGCTTTACGTGTACGGTTAGGTTGTTTGAGATTTTTGTTTCTTGAGGTAGGATTGTATTGCTATAAACTTCTCTCTTAGAACTGCTTTTGGGTTTTGGGTCATAGGTTTCGGGTCATCATGTTTTCATTGTCATGTGTTTCCTCTTTGATTTCTTCAGTGATCTCTTGGTTATATAGTAGCGTATCGTGTAGCCTCCTTGTGTTTGTATTTTTTACAGACTTTTTCCCTGTAATTGATATCTAGTCTCATAGCGTTGTGGCTGGAAAAGATACTTGATACGATTTCAATTTCCTTAAATTTACCGAGGGTTGATTCGTGACCCAAGATATGATCTATCCTGGAGGATGTTCCATGAGCACTCGAGAACAAAGTGTATTCTGTTGTTTCTGGATGGAATGTCCTATAAATATCAATTAAGTCTATCTGGTCTAATGTGTCTTTTAAAGCTTGTGTTTCCTTATTTATTTTCATTTTGGATGATCTGCCCATTGGTGAAAGTGGGGTGTTAAAGTCCCCTACTATGATTGTGTTACTGTCGATTTCCCCTTTTATGGCTGTTAGCATTTGCCTTATGTATTGAGGTGCCCCTATGTTGGGTGTGTAAATATTTACAGTTGTTATATCTTCTTCTTGGATTGATCCCTTGATCATTATGTTGTGTCCTTCTTTGTCTCTTGTAATAGTCTTTATTTTAAAGTCTATATTGTGTGATATGAGAATTGCTATTCCAGCTTTCTTTTGATTTCCATTTGCATGGAATATCTTTTTCCATCCCCTCACTTTCAGTCTGTATGTGTCCCTAGGTCTGAAGTGGGTCTCTTGTAGACAGCATATATATGGGTCTTGTTTTTCTATACATTCAGCCAGTCTGTGTCTTTTGGTTGGAGCATTTAATCCATTTACATTTAAGGTAATTATTGATATGTATGTTCCTATAACCATTTTCTTAATTGTTTTGGGTTTGTTATTGTAGGTCTTTTCCTTCTCTTGTGTTTCCTGCCTAGAGAAGTTCCTTTTGCATTTGTTGTAAAGCTGGTTTGGTGGTGCTGAGTTCTCTTAGCTTTTGCTTGTCTTTAAAGGTTTTAATTTCTCTGTCAAATCTGAATGAGATCGTTGCTGGGTAGAGTAATCTTGGTTGTAGGTTTTTCCCTTTCATCCCTTTAAATATGTCCTGCCACTCCCTTCTGGCTTGCAGAGTTTCTGCTAAAAGATCAGCTGTTAACCTTATGGGGTTTCCCATGTATGTTATTTGTGGCTGTTCCCTTGCTGCTTTTACTACTTTTTCTTTGAATTTAATTTTTGATAGTTTGATTAATATGTGTCTTGGCGTTTTTCTCCTTAGATTTATCCTGTATGGGACTCTCTGTGCTTCCTGGACTTGATTGACTATTTCCTTTCCCATGTTAGGGAAGTTTTCAACTTTAATCTCTTCAAATATTTTCTCAGACCTTTTCTTTTTCTCTTCTTCTTCTGGGACCCCTATAATTCGAATGTTGGTGCGTTTAATGTCCCAGAGGTCTCTGAGACTGTCCTCAATTCTTTTCATTCTTTTTTCTTTATTCTGCTCTGCAGCAGTTATTTCCACTATTTTATCTTCCAGGTCACTTATCCATTCTTCTGCCTCAGTTATTCTGCTATTGATTCCTTCTAGGGTATTTTTAACTTCATTTATTGTGTTGTTCATCACTGTTTGTTTGCCCTTTAGTTCTTCTAGGTGCTTTTTAAATGTTTCTTGTATTTTCTCCATTCTGTTTCCAAGATTTTGGATCATGTTTACTGTCATTACTCTGAATTCTTTTTCACGTAGACTGCCTATTTCCTCTTCATTTGTTTGGTCTGGTGGGTTTTTACCTTGCTCCTTCATCTGCATGTTTCTCTGTTTTCTTATTTTGTTTAACTTTCTGTGTTTGGGGTCTCCTTTTCGCAGGCTGCAGGTTCGTAGTTCCTGTTATTTTTGGTGTCTGTTCCCCGTGGGTGAGGTTGGTTCAGTGGCTTGTGTAGGCTTCCTGGTGGAGGGGAGTGGTGCCTGTTTTCTGGTGGGTGGGGCTGTATCTTGTCCTTCTGGTGGGTAGGGCCACGTCTGGTGGTGTGTTTTGGAGTGTCTGTAAACTTGGTATGACTTTAGGCAGTCTCTCTGTTAGTGTGTGGGGTTGTGTTCCTGTCTTGCTAGTTGTTTGGCATGGGGCATCCAGCACCGGAGCTTGCTGGCTGTTGGGTGGAGCTGGGTCTTAGTGTTGAGATGACGATCTCTGGGAGAGCTCTCGCTGATTGATATTACGTGGGGCCTGGGGGTTTCTGGTGGTCCAGTGTCCTGGACTTGGCCCTCCCACCTTGGAGGCTCAGGCCCAACACTCGGCTGGAGCACCAAGACCCTGTCAGCCACACGGCTCAGGAGAAAAGGAAGAGAGAAACCCGCCCCCCACAAAAACAAAAAAACAAAGACAAACAAACGAACAGACAGAACCCTAGGACAAATGGTAAAAGCAAACCTATACAGGCAAAATCACACAAATTATCGTACATATACAGACTCACAAAAAGAGAAAAAGGAAAAAAAATATATAAAAAGGAAGAGAGCAACCAAACCAATAAGCAAGTCCACCAGTGATAATAAGCACTAAATACTATACTAAGATAAACATAAAACCAAAACAAATTAGATGCAGAAGGCAAACCTCAAGCCTACAGTTGCTCCCAAAGTCTGCTGCCTCAATTTCGGGAACATTTGTTGTCTATTCAGGTATTCTTCAGGTGCAGGGTTTATCAAGTTGATTGTGGGGATCTAATCTGCTACTCCTGAGGCTGCACTGAGAAATTCCCCTTTCTCTTCTTCATTCGCACAACTCCTGGGGTTCAGTTTTGGTTTTGGCCCCGCCTCTGCATGTAGGTCAACCTCAGACGTCTGTTCCCTGCCCAGACAGGAGGGGGTTAAAGCAGCAGCTGATTAGGGCTCTCTTGCTCATTCAGGCCAGGAGGAGGGAGGGATACAGTAGTCATAATTGGAATGAGGGGCGAGCCTGCAGCGGCAGAGGCCAGCATGATGTTGCAACAGGGTGAGGTGCACTGTGTGTTCTCCTGGGGAAATTGTCCCTGGATCTCAGGACCCTGGCAGTGGCATGCTGCAGAGGCTCCTGGGGGGGTGTGGACAGTGACCTGTGCTTGCACACAGGATTTTTGGTGCCAGCGGCAGCAGCGTTAGCATTTCATGCCCGTCCCTGGGGGTGCGAGCTGATAGCCATGGCTCATGCCTGTCTCTGGAGCTCACTTAGGCGGTGCTCTGCCTTCTGTGGGCATGTGGGGAAGGAATCCCCTCTCCTTGCGCACCCTGAAACAAAGGTCTCTTGCCTCTCTGGCAGGTCCAGACTTTTTCCTGGACTCTGTCCCAGCTAGCTGTGGCGCACTAGCCCCCTTCAGGCTGTGTTCACGCAGCCAACCCCAGTCCTCTCCCTGGGATCTGACCTCCGAAGCCCGAGCCTCAGCTCCCAGCCCCCACCTGCCCTGGCGGGTGAGCAGACAAGCCTCTCAGGCTGGTGAGTGTTGGTTGGCACCGATCCTATGTGTGGGAATCTCTCCGCTTTGCCCTCTGCACCCCTGTTGCTGCACTCTCCTCTGTAGCCCCAAAGCTTCCCCCCAGCCCATCCTCCGTCTCCGCCAGTGAAGGTGCTTCCTAGTGTGTGGAAACTTTTCCTCCTTCACAGCTCCCTCCCACTGGTGCAGGTTCCATCCCTATTCTTTTGTCTCTGTTTTTTTCTTTTTCTTTTGCCCTACCCAGGAAATTGGGGATTTTCTTGCCTTTTGGGAGGTCTGAGGTCTTCTGCCAGCGTTCAGTAGGTGTTCTGTAGTAGTTCCACATGTAGATGTATTTTTTTTTTTGATGTATTTTTGATGTATTTATGGGAAGCAAGGTGATCTCCACGTCTTACTTCTCCGCCATCTTGAAGGTCCAACCACACTGTATTATTATGATACACATCTCATCTTCCCACCAGCTCGCAAGCTTTCAGAGTATAAAGAATGATATATGTTATGTTCTACCAACTTTTATTGATCATCTAGTGTTCCTGGTATCATGCTGTGCCTTTCCATGTGCTAACCTTATTTAAATCATCTGCATTTTACAGAAGATCAAAGTGAGCAAGTACTGGAGATTGCAGAACAGGTGCAAAGCGAATATTTGAAATCTGTCTTGATTTTGAATCTAGAGCTATTTCTTTCATGAGCAGAAGCCTCATGGAATCCTCAGTGGAGGGCCTTGCATCTAGGAAACACGCAATAGAGTCTATGGAATGAATAAACATGAATCACCTTAACTGTCACCTAAGGAGAGTTTTGCATGTAAAAAATATACTGGGAAGTTGTAGTAGTCTTAAACTTTTGGATTTCATATATTCAGTTCTGTACTGGACAATCTTGAGTGTCCAAGACTATCTTGGATTCACTCCTACCCACTTCTCAACTGGCATGCTCTTCCCTCGTGCACTGCTTTTGTAAATGGCAGCACCATCTACCCAGTTGGCCCAAGACATCTGGGAATGTTCCTAAACTGTCCCTTCTGTAACTGCCCTCCTTCTCTTCCCCATCTAATGGAATATTGAATTCTAGAAATTCTACCTTTTAATTATCTCTTGAATCTGTACCATCCTCCCTGTCATTTGGCGTCATTATGATTGCCTTCAGGTTTTCGTCTCTCAATGCCATCCTCCACAGTTCTACTAGAACTTGATTTCTAACATGGAAATCTGATCATCTCACCAGTGGAAAATTCCTTTTAGGTAGCCCCCTGCTGCCAACTTGTCAACATGGCATATGTGTCTTTTTATGATCTGAATTCCAATTCTCTGTCCAGTGTCGGCTTCCACCTCCACCCTCTTGGCAACACAGGTCATTTTCCAGGACAAGTCCTGTTCACAGATGTTTGTGACTTTGGGCTTGGAATGCCTCTCCCTACCTGGTGAGTTCCTAAACATCCTTAAGGACTGAACTCAAAAGCCATGACTTCTGTGAGACGTCGCTGAAGCCCTGGGGCGGGGAGGGGGTGACAGAGCAGGGGTGGTGGTGGTTAGTCACACCCTCCTCTGTTTGCAGCTCAGTTCTTACTTAGAGTTGAATTGTAATATATTTGCTTATGCGTCTCTTTCCTCTCTTAGATTATGAGCAAACTTGTCTTTGTAGTCTAGGGCCAGGCGTGTAACCACTGAACTGTCATAAATGCTTATAGAGTGAAACCAATTCTGAATAATAAATAAATAGGCTTTTCCTCTGCCCTTCCCGCATGTAGGAGCTAATGTTGACTATTGTATAAATCTGCTTGTAATCTCACTAACTTGTAACCCCAAATTTGCTCTTTGAAAAGCATTGAGAACACCTGGGAAATACTCTTCCTCCAATCTTTAGTCTGAATTATGGCCAGTTAGACCTTTGACAGACAAAAGAAACATACGTTTTTAAAAAAGGGATGGACAATACCTAATACGCTGACTTCCCTAATTTACTCTTTGAAAGATAATTGGATTGAGAATTCAGATACTCAGAGACTCAATGTTAAGAAAAAGAAAAGTATTTGCATTAGTAGCAAAGACATAACTGAATTTGTTTATTATCCTGTCTAATTCTGATCTTATTAGAAACATTCAGGCAGATTTTTCTGAAATATCCTGAATGTGCTTATTTTAATCAGCGGTCTCTATTCTGTTTCCCCCTCTACTTTACAGCAGAGTTTGTCTTTTTTTTTGAAGAGTCAAGATCTTTAAGGTTACACCTCTGTTTTCTATCATTACAAATTTGAAAAGCCTTTGTTGTTTTTGTCAATAAAATATATCTGCTGAGTTTTTTTTTTTTTTTTTTAGAAATTCACGTTCTTTTATTTATTTATTTATGACTGTGTTGAGTCTTCGTTTCTGTGTGAGGGCTTTCTCTAGTTGCGGCAAGTGGGGACCACTCTTCATCGTGGTGCGCGGGCCTCTCACCATCGCGGCCTCTCTTGTTGCGGAGCTCACGCTCCAGACGCGCAGGCTCAGTAATTGTGGCTCACGGGCCCAGTTGCTCCGTGGCATGTGGGATCTTCCCAGACCAGGGCTCGAACCCGTGTCCCCGGCATTGGCAGGCAGATTCTCAACCACTGCGCCACCAGGGAAGCCCATCTGCTGAGTTTTTTAACTGAAATTTTTCTTCAGGAAGGGCAGTTTCTTTGGCAGCTTCAAAAGTAAGCAATGCAAGATGAAAGATGATGCGGACATAAAAGGTATGGCAGCACTTAATTGCTGCTACTGATGTTAATCACTTTTGAATGCATTTTTCCACCCAAATTTTCTTTCAAATTTCAGGAAAGAGAATACTTTGGTGATAATAGTGGTGCCCTTGAATTAGCACCTCAGCAAGAAAAATGTATTTTATCTGAGTTCCCCCGCGCCCTCACCCCCAACCCTTTACCCTCAATCCTTTGTTTTCTGACTGAGCATGAATTTGCTGGAGAGTTTAATAATTTCAGTTTGATAATCTAGTCTTTAACAGGCTTGACACCTTATGGACTATGTAATTTTATTTTCTATTCTGTCTTCTGTAAACTGCTTGCAGGTTTGGCTATGGCACTGGACATCGTCCCCACTGGTTTGTGGGAGTAACTTACTTACACTGGAGGTTTTTAGTGAGGGGTAGGAAAGTTGCCATAATTCTGTCTAGTGGCCTGGCATCATGCAAACAGGTAGTCTGGGAAGATGCCAGCCTATATGATGCCTGTCAGGTAACAAAGGGACACTGGCTTTCTGACCAGTGTGTACCTGTTGTTTCTGGAACATTCTGTGCTAATCTGCACATTTTATACTGAGTGTTACTCTCAAGCATAAGCATTTGTTTTTCTCTATTTACTTTGCAACCTTTTTGACTATGTTAGTTTTCCTTAAGAGATTGTTTTTATTTTAAGCATTAAATGGTAGTGTATATTATTTTAAAATCAGGATTTTATTTTAGGCTTGAAAGTTAAAATTTCCACCCAGATTCAGAGATTTAACCCACCTATTTGAAAAAAATTCATGAAATTGTCTCTCAGTTCTGTTAGTATTATATTAACTTTAAGTGAAATCTTGGAAGAGCTAATCTGGAATCATAGTGCATTTATTCCTTGTAATTATTATCTTTACCTTAGAAGCCAGTTGTACACTTGGGGTAAGTTTGTTTTAATTATTATACCAATATATGGACAGTTCAAATACTGAAGAGTTTGGTATTGAGACCATTTGCAAATGATATTTAGATGATTTACTATTTTAAGTTACATCAACTATCTGATAACATCTTGAAAACTAGTTTTGATTGATTGTGGTTGGTTTTCTTGCATTATAGACACAGAGTTCGTGGTTAATAAACAAATCAGTCAGAAGGCTAAAGCTTCTCTTTTTTTTTTTTGGCCGTGTGGCGCGGCTTGTGGTATATTAGCTCCCCAGCCAGAGATAGAACCCAGGCTCACAGCAGTGAAACCGCCGAATCTTAACCACTGGACCGCCAGGAAATTCCCTAAAGCTTCTCTGTTTTTTATTTTAAATGTTAACATTCCATTGTATTTTAAATTCATTAAGTACAGGGGCTATGTCACAGCACTTAGCTAGACTCGGAGTGCAGTAGAAGCGGAATAATCCTTGTTTTTTTGGTAGTCTATGCACTGTGCACTTCTTTTCTTACAACTTTTTTGAGGTATAGTTTATCATAAAACTCAGTCATTTTATCTGTATAATTCAACAGTTTTGAGTTAATTTACAGAGTTTTACAGGCATCACCACATCCAGTTTTAGAGTATTTCCATCACCATAAAATTCCTCATGCCCGTTTATAGTTAATCCTTTTCCCGACCTTCAGCCCCAGGCAATGACTAATCTACTTTCTGTATTTCTAGATTTGCTTTTTCTATTTCATTTAAATGGAATCATACAATATGTGTTGCTTTGGTTTTGGCTTTTTTCCCTTAGCATATTTTTGAGGTTCATTCATGTTGCAGCATGAATCCATACTTTATTTCCTTATATTGCTGAATTGTAATCAGCAATATCTTATATTGTTTAGTCATTCACCAGTTGATGGACATTTGTGTTGTTTTCCACTTTTTGGCTATTATGAATAATGCTGCTATGAACATTCATGTACAAGCTTTTATGTGGACATATATTTTAATTTCTGTTGGGTAGACAGCTAGGTGTACGATTGCTGGGTTGTATGGTAAATGTATGTTTAAATTTTTAAGAAAATGTCTGTTTGTCAAAGTAGGTGCACCATTTCTCATTACTGCCAGCAGCATCTGAACGTTCTTGTTGGAATAAATCTTTTTCAAGTGCTATGAAGGCATTCTCTGTGTTGAATGAGAGCAGATTTGTGAATGAATTTAGTTTGTGGGCAAGTATATCACCTGTCATTGCCGGGCAACAGATGGGGGAGTGTGAAATAGGAAAGTAAGAACAACTAAGGGGAAAGAGGGGCATCCCCATCCTCCAGTCTTTGAACAACCACTGTTTAATTTTTTTGTTTGTTTTATTTGGTTTTGGCTGTAGTTTTTTTTAGTGCTTATCAAGAGTAGTTAAATCAAATGCTTTCCAAGGAGTGCTTAGCCCAGAGAGTGAATGGGATGTCCCAGGCAATTGGGCACCTCTGTCTTTTGTGTGTGTATGTTTGTCTTTTTTTCTTCCAGTTTTATTGAGATATAATAGATATACAGCACTGTATAAGCTTAAGATGTGTAGCATAATGATTTGACTTACATCCATCATGAAATGATTATCACAGTAAGTTCAGTAAGTTTAGTGAATATCCATCATCTCATATAGATACAAAATAAAAGAAAAAGAAAAAAATATTTTTTCCTTGTGATGAGAACTCTTAGGATTTATTCTCTTAACAACTTTCATGTATAACATACAGTAGTGTTAATTACATTAATCATGTTGGACATTACATCCCTGCTACTTATTTATCTTATAGCTGGAAGTTTATACCTTTCAACCACCTTCATCCACCTGTTTTTCTTTTTTGTTTGTTTTTTTCCCGGCATCTCCCTCAGTGGGCTGAGTGTGGGAAAGTAGGGCTGCCAGTAACTCCTCTTGCTCTGCTGTGGTTGTAGTGGAGAGTGGAGTGGACGGTATGGGAGAAAGAGCTCCCCTGTAGAGTTAGCCTTGGCTGTGAAATGTGTCCTTGCCCTTACCACATAAGTCCTTTGGCTCTCCTGATTTTCAGCTACCTCATTCCCCTGGACTGCCTAGCTCTCCCCTCTTTGTAGTCTTCTCTGCAGATGAGCCTCAGTTATAATAATGGGGGTTAAAGTATCATCCAATGAATAGAAGAAAGTAAGGGACAGTGCATCTCTATTCTTTACCTTTTGCTGTGCCATCTCGCCAGTGTTTCTTTGGGTTATTTTCTAGTTAACAAGACCCACTTCCCAAGGCTGGGGGCCAAGTGGATGGGCCCTCCTGGATTGCTAAAATGGCAGTGGCAAACTTGAGTGTGTGAGGAGTTAGCCTTTGACGCCGTCCTTGTGGTCTCCTCCTTCACATCCCAAGGCTGTTTCCTTTTGGAATTTTTTAGTTTAATGGTTTGAAAGAAAGGATATGGATTGAGGATGCTGATTCTGTGGCTTTTATTACCTTGTGATTCCATGAAGTGTATTCTTTTGACCTCTCTCCTGGTCACTCATTAGTCCCTATTGAATTTAGCTGTATCCCTCCAACACCACTGAATTATAACAGTGTCTTTGAGAATAAATAGCTTTGAGGACCATAGAAGAAAAGCAGTGTTTTGTTATGGAAAATGATAGCTTTGTGTATGATAGGGTGGTTCTATTTCCCTCTTTGAGCCCTTGAAAAACCTTCTCACAGCCTCTAGCAAAGCATAAAAACAAAGCACCATTTTGAAACGTATGTTCAGTATACCCTTCTATGAGCCTACTAATTTATGATATTATACTGTCTTCTGATTAACAAAGCAAAACAATACCAGGGACTCACTGTCTCTGTAAATTTCGTGTTTCTTGAAAACATCTCACTGTATAAGTACACTTTAAGGAAAAGGAACTTAAATAAGATTACAAGAATAGAAGATATGAACTTTATTTGTATTACTCAAAAATTTCTTTAATTTATTTTAGTCAATATATAGTTTTTAATACAATGTAATCTGTGTAGGTAATATCTTACCCTTTGCTTTTTAATAAACTTTTGTATGAATGCATTTTTATGCAGTGAATTTTTAAAATAATATTTATTGAATGCTTAACTATGTGTAGTCACTGAGTTTTGTGCTATACTCAAGAATAGTCTCATTTAATTTCCACAACATCCAGAAGAGGTTAGATGCTATTTTTATAAATGTCATGGTCATTGTAGAAAAACAGGAAAATCCTGAAAAGTAAAGAGAAAAAAATTCATTAGCAGCCCAATCGTTTAGGGATAACATTTTGGAGAAGTTAACTTTACTCCTTTCCCCACCTGGGTTTACATGGTTGCAGGTGTGTTTTATGTGGTGTGTGTATGTGTGTGTATTCTTTGTGAGAAACTTAGGATCTTAATGTATAATATATGTTGTTTTGAAATGTGCTTTTTATTATTTTAACAATGTATCGTGGGATGAACATTTCCCCATGCCATTACATATTCTTCTATAATATCATTTTAATAATTTCCTCTGCTTACTGTAAAAGGAATAAAGCTCATTGTCATTCAGTCCGTCAATTCAGAATTATAAAGAAGAAATACAATCACTGTTTTGTGTCTATGCTTTGAGACTTTTTTTCTATTCTTGATCTTCTTTAAAAGAGCTATTTACTTGTTGGTGGAAATACTTGTCAGGATTATGATCTGACATGCCTTAACTCTTCCTGGTGTTTATTCTAAGAGTGAAATTGGGTATTTTGTTGTTTTGAATGTAAGAAAGCATTTGATCCTGTTCCTTATAATACGCCCTTCAGAAATGGGATAGTAGGAGATTCCTTGGAGAATATGAGCAAACTTACTTTCGTGCATGTACCTCTGTTGCTCAACGTGGTAACGGTAGTCTTATTGAATATTTCGCAATCATAGAATGTGTATGTGCACTTTCCCAGTTTAAAACCAAAAGTATAGTAAATGGGGTTTCACAAACATCATGGTGTTTGAAACGATCCCATTTGTTAGTTTGTAGTTCTAGGACTGTACCTTTTTTAAAAAAAACAAAAACAAAAACTAAGGCTTGTTCACATTTTTCTAGGCAGCTAGTATAACAATATGAGTGTCCTGAAAGACCCAAGGACTTCTGTTAAAGCTGGTGCATTTTGGATAGATGTCATGGATACTGTACCCTTGGAATACCACCTAGTAAATGCACTGATCTAATAGATTTGTAGTAGTATGTGAAAATTTTACCTTATAACAATATCAAAATATTTAAGCCATACATTTATGGTTATAGTACAGTTTTGAGATGATTAAATTCATCCAGTATTTGGCCCCTGTCTTAGAAGAAGACATCTATGTCAGAGTCAAATTCTGTGGCATTTGACTTGGCGTGGGATTGTAAGTTAAGGCAGTTACCTGGAGACCCCTTTTGCAGGTGCTGTGATGGAACAGGCCAAGTTTTTTCCCTGGAGAGTGGCATGCAGTTCTACTTCAGAGCTAAGGTCTCAGCCTCAGCATATAGGAACATTAATAAGCAAAATCTGGATAGCGTTAAAATTTTCCAGGAATAAACAGGGGGCCTTTCTTCATGAGCTAGCCTGAGCGTTATTACCAGAGATCGGTGATGTAATGGTGCTTACCCATCTTTCATGGCACCCCTTTGGCAATAATAGCAGTTTCTTTAAATCCTCTGTTTGAGGATTTAATATTAGCCCTGCTTTTCTAGTGAGGAAATGAGTAGAGGTGAAGCTGCTTAATTTCTCTGAACTTATATTTG
Organism: Eschrichtius robustus; assembly: GCF_028021215.1. NCBI lineage: Eukaryota > Metazoa > Chordata > Mammalia > Artiodactyla > Eschrichtiidae > Eschrichtius > Eschrichtius robustus. Next base: position 39,053,060 of record NC_090828.1, read on the forward strand.
AAATCACATAGATAAGGGCCACGTGGACACTAGCATTTCTATTCTTGTTTAATAGTTACCTTGGATGCTGGGCCCCAGTCTTTGTTACCAGGTTAAAATATCATTCCATTCATTAAGCCTTGCTAAAAATCGGGCAGAGTGTACCCTAATAATTAAGGGTGCTTCATCCTACGTGTCTTCTTCCCACTTCTGTCCCCTCCAGGGGAAGGCTGCCACCCACACCCTGGGCCCCGAGAGGATGCTCAGTGTTGCTGCTGATTTTATTTTTCTGTTAGGAACACTCATGTGTGTAATGCTGGCAGAGTGCATGGGCTTGTGGCTTTTCCAAAATCATAGTTTTTCTCTGAGCCCAGGGGGATTGCATCTGCAGCATATGATGGTGTGAAGCTTGGCCACCCTCCCTGTACTGTGACATAATGAGAAGCTGTGTCTGACTGCTTGGTCCCACTGGCTAGCATTAAAGTGGGGAAACAGGCAAGCAGCTCAGCTGGAGGCTCTGGAGAGCTACGAAAATACCATTTAGTTTGCATACAGAAATGTGTGACCTCATGTGAGGTCTCTGGTAGAGCTTCGAGAGCATTTTCTCACTTTCTGAATTTCTCTTTGCCCTTCTTTTGTTTCTTTCTCTTTCTTTCTTTCTCTCCTTCTTTCTCTCTTTCCTTCCTCCCTCCCTCCTCTTTCTTTTTTCCTTCTCTTTTTCTCTTTCTCCCTTCCTTCCTTCCTTTCTCTCTTTCTTCCTTTCTTCCCTTTCTTTCCTTCCTTTCCTTTCTTCCCTATTTCTCTCCCCCCGTGCCCCTGGCCCTTACAGAATAACAACAGGCTGCAGTAACTGAGGTCTGGGTTGGATTCTGCCCCCCAAAGAAGTCAACCATCACAAGGACTGTGGTGCCAGAATCTGGATCTGGGATACCATCACACCTTCTATAAAATTTACAAAAATTGCCGTGTGATATAGGTGGGGAAATTATAGATGCTGTGTTTGGTATTGGTACGCGATAGGACAGAGTGGTATGATAGAAGACAGCTAGTTCTGAAGTGATTCAGGGATTTATCTTCCTATGTTTTGAGAGTTTCTACTTTGTACTCCTTTTACTAGCCTTTTACTTTCTCCTTTATTTTTCGAAATATCTTCCTCTGTCACATTTTTGATCACTTTTTTCTTCTTAAAACTCCTTTTTTCATTTTTTAGTTGGTTTTTAAAACCTCGGCTCTTATTGTAGTAAGCCGTCTCCTTCCTTTCCTTATTATCATCTCTCTGGCCACTTCCCTTCCCAGTCTCTTTTCCCGACGCATCGTCTTCATTCTCCCGTTTTGTGCTCATGTTCTCTGCTCTCTGTCCTTGGCCTCATCTCTTTTCTCTAAGCCACCCTTTCTGGAGCCCTCCCCTTCGATGCTTCACAGGTACCTCTCACTCCACATGTCCCCAGTGGAACTCAACATTTTTTCTTTTCCAACTGCTTTTACTTTTGTGATCCTGCTTTGCAGAAAACTGGGAGTTGTCTGGACTCTTCCTCCTCCAGGTAACCACACCCAGTTACTCACCACACCCTAATGGCTCTTTCTCAATAACTGATAACTGACCTCCGTCCTCGTCTACCCTCTCCACACCCCGTGCTGGCTTGAGTTAGACCCGCATCACTTTTGACTTAGAATCCTGCAATAGAACCCCTTACATCTTCCAGTCTTGTCGCCCACTCAAAGAATACCCAGAGGGCTGTGTACCGTATTGAATATATGACTTTCGTGCTTGAATCCCTCAATCACTCCCATCGTTTTCACGATGAAGTTGAAACTCTTGAGGGTACATTCAAAGCCCTCTATGTTTTGCCTTCCTTATGCCTTATCAGCTTCCTGAGTTGCTGTTCCACCACACACTTCTCCAGTCCACCGAACACGTTCACACGTGCACACACATATGTGCACACACGGAGATGCACAAATACACACTCTCACTGTACCTTCCCTTGCAGATCAACTCTGCCATTGCCTGAACATGCCATTGTCTTCTTCCTTTCTTTTTGTTTGTTGATTTGGTTTTGGTGACACATTGCTCCTCCTGATTGCTCTTGCTTTGCTTCTTCACCTGCCCGTCTTCTTGTGGTCCTCCTTTAAGACTCACAGTAGGCATCATCTCCTTTGGAGGAAGTGACCTAACATTTTGAGTGTTTTTCTGTGCTTTGGTGCTCCCATCACAGCTCTGTTGTAACATTTATCATTCTGTCCTGTAGTGATTTTGTACTTGTTTGCTTCTTAACTGGACTAACTCTAAATTAGTTGAGGTCACACATTTCTTCATTCGTTCATTCATTCAACAAGTATTTGAGTGCCTTCTATGTGTGAGGCATGGGTCTAGATGCTGCTTTATTTGTAGTTCTAGGCCAGGTACCAAAAGTGTAGTGAATGGAAAATAGTAGGATATCAGTAAATATCAGATTACAATCTGGAAAAAGATTTCATTTTCAGAAAAGAAAATGTTCTGGATAAATGCACCAAACTGTTAGCAGTGCTTACCTTTGTGGGATTACTGGTTATTTACCCTTTTTTTCTTTACCTTTCTCATTTGCATTGAGCATGTGTTACTTTCACAGTCAGGGCAAAAGCCTTTAAAATGATAAAAAAGAATTAAAATTACAAGGGAAAGTCATCATCAGTTATCTATTTTAAATGACAGAAGCAGATTACAAAATAATATATACAGGAAGAACACAGTTTTGCTTTATGTATGTTGAAAAAGAGGGCCTTAATAATAAACCCTCGAGTGTATAGTCAAGTGATCTTCAACAAGGGTGCCAAGGTTACACAGTAGGGAAAGGACAGTCCTTTTTTTTACAAATTGTGTTGGGAAAACTAGATATCCACATGCAAAAGAATAAGGTTGGACCCTCACCTTACACCATATATCAAAATTAACTCAAAATGGATTAACAACTTAAATGTAAAGTCCTAAAACTATAAACCTCCTAGAAGAAAACACAGAGGAAGAGCTTTATGACATTGGATTTGGCAATGGTTTTTTTGGATATGACCCCGAAAGCACAGACAACAAAAGCAAAAATAGACAAGTGGGACTACACCAAACTTGGAAAGCTCTGTACAGCAAAGAAAACAACAGAGTGAAAAGGCAGTCTATAGAATGGGATAAAATGGCCTGATCTTTTTTTCCAGAATTTTCTTGTCTGCTTCTCTTGTTTCTCCTTACACACGTGGTTCTCAGTCTTCACTGTGTATTGGAACCATCTGGGAAACTTTAAAACAAAACAAAACATTACAGATGCGCAGGCCCCATCCCAGAGGCTCAGTTTTAATTGGCCTGAGGAAAGCCTGGGATCATCTGTTCCTAAATCACCCCAGCTGATTTTTATTTGCAGCCAGGATGAGAACCACTGCCTTACATCCTGTGCTTTGTACAAGAAGGAATGTCTCATACTTCTTTGGACTCATTGATCCTAGCACAGAACCTAACAAATGTCAAATAATTACCACTTCAAAATTTGGAGGTTAGTGACTAAAACTGTTAGGGAAATGCAAAGGCTCCAAATGCCATTTCAGAGTTGTAATGTGATTGGCCTTCTTGCTGGAATCCCTGTGATATTTTAATCCAGAAGGAGTGTGGGTTTGTTACTAAGAAATAGCTTAACAGTGATATCCATAATTCTTCATAATCATTACCCAGTTCAGGATCTGTGCTTTCCACTACTGCACAGACTACCAGATGCAAACAGTTGGTCTCCGCTGTTCAATTTATAAGGAGAGATTTACAAAATTAATGAATAATAGCTACATCCAGCAAGTGCTTCCTGTGTATTGTTTAAAACCATTACATGAAGCACCTTACACTCACTATCTCATTTAATCCCCACAAAACCCTATGAGTTAGATGCTATTACCTCATTTTACAGATGCGAGGCTGAGTGCCAAGCCCTCACAACAGGTGTCTGCAATCTAATGTAGGATGATGGTGATAGGACACTGTAGAGTCAAAAAATGGAATGGTAGGGTTTTTGAAAGTTAGAATTTGCATACATTCTTTGGAAAACCAGGTTATCAAGAACAATAGGCCTAATATCTCATTTTTGCTTCAAAGAAAAAGTTATCTTTTGAGGCTAAAATTAGCTTAAAAAAAAATCTTCTAGTTAAGTACTTACTGATTTTAGAAGAGTAATTAGTAGCATTCTGCCATTTTGTCCCCTAACAGGTAATGAAGGGGTTTGTAACTGAAGGGCTTTTTGTAATGAACTCTTGATTTGCATACAAGGCCTGTTTTGTGAAGACGAGCATCTGGCTGACCGCTGAACTGGCATGAAACTTTAAAAATGTCAAGAACATCTAGGGACTTCCCTGGTGGTCCAGTGGTTAAGACTCCGTGCTTCCAATTCAGGGGGCGTGGGTTCTGACTGCTGTGCAGCCAAGGAAGAAAAAAAGGAAAGAACATCTATTTAGCATTTACTAACTGGCATGTACTGTGCTTAAGTACTTCACATGTGTTATTTTATTTCATCCTTACAAAGACCCAGTGGTGTGGGTACGGTTACCACGATCTGGCCAGTGAAAAAGCCGAGGTCCAGAGAGGTTGAGGGCTTTGCCTAGAGCCACATAGCTCATAAATTGCAGAGCTGGGACTCAAACCAGGGCTGCCAGTCTTCAAAACACATGTTTTAAACCACTATATTAGATTGTAATTCAACATATATTCATATGTTAAGAAGGCCTTGAGTTTTCCTTTGTGAAGGCAGTGGTTAATTTTTATACTGTGAAAGGTGGAAATAATCTATTATTAAAAGAAGGCTTTGACCCTTTGACTAAGATAGCTTTGAAGGTCTTTTTAATAGCTAGGATTTTATGAAAATTGAGACCTAGTGAATATACAAGATTATTATTTGCACAATGATAAGAGAATTTGGGCAGATTATTTTCTTTAAAAGTACCTCACTTACCCTGAGGCCAAGTATCTGACAACATATCTGTGACAAGCAGCATGCCTGGGTTTATACCCTGGATCCACCTCCACTAGCTGTAAAATGGGGGTTCTTTTGCTTACCCCCTAGGGCTGTTGTGAGGAGTTAAGGGGTTAGTACTTGCAGAACACTAGGGCAGTACTGGGCACACAGTTCACCCTCAGCACACTTAGCTTTTAGAGAATGTGGAGGACAAAGAAGGCCTTTGTGAAGCCAAAGTATATGTCCCAGAGTTCATGCGTTAACATAAAAGCACATAAGAGTGTGAGGGCCATAGGTGTGACATTAGACTCGATCGATTGGCACCTCTAAGTTTGGAACAGTGAGGACATATGTAATTATCTAGTTTCTCACTGAAAAGCAAAATCAGCACACTAGAAAAGGAAGTGGCTGGTTGGCTGTCTGAAAATAGGCTCAGAGGCAGCAGACACAGAAAAATAAAAAGTGCAGGAATTCCAGAAGCAAAATAGTTTGAGGTTATCTAATGTACAGACAAGCAATTCTGAGTAGGCCTCTTAGAAGAGACAGGTGTTTACACATGCTGCAGTTGAAGGACCACATTTTAGGTAGAGTGGTTCTGGACCATTAACTTGGGAAATGCTAGGTAAAAGAGGAATTGGTTTGTCTAATTTCCTTGTAATGTTGTCAGGTATACAGGAAAGGAAAAGAAAAAAAGCCTTGTCTGCTATCTTATTAAAATAGTAATATTTTCTTCTGACTGCAGATTAATTATTAGTTATAGAAAAGCACAAGAGGATAATAAATTAACCTACCATTCTACCACTTGTCTGGTATGTATCCAGACAGTCCTTTTTTAAGGAATACACACATACATATACGTACACACACACGTATAATATATGTGTATGTATATAAAATATACATTTAAAAGGATATATGTATATTATACATATATAGATATATATTATGCATATTAAAATATATTTAATATATAAAATATATTTTAGGAATATATAAACATAATATATGTATGTATATAAAATATACATTAAATATATATACACATACATATGTAAACATATGTATATAAAATATATATTATATAATATGTATTTGGGAATATATATGTACATTTTATATGTATGTATATAAAATACACATTTTCAGAAATATATACATATATACATATATTATGTTTAAAATATATATTATATGATATATAAAATATATATTTAAGGAACATGTATGTACATTTTACATGTATGTATATAAAATATACATTTTAAAAGAAATATATATACATATGTATGTACATATAGTAGTTACTGGAGGTTATGTCAAAGCACCCATAAAAAATCCTTTGAATCAATCATAAAAGGGAGTGTCGAAGATTTTTTGTGTGTTACATGGGAAGAACTTTTTATGCACATTAAAGTTGGAGAATACTGAGCTAGATGAAAGAAGATATGTATCTGCCATGGCATTTGGTTCCTCTTGGGTTTAAGGTAACTCCAGATCAAGGTGGAGAATTCTAAAATGTTCCAGTTGACCTCCAGGATTTACTCATTTTTGTTTTAATATCAAGCTTCTATTACTTTTGTATATTTCAATAGATATATTGTGTGTAATTTCATTTTAAGAAAGGTTGAATTCTAAAATCAGGACATACATAACAGGCATACCCAAAATAAATGCGGAATAGTTGAAAACTGTGGGGTCATGGTGTAATACTGTTTTGGACACTTTAAAAATTTTAAATTTAATTATAGTTTAAACATTTCCCATATCTATAAATATTTTTAGTAGGAACTTAGTATTCTGTCTTTTAAATGTGCCATAATTTCTTTAGCCTTTGAGTGTTAAGGTTGTTTCCAGATTTTGATGTTATGTATCATGTTAATGAGTATAAGGGCACTCACCTTTTTATGCATATCTTTGGGGAAAATTCTTAGTCATGGAATTATAGGTCAAAAATATGTAATTTTTAAGGTGGATAATTTGACATATATTTCTAAATTCTTCTTCAGAAATGGTGTACTGTTTTCCTTCCCTTCATTCCTGCTGTTACTGATATTTTATAAGTAATTAAATCATTGTTCTCATGGAGTTAATTTAAGTTCTGGCCTGAAATAATTTATTTTTTCCCTTCTGACCCTACAATTAATACAATTCATGGTCCAAAATGGAGGAATCAAAGGAATGAAGAAAATCAAGACTATGGATTGCAGGTCTGGGAGGGTGATCGTTAGCTCTCTAACATGATTTTTATGATCTGGGCAGCTTGGTAATGTGGTGATTACTGAAATGACTGTCCCTGGATCCTGGAAATCCATACTTGGTAAAAGATAGTTGCAGGACCAAGTGGTTAGGAGAGGGAGATAACACAATCTTACAGTAGATTTAAAGTATGGAAAGCCTGCCTGGATTGGTTTAAATTGTACTTGTTCAGTGCTGTTCAACGGCATTATTGTTGAAGGCAGGTGAGCTTCTGGGTGGGCACCTGGGAACCTGTAGGCTTTGTGACTGGAATGAAGGCTGCCCATTCTGTGTGCTGTACAGAAGCTCTAGGATCTAGTCATGGAAAGTAGCTCATTCTTTCCCCTTTACCTCTCCTTTCATTCCTGTTTCCTACTCTTTCTTTCAATATGGTTGCACGATTTATCATTTATAGTCCGTGGTTCATTAGATTTGATGCTTATTAATTTTCTGTCCTTAAATGACTACATATGTGTAACTAACACATGAAAGATACTGATGAAAAATTAAGTGCTGTCAAGATGGATGAAGCATCGATGTTGTTCAGGTCTGGTTTGTATAACCCCTAGCCTAGAGCCTGGCACAGTGTAGGTATGTGTTATGGGCTGAATTGTGCCCCCTTCAAAATTCACATGTTGAAGTCCTAACCACCATTACCTTAGAGTGGACTGTATTTGGGGATAGGGTTTTTAAAGAGATAATTTTGTTAAAATGAGGTCATTAAGGCGGGCCTTGACCCATATGACTACTATCCTTATAATAAGAGGAGATTAGGACACAGTCACACATAAAGGAAAGACCAAGTGAAGACGAAGGAGAAGGTGGCCATCTACAAGACAAGGAAATTGGCCTCGAAAGAGTGAACGCTGCTGCACCTTGATCTCAGATTTCTATCCTCCAAAATTGTGAGAAAATAAATTTCTGTTGTTTAAGCCACCTAGTCTGTGGTACTTTGTTGTGGCAGCCTAGCAAACTAATACAGTATGTCACAAACATTTGTTGAATTAATGATTGTCTTTTGAATTCCTCTGCTGACTTTTAAAAATTATAATGGTTGCTGAATGACTTTAACTGGGTTGTGACATTTTCTTGATAAAACTTTTCGATATGGTGAGGCAGTGACCTTGCTTATTCTAGAAAAGTATAAATATACCTTCCAAGTGGGGATCTAATTAGGAAGCGGTAGATAAACAGATGCTGTCTCACTGAAGGCCCTTAACATAGGCTTTAGGTTGCTGAACTTTGTGTTTCAAAGACCCTCCCCTGTGTTCAAGTTTAATACACATTTCATTGATATGTTTGTACTTTTTTTCCTCCCTGATTTTTTTCTGGCTACTAGCCTGCTTTTATTTAAGAATCGTTTTTCCTAAGGTCAGTGGCTTCAACTTGGAAACCTTAAATTGAAGTGTAATGAGAATTAATTTTATTCCTAAAGGCATTGCCTTACGTCTTAGGTCATTTAAAATACACATTAATGCAACTGTGAAATAGGTACCTAGACAAAGGAAATGACAGGCATTTAAAATAATATGTGAAAGCACTGATTTCTTTTCCTGACTTTGCTTATGAATTTGTTATATCTCTTAATTTCTTGAAAAATGAGAGTGATGTGAGGGTGATGTCCTCAGGTTTCCGGTGTGTTCTGAATGTCTTTCCAGTTGGTGTTGGCCCCTGAGACTGTGCTGTCCTCCTCAGCTCCAGGGAGCATCTCCATGTTAGGTACTTACCTATTGTGCTCATGCAGCTGATACACTGGCCTGTGGGCTCCTTGATGGTGAGGATATTGTCCTATTGGAATTGCAGATCTCCCTTGACTCTAGCAAGTGCCTTCCATGGAGTAGGTGCTTGCTGTGCACTTGAATGAGTGAATGAGGCACTTGGCAGATGTGAAAATACTGTTGGGTCACCTAAGTGAGTCACTTCGTAAATTGCTTCTTAAAGATTCTATACAGTAGCCAAGTTGCCTGACATAGTTTAGAAGTGTTATACAATTACAGATGCTCTGAATAATTTTAGGTTAAGATAAAAATGAGGTTCTTTAAACTTGGAAGGTGAGGCAACCAACCTAAAGACACCTTGCAGACTTACCTGGATTGAGATTTGTGAAGAACATGCAAGGTAATGCTATACTTACAATGAAATATTTTAAAAATGAAACAAATGTAGCTCAGTGCTCATAGGATGATCTTTCATACTCTCTAATAGCAGCCATACTTGCTGTCAAAATAATATGAAAACAGAGTGTGAGTCAAAAATGATGCCATTGTTGTAATATATAAATTGCTTATTTACTGATACATTTTGCTCTGGCCAAGTCTTAAAAGACAATAATAAACAAACAAAAAAAGACAATAATAAAACCTCCTTTTTTTTTTTTTTTTTAAAGGAATTCCTTTATTTTTATTTTTTATTTATTTATTTATTTATTTATGGCTGTGTTGGGTCTTCGTTTCTGTGCTAGGGCTTTCTCTAGTTGCGGCGAGCGGGGGCCACTCTTCATCGCGGTCTCTCTTGTTGCGGAGCACAGGCTCCAGATGCGCAGGCTCAGTAATTGTGGCTCACGGGCCTAGTTGCTCCGCAGCATGTGGGATCTTCCCAGACCAGGGCTCGAACCCGTGTCCCCTGCATTGGCAGGCAGATTCTCAACCACCGCGCCACCAGGGAAGCCCTAAAACCTTCTTCTTTAATCAGCTGATATAACTGATAATCAGATATCCCTCGTGTTCTCATTATATCCTCAACTTACGTATCGGGGATCTAATATATATACCATATAAGGTATTGCTAGGGGGAAAGACACCACAATTTTGTAAAAATATTGCCATACTTATGGGACATCATTCATAAATATTAAATTTACAACTCTAGAATGAAGGCAGAGTGAATATTATCTTTAGAGATGGGGAAATTGATGCCCACTGAGATGATGATATGCTCGAATACATTGGCTAGTACCTGACAAAACTGGAATCTGAACTCCCATTTCCATTTTTAGTTCCATGGTCTTTCCACTAGTTCCACCTTTCTAAAATAAATGGCATATTTATAAGGAAAATGGTCTAGGTTTAATCTGAGTGGAGTTATAAATACATGTAATCTCTGCATTAATATTAGTGTTTGGCGCTATAACTAACACCAATAGTTCCTACATTTTCAAGATAGGATTTAACTTAGAGAAAATAAGAACTTGTATAATAATGAGATTTTAATTTATTTTATATTAAAATAAGTGTACTTTAAAATGTCTTGTGCAAGAGGATCTACCAACCTATGAAAACCTGTGCACTTCTTAAATACTGCCATGTAACCTGGATGCTTAATAACAAAAAAGCTTAGTTCACACAGTTGTCCTTTATTAGACCTGAAAACTGAACTAATGAAAGCCACCAGGGACTTCCCTGGTGGTCCAGTGGTTAAAGACTTTGCCTTCCAATGCAGGGAGTGCGGGTTCGATCCCTGGTTGGGGAGCTAAGATCCCACATGCCTTGTGGCCAAAAAACCAAAACATAAAACAGAAGCAATATTGTAACAAATTCAATAAAGACTTTAAAAATGGTCCACATTAAAAAAAAATAATTAAAAAAATTAAAAGACAAAGAAAAGCCACCAAAAAAAGTTTTCTGTCTTGGCACAACCTTCCAGAATCCTCTCCCAGTGGAGTCACGAAAGGTGCACTTAATTCCTCTAGCAGCATGTAGCAACACATGTGAAATGTTGTCTACCAGGAAAGCCCATTAGGGACTCATTGCCCAGGGTTTTTATCAGGGCTGGTCATGTCAGCATCCTCTGCTTGGCATGCACTGAAATACCAGACTCCCAGGAGGAAGGCAGGTTGTCAGCATAAACAGTATTGTTTGCATAAATAATTTTGACAAAGTGAGCCACTGTAATCAGGAAATGATGGGAACCTCCTGAAATCCATGTTTCAATGTACCAGCCAAGGGCCAACCTTGTAAACTCACCTTTCAAAGGACAGCACTCTCAGGACTGGGAGGCTGACTCTTTCTTCACCCAAGATATATTTCAGCACAGGGAAGAAAAATAGCTTTCATTTCCATTAGACATATAGCTGGAGGAATGTGAGCCTGGAACTGTAGGCAACCCATATTGCCTTCACTAAAAAGTGTATCATCTTGGGATTGACACAACAGAAGAAAAAAAAGAGAGATGGAAAAAGAGAAACCACATTCTGCTGAGCCCCTAGATACAGCCATACCTGCAGCTCAAAGCTTCCCTGGATGCTTGTTTTGTGAGTAAATAAATTCCCTTGTTTTATCTAGAAAAAAAAGTTTTTTGTTCTAAAGTTTGTGGAAATGCCAAATGGAAGATGTTTGTTATTATTATTATTTTTTATTTATTTATTTATGTTTTTAATTTTTGGCTGTGTTGGGTCTTTGTTGCTGCGCGTGGGCTTTCTCTAGTTGCGGTGAACAAGGGCTAGTCTTTGGTGCGGTGCGCAGGCTTCTCATTGCAGTGGCTTCTCTTGTTGCAGAGCACAGGCTCTAGGCGTGCGGACCTCAGTAGTTGTAGCATACAGGCTCAGTTGTTGCGGCTCGCAGGCTCTAGAGTGCAGGCTCAGTAGTTGTGGCGCATGGGCTTAGCTGCTCCGCAGCATGTGGGATCTTCCTGGACCAGGGCTTGAACCCATGTCCCCTGCATTGGCAGGCGGATTCTTAACCACTGTGCCAACAGGGAAGTCCCTGTTTGTCATTATTTAAACATTTGAGCTTATAACTCCTTAGAAGTGGTCTTTACCTTGAAGGAGCTTGTGGCATAAAAGGGAAGATAAAAAAAGCACATGAATGCCTTTTAGTATAATGACATTTAGTATAAATGAATGATATGGTGGGTAAAGGGGAGATATGGAATGAAATGTTCGTTATCATTTTAAAGTCTTTGTGGAGGATGTATGTCTTGGGCTGAGTTGTAGAAAAACCTTATGGTAAAAGTGAGATGGTTTAGGGTAGTGGTTAAGGGTAGGTGCTCTGGAGTCTGATATCTTGGATTTAAATCCTGGTTCTACCCCTTACTAGCTATGTGACCTTAGATGAGTTACTTAAATCCTTTGGGCCTCAGTTTTGCCATCTATAAAATGGGACAATCAGTGGTACCACTCATGGGGCTGCAAAGATTTAAGGCATCAATACATACAAAAAATGTAGAATAGTGATTGGTGCATAGTAGGTGCTCAGAGAGTGGTCATTACATGCGACCACTGGGGATAGAATTGTGGTGTGGAAGAGAAATTTGGGAAGCCAACAGCAGCTCCATGTTATCAGGTGGTGGTGACAATAACTCAGTTCCCAGGAAGACTGCTGACTTGTTGCAAGTCTTATAGAATATTGGAGAGAGTCAGACCAACCTGGGTTCATACCTTGTCCTGCCATTTACCTGACCTTCAGTTTCCTTGTGGGTTATTGTGAGACCTTAAATAAGATAACCTGTATTCAGCTCAGCAGATATATATTGAGTGTCTGCTGTGTACAGCCAGTTTTTTAGGAGCTGAGGTTATAAAGAGAATCTCACTTTCTGTCCTGGAGGAGTGTACAGTCTAGTGGTATCAAGTCAGTATCACTGCTTAGGCAAAAAGTAGGTAAAAAGCTAGTGTGGTACCCAGCATGTAGGAGACCCTCAGTGAATGTTATCCTTCCTTCAGTACTCCCTTTATCCAAAGGATCTTTGGAAGAACAGATTAGTGCTAGGCTTGCCATGCATCCATTTAGGGCAGGGGTCAGCAGACTTCTGTAAAGGGCTAGATAGTAAATATTTTAGGCTTTGTTGGCCATATTGTGTCTTTTGCAATTAATTAACTCTGCTGTTGTAGTGAGAAAGCAGCCGTAAACGGTATGTATACGAATGCATGCAGCTGTGTATCAGTGAAGCTTCATTTACAAAAGCAGGTGGCTAGGAGATAACTGAGGTAACCTGACTCTCTCAAGACTGGGTTGAAAGTGGACAGGCCTGTGGGGAATCTGGATATTGACTGTTGTCCTTGACACGCTTTATTTATAGTGTGTCAGCTCATGAAAACATGCCTGAAGAAGGAAGGAGTTCTGGTTTTGAAAGAAGTCAGATGTGTTAACATGCCTGAAACAGGATAAAACTGGGACATTTGGGAAGTGAGAGTGGGGCATGGTTGGGCCCCACAGAGGGGTGGTGTAGAGTCTACTGTAAACGTGTTGGCATTTCAACCACATTATAGAGGTTGGAGTGAAGGTAAAAGAGGAAGGTTTTTTTCTATGTATGATGGGTGAAATGGGTTGAAATGACAACCCAGATATTTGAATAAATGTCATTGATTCATAGATGTTGAATTCCAAATGGACCTTAGAGATTGGGTGGTCCAGTCTTGTTTCAGTGATGAAGAAATTGAGGCCCAGAGAGGGGCAGTGACTTGATCAACTTTGATCCTCCTTTTAGTGCTTGGCTGGCTCTTGAACCCAAGTGTCTAGATCTCCTTTCCTCTGTGTGTTCAGCAGCACAATGCCTAGAACTTTAGGAAAGACTGAAACGATGATTTGATCCCCATCACTAAAATGCTACTTCTCTAAGCTACAGCTGTCTCCTTCTTTCTAATATAGTGTTTCCATAGCCAGTGAAGTGGGCTGATGGCATGATTAGGCTGATTTTCTTTTGAGACCACCCTTTTGCCTGTAATACAGTTGGGGCAGCTTTTTGCTAGGGCACCTAACAAACACTTGTCTTTATGTACCGTGGCCATTAGATTCATTGTAATGGAGTTTCCAGGACAGGTAAAAATGTAGGCCTCAAACAGGTTCCAGCTTGCAGGATGCTGAGCTGAAGTCCTACTTTTGTGCAAGCTGTGAGTCTGTGATTTTGTTTACAAACGTTTATGTCAGTCTTTTTCAGTTTCCTGGAAACATTTCTGTCTCTAGATGTATTTTTGTAGCCTTGGCTGCATTCCAAGATGGTCGTTTAAGGTGGGTCAGCCTTGAACAAAAGTGGTTGATAACTCAATTTTATACCTAAATTCCAGAGAACAAAGGGGAGCAAGGAAAAGGAACTGAAGAATTATTCTAGCTCAGCCAGGGCAATCTCACTTTAACATGATGCAGTCTCTAAAGCCTGAACAAAGCATCATCTAGGGCAGAATTCCTAATTAAATGAATGAACGCAGTAGATATTGGACTGGTTACCATGTAGCATTTGAAAATATGCTGGACTCTGTGCCAATAAGTTATTAATATTAACATTATGTCTTATTTCACAAGATGTTAGACTAATACCGTATGACTTGTACATGCAACTTAAGGCAACTGATACATATTATACTATTATTAAATTTATAATGGTATTAGCAGTCATTTTAGTATTCAGTTTAGTAGTCATGAGGCATTTTTGGTTAATGGTTATTGTGAAAATAGTGTCAGTGACTATGGGTTCACCTGCTTTAGACACAGGATGGATATCTGCATCTGGGAGTTTTATTTCTAATGTTTAAAATCATACCTTTAGAGCTGGAGGAGTTTTCAGAGATCCTATAATCCAGCATCCTCATGTTACAGATGAAGAAGCTGAGGGCCTAGAGCGGTTAAATCACCTACCTGGAATCCTGTACATCTAATTAGTAGCAGAACTGTGACAGACAGCCCAGGTCTATTCTTAAGAAGGCAGGAATGATTAGAATTTTTTTTTTTCCTTTTGGGATGGGAGAAGATTTTAAGAATGCTATCACTTTCTCTACACTAGTTTCCCGAAGTCAGTCTTTGTATACTGTTTTCTCCAGATCCTGACATGTAAACCAGCTTTACTCCTTGCTTCTAAGTATTATAAAAAAATCAGGAGGGATTTTTGTGGTACCTACATGTGCAAAGCACCAAGTAAGTAGCCTTGGAGGAATCAGTAAGGCAGCCCTGATCTTAAGGATTTACAAGGAGCCTTGCCCTTCTCTACCCTGAAGTGGAGAAAAGGTCAAGATGGCAGCAGACGGTGAAAAATTTCAGACTCGGAACGTGGTTCTGTAGCCTGAAGGCAGTGAGAAGCAGTAAACAGTGAAATTGTTTGTTGGATCCCAGGACATACAACACAAGCCTGGAGAGGAAGAAGAGGCATGGGTTTGCCATGGCCAGGATTGGGAGGGCAGGGCCTGGGTCCTGCTGGGGCGAATTAGGGTGTGAATGTATGAATTGAAAAAGGTTTACTCAAAGAGATTCAGCCGACGAGATGAACCAGCACCCTTTTTAGGAGAATCCTTGATTCTTGAGACTATACTTTTCAAGTCCATGGGGCAGTAAAGGAAAGGAATCGGGATCTGTGAATTTGGCAGCTGGGAGCAGAGGAACAGAATAGGGAGGATGGTGGATGTGAATGGTGAGCTCCCATCAGGTGATGTCCTGCAGGCATCTGGTTGGGCAAAAGGAGTAATCTAGTCCAGAGTAACTGAGCTGAGTCCCGTCAATAGCAAGGTGTTAAAAAGGTTCCTCATCACCTCAGTAGTAATAAAAATGGAACAGATGATTACTGTGAACCAGACACTGTATCAAGTGCTTCTTCATGGTATTGTTACATCTCATAATCCTCCAACAACTTAATGAAACAACTGCCATTATTATTTCCTGTGTTAGAGATGAGGACATGCAACCATTGGATCTTACTCAAAGTTTTGTTGCCCAGTCTCAGAAGAGATGTCTGAAACCAGGAAATATGATCCCAAAGCTTGGACCCTTAACCATTATGCTTTTATGCCTCTTTAACTGTAACTACAGTGCTATGATCACACCTAGAAAATGAACAGATCCTTAATTTCATTAAATATCTTGGTCTCATAAATGTTATAATATCTTTCCCCCATAAGGATTCAAAACCTTCCACACAAGGCCCACGTATTGCAGTTGGTGGATATGTCCTTTAAGTCCCTTTTAATCTAATGAGTGCTCTTCCACCTATTTTTTTAAAAAAATAAATAAACTTATTTATTTATTTATTTTTAGCTGCATTGGGTCTTCGCTGCTGTGCGCGGTGTTTCTCTAGTTGCGGCGAGCGGGGGCCACTTTTCATTGCGGTGCATGGGCTTCTCACTGCGGTGGCTTCTGTTGTTGCGGAGCACAGCCTCTAGGCGCATGGGCTTCAGTAGTTGTGGCGCGCGGGCTCAGTAGTTGTGGCTCGCAGGCTCTAGAGCACAGGCTCAGTAGTTGTGGCGCACGGGCTTAGTTGCTCCGCGGCATGCAGGATCTTCCCGGACCAGGGCTCGAACCTGTGTCCCCTGTGTTGACAAGTGGATTCTTAACCACTGCACCACCAGGGAAGCCCTCTTCCACCTATTTTTTTCTTGTAGTTTAATTTTGGAAGGAATCGAGATATTTGTCCTATTAGAGTTTCTCACAGTCTGGATTTTGCTGACTGCATTCCTCATGGTTAGTTTAATATGGCCCTCTGTCCCCTGTATCTCTTGTAAATTGGTAGTTGGTTCTGGAGGCTTGAATAGATCTAGGTTGATTTTTTTTTTTTTGGCAAGACTACTTGGTACTTCAGAGGAGGTGGTGTGTTCTTGTGATAGATTCTGAAAGTCTGTAGGAAAAGAAACATGTAACTCCAAGGTGCTGTCAGTTTTCTTGGGGAAAATGTTCTCACTACTTGATGGAAAAGGTCTGGAAAACCTTTACCCCATCCCACTAGGCTGGGTTGAATGCTCTTCCTTTGTGCTTCCATGGCAAATGGTTCCATAGCACTTATCAAACTAAATTTTCCATTTCTGTGTCTGTCTTCCCCGTTTCAATGCACACTCTTCAGGGGACTATGTAATTCTTGAATTTTGTAACATAGAGCATAACGCCTGGCATGTAGGCACATAAGATTTGTTAAATCCGTTGAATAAATAAATGAATGGAGATAAATGCGTCCTTGAGGCAGGTTTCAGCCTGTGGTTATTGCTATGCTTGGTCAACTGTCGATGTTGTCAGTGTTTGGGTAGTAGGGCTTGGAAATGAGGAAAATAGGAATGCTTCTTTTAGTTTGATTATGAAATCAATACACATTGTGGAAGTTGCTTAGCCTTTAGAATCCCAGTCTAAAAATAATTGGTTAATTAAAGAGGAACCTTTATTTTCTTGAGGTAAGTTATCAAGTTATAGCTATAGGCAAAACGGGACTGTTGCTTGTTGAAGCTGTGGTGTACCCAGTGACATTTAGAAGAAAACAAAAAGCAAGAGAAGCAGGCTGGCTTTACGGGTGTACGGCTAGTTCAGTCACACAAGGGGGGTCCCACGAGAAGGGCTCCATCCTTGGGGTGAAGTGCTCTGTAGTTGCTGTCTTGAAATTCTTGATAATTTTACCTTTGAATTTGTAGTTTATGTAAGTGAAGTCCGATGGGACAGTGGAGCATGTCCAGGAGCATGGAGCCCAGCCTCCCTGGGACAGATACTTGGCAGTCTGCTCCCTCACCTCCTGTACCCTTGTCTGGCCTGGCCTGCTCCTGTCTCGACCATCAGACAACCACTATCCGGCCTGGGAGTCTGGGTGCAGGGAGCGTCAGGGTCCAATAAACACACCCTGTGGTGTCTTGGTACGAGGCACGGTGGTGGTCATTCCCACCCTGGCCTGACAGCATCACAGTGCTTTCAGCAGGTCACTCAGTGGGGTGAGCCCCTCGCCCACTCCTAATTCAGGTACTGAGTGTGCCCCGACTTGGGGGTTGCAGATCTTTGGGATGCCCTGTCCACTGTGGGTTGGGCACATGCCACATTGCAAGGGGAGATGCCTGCTTGACTTCACTGCCCCTGCCCCAGACCCTGTCAGTCCAGCCAGGGAGGGAGCTGGTGGCAGAGGGAACCTGCTAGCTGGTGGGTTGCACACTTATGCCAAGTTACGGGACAGGGCCCTTGGGTGCCTGTGAGGGTCTGTACTGGCCCAGTGAGTATCTCTGTACTCAAGGGAGTGGATATTAAGTGCCAAATTAAAAAACACCATGACAGGTCGGGGGGGATACGGGGGGAGAGAGAGAGAAGAAAGAGAAAGGGTGGAAGAAAGGAAAAATTTTATATTTTAGAATCTTAATGGCACTTTTATCCCACTTTTTGAACAAGGAGCTCCACATTTTTATTTTGGATTGAGCCCTGCAAATTATGGAGCTGGCCCTGAAGAAGAGGTAGTTAGAAGGCATATGGAATGAGGGGGAGCTCGGTCATGGTGCAGCTAGCTCTCTCCATGGGGAGGGAGTGTGGCCAATTGACTTGGATTCTTATAGGAATGATGTTTCCTTAGCTGTTTTGTCTGAGGTACATTTTGTAAGGACATCTAAGTCCCCTTTTCTTTGATTTCAGTACTCACCAAAGCAATCTTACGATTATGATTTGTCTCCCATGAACTTAGCTATGGGAGAGAATAGAGTGATCAGGTGAACTTTAAATTTTTTAATACCTAATACTCATAGTTTTCTAATACCTAATAAAGATAGTTACCTTTTATTGTAAACCAAACTAATTGGCTTGTGATTTTCTGTATTGGTCCATAAGCTTGTTTTCTGAAAGTCCACCTTTGAAGATTCATCCAAGTCGGTGGAGTGCCACATGTAGGTTTTTGAGTTTGCAAGCCTGAGGACTGAAACTTGAAACTGAGGGTCAGTTAGTTAATAATCCTGGAAAGGAGCAAGACCCTGGGATGTCTGTTAGGAGATGGTCTCCTGATTTCTACTGCAGGTGAGTCCACAACATCCCAATGTGGCTGGGCACACATGTGTTTATTTTTCCAAAGCATTTATGTTTGGGCACAAATAAAAACAACTGTGAAGCTTACTTAGGCCTTGAAGAGAACCAGCACAACTGCACCTCTTTTGGCAGCACCTGATAAGCTTGTGGCTTCTCAATAGGATGAAATTAATATATTATTGAAAAGGTCAGGGAAGCCAAGCTAAAATTGTAGTATTCTACGTAATTTTAGAGTGAGAAACCAGTTTGTGGTCTTGAAAAGACCTTTTAAAAAACATTTGCTGCCAAACACCTGCTTTACCATATGCCACTAGTAATGCTTAAGTAATCCTGAAAGCAGGGATGGGTTTCTACAGAAGAGTTTGATTATGAATGCAAAACCTTCCTGAAACTTGTTAATGAAAGCTTTTCAGCGTCTTCTGACTACAGGTGGTAAGGTGATGACTGGAGAGACTGCAAAGAGCTAAAATTAAATCCTTATTTCCTTCTAATTAAAGTATTTACTGTCAAATCCATATAGAAAACACTTCTTGAGTAAAAGTATTGAATTAGTACAATGCACATTTGTCGTTGTACAAATGTGTAATGTACAGGGACCTGGATGAGCTAAGCATGGAGGGGAAACGTGACTAAGGGTCAGACATGTTGCTTACATAGCCAACAGACAGTAGAAAGGATATTTTAGGTAGAATTTATGGTTGTGAGGGACCTCAAGAAAAGAATATTTTTTACTTATGTAACTGAAAACTTCAGGGATAGGACTAGGCATTGCGTGGTGTGGTGCAGGTGTCAGATAATGTCTCTCACCTTTCAGTTCTGTCCCATCCAGCTTTCCATCCTCCCTCTTCAGTGCTTTCCCCCTTTCCCGAAGAAAAGCCAGGGGCTGGATTCTGACTGAGCACTGTTGCCTAGACTTGTATAATGTGCACAGCCTGGAACCCCTCACTGTGGCTGGCAGATAGGATGTGCTGATGGCCCGAGCCTGGAATCCTCTGCTCCACCCTTGGGACCTTGGAGGAGGTCTCATCCAGTTCTAATGGATTGAGACAGTGGGTCCCCAAACAGAAATCAGGCTTTTATCACCTGTGCAATAATCCAAATACAACATTTTTTTTCTCACTACAGTGGTTGAGTACAAGAATAAGTATATTAGGATAGTAAAATACAAAGTATTGTGTGGGGGAGGGAGGATGGAAGAAGAAGGAAATCTTATGTTGGGGTAGTTGGAAAAGCTTTGTGAGCAGGACCTCCAAACTGATTTGGCTAGAAATGTGGAAAGACATTTCAGGCAGAGCCATCTCTTTCATTGGGAGAAACAGGGAAAGCATATGGCTGAGGTGGGAAATGAGTTGGGAAGGAATACACAGATTGGAGAATAGGTATTTTGGGGGGAGTAATGGTTGGTATGTCAGGAAAAACCTTTGGGGTCGTGTTATGAACGGTCTCAATGCTGGGTCAAGGTATTTAGTTTAGTAGGCAGTAGGGAGTCCTTGAAATATTTCTAAGCATGAGTGATGTACAAATAGAGCTGGGATTAAGACAGACTAGGAGGAGATTGGGTTGCACTGGAGCAGGGAGATGAGTTGAGTGAATATATTAGTCCTTCAGGAAAGAGGATGATCGCGGGGATGGAAAGGGCAAGATCGAGAAGAAAATATGGACTGGGAGGAAGAGTCAAAGGTAACTCAGAGCTCTGGAGGCAGTTTCTGTTTATAGAAATAAGGTCATCTGGAGAGGGAGCTGGTGGAGGAAGAGGAGAGAGATCCTGAGTTTGCTCTTGGAAATACTGAGTGCTGCGTTAATACAGTGTAACGTACTTGGTTAAGCATTGGATGGAGGCTCAGGCAATGGAACAGTGTGAGTAGCTGTGGCTCAGTAACCAAGTGACTCTTAATCAGAGGTAGTGTGGGAAGTGTGTTGGGGCAATTTTGATTTTGATTGTGCTACTGACACTCGAGACATCCTGCACAAGGAAGAGCTGTTCCACCCAGATGTCAGTTGCATTTCCTGTTCAGAAGTTTGAGAACTTACTGACAGTTGCAGTCAAAGAGCATGCAGTCCTGTTGGCAAGCATCAATTCTTTCTCCTTATGTTTTTCTGTCTGTAATGGAGTGGTGAATAGTATGCCAAGGGCTTCGGGTACTTTGGGGATTTTACTCCCAGTTTCCCTTTTTTTTTTTTTTTTTTTTAAATCAATGGGTACGAAACACATGGATACAAAGGGCTGACTGTATCCGTTGTATTGTGCTATTTTTTTTAAATTTATTTTTATATTTATTTTTGGCTGTGTTGGGTCTTCGTTTCTGTGCGAGGGCTTTCTCTAGTTGCGGCAAGCGGGGGCCACTCTTCATCGCGGTGCGCGGGCCTCTCACTATCGCGGCCTCTCTTGTTGCGGAGCCCAGGCTCCAGATGCGCAGGTTCAGTAGTTGTGGCTCACGGGCCCAGTTGCTCCGCATCATGTGGGATCCTCCCAGACCAGGGCTCGAACCTGTGTCCCCTGCATTGGCAGGTAGATTCTCAACCACTGTGCCACCAGGGAAGCCCCCCAATTTCCTTTTGAAAGAGACGAAGACATATGGCTGAGATGGAGCTGGAAGCGATATGAAAGTCCCTGGGTTCACTTCCTTATTCTACTACCAATTTGTATGTGCTCACAGTGGTCAATTTTCTGCACTGTTGCTTCTTTATTCATTACATAAGAAAAGGAGAGGGTGGCTTTGCACTTGAGTAATAATATTCTAGTGGAATACGTTTATGCTGTACTATATTGTGGCCAATTCTCAATTATTTTGTACCCTTCTTTTTGGCCCAGACATTGTGTTGCTTCTTTCCAAATGGGGTTCCAACAGGTGCTCTAAGGTGGGGTGTTGCCTGACCCCACCTTTCTCTTGGAATGAAATCCAGTAACCATCAAGTTTGTTATAAGATGGCCCCTCTTCTATATACTACAGTTGAGAGGTCATCTTTGCCCTAGCTTTGGCTGCTACCTATTCTTACAGGATGCTGTAAATGAGTTTCTATTTGGCGATACAAATCAGTACAGAATTTCCCAAGAATTGAGAATGTGGCAGTGAAGGCAACTTTCTAGTATCTTAGACTGCCCTCTTCTCATCGCAGGGCTGGGTTGCTTCTTTTGGTATGAATTGGGATCTCCTCTGGTACTTCTGGCATAATTTTTTTCTGATACAATTCTTTATGAAGATGTTTATGGGGATAGGTAAAAAGCAACTGTTGAGAGTAAAGTTAAAATGAATAGTGATAATAACAACAACAATAATTATTTCCCCTCGATATACCTTTTTTACCCATTCTGGTTATTGGGTATAAGCAACAGAATGTTCAGTCTTACTTTAAAGAACTTTACAGTCATACCACAGTGACTGCAAAGCGACTGGGCCGTATACGATCTTTGTACATTACTGAACAGTCGGAAACATGATGACATTACATTCCACCAGCCAGGAGACGTGTCTTTGGAAATGTGTCCATTTTCACAGGAGCCATTGTGAGTTGCACAGGGATTGTAGTGGGATGTTTTATCCTCCCCATTCAGCCTGTCTAAATCTAACTACTCTTCAGAGCCTAGGTCATGTCTCCCCTTTGTCTGGAACCACTTCTGTCACCAAGGAAACTCTGACGTCTCTCTTTAAATTTCTTTATGTTTCTCACAGACCAGTGTCTGAATCACTGGAGACTTGTTTCATGAGTGGAACTTGTGTACTCTGTGAAGTGCTCAGCTCCTGCAAGACAGGGGTGGTCCCAGCCCTCCCTCCCTTCCAAACTACCAGGCTTGCGGTGGAAGCTTAGCATCTTCCTGTCAGTTTTATTCAGATTTCACTTTACAGGAATATGAAACATTCATTCAGATTTTTTGGCAACAAGCATTTGAAAAGAATTAAAGGAAAATCAATTAATAACATACATAGACTTTGTTTTCAATTATGGCACTGTTGAAAATGAAATCCCCTAGGACATTTGAGGGGATTTTTGAGGATAAATACATTCTTCATCCCATTTAGAATTTTCCTCCTGAAACACTTGAAAGCTGAGAAAGCAGAGAAGGGTTTTCTTTGTTTTAAAAGGCATACAAGATTTCCTATAAATGGTCTATTAATTTTTAACTTGAATAAGGAAATTTAGATTTGGTTTGATTTTTTTTCAACGGTAGGAATTTGATGAGTTGAATAGACTAAAATGCTATTAGAGAACTGCTGGAAAAATATTCATTACAACTTTCTTCCACACATTAAAAATGGACTATTTTCTCCTTTTCATATATCCATTTAGCTTTTGCTTTTAATGAGCTGAGGACATGATATTATTTCTAATGAGATTTTTTATATTTCCTTCAGGGGGAAAAAACTCAGTCTTTTTCAATTCAGAATTCCAGTTTCCTAAGCACTCAAATTTTAAGCATGCTTCCTTCTTTTCTGAGTTTATCAGTAACCAAATTAGATAATATGAAACCAGTGAGAGCTTTGGATAAATGTAAACTAATTATTGTATTTTTAGATTTTTAGGTGTTTATAGTGTCTTGTGGATTAAAAACAGATCTACTTGATAGTTGTTAACTGAATTTTTTCATAAAGGCTCTGCAAGAAGGATTAGAAAATAATACCCGGTTTGGTATGAGGATGCAGTGAAACACACCCATTCATACATTGATGGTGAGAAGAAAATTTAGGAAATATGATCTTAGAAAGCACTCTTTAGATATGCCCCCTGCTTATCTTATATGTGTCCTTAAGTGATATCTTTTTATAAACTGCATTTATAAGATGTCTCAAATATAAGCAGAAATGAGGCAATGTTAGTGAAATGTTAACCAATCATTGAATATTAACACCTAACATTTTTTGAGAGATAACTTTATGCCAGGAGCTGTTTTGCCTGTATCATCTTACTTATTTTTCCCAAACAAATAAATGATAGATGTGCTATTGTCTCCTGCCTTTTTTCTGATGAGGAAACTGAGGCACAGAGAGATTGTGCAACTTGCTAAAGTGATAGAGCCAGAATTGGAAGCCAGGTTGCTTGACTGTGGAGTCACTATACCACACGGGTTTTCCTGTGTCAGGAAAACGTGTTGAGAGGTCCTATGCTAGACAGACATGGTGAAGGACAAAGGTTCCTAGGTTGGGAAAATGTGAGACAGGGTATGAAGCCAAGGGCAGAATGACGAGGGTCCTGAGATCAGCCGTGGGTTTACCTAAATGCTCTTCTTCTGTAGCAGCACCTGGGTTTGCTTTCTGAAACTGCCCTTCCTCCAGGATGCCGGGGTGGGCGTATGACCCAGGCTGGGCCAATCACGGAAGTCCTTGCACCTCTCAGACCACAGTGACTGGCTCAGAGATGGGCAGATAACCTACCTGAGGCCAATTAGAACTGATAAGTGTTCATTCTGGAAATTTTATCGGCACTCTTTAGAAAGAGTAAGGCTTGAAAGATGTAAGCCTGGAGCCGGAAGACATTAAGGTAAGACCCTACTAGAAAATGAGGATCATTGAAAAGCAGAGGTGAGAGATGGAGAAAAAGAGATCAAGCTCTGATGCTGTCTCCTGGATCCAGCTGTGTCTGAAGATATGCCATAAGACCCATCCACCCCTAGAGTTTTCAGTTATGTGAGCCTCCTTTTTTCCCCTTCCCTCTCATCTCCCCTCTCCTTTCCTCTTCCTTCTCTTCTCCTCCCCTACCCTCCCATTATTTACTGCTGAGAGAGTTCCAGCACAAAAGGTAAATAGATTTAAGCACTCCCCAACCTGGACAGCCCCTCATTTTTGCCACTGGTTTGAAGGAGGAACTGTTCAACTGCATCAAGGGTACCAAACTACGTGGATAGAGGCTGTGTTGCCTGGGGTCTTCTGAGCCTCTCAGAGAAAACCATTGAGAAGAGACTTTGGTCTTTGAGGCTCTCTGGGAGGCAGAGCCACGGGACCATGGACCCACGGTGGACTGTTGTGCATCAGAGAACTTTGTTAAGCCGTGGAGACCCATCAATGATAAGTCTGCTCTCCCTAGGCCTAGGGGATTGAGGCTAGGGGGTGGGAGCATGATACAGACCATGTTTTCTATATTGAACATACTCTAATAAAAGGGCCTCTGCTTTGAAAGCCTGGATATTAGAGTGAATGCTTTGCTTTGTCTCATGGACTTGAGGGAAGAAATTAGAAATCCTGGCAAATGCTTTCATCAAAGACTTATCTATCCTGGGATGACCTATTTCATTCTGTAATGTACCTTGTAGGAATCAATTCTAAATAAGTAGTCAGCAGTGGAGACAGGGTGGCAATTGTTTGATAAATCTTTCCATTCTCAGATATGAAATGAGAGATAGCTTCTTATATAAGCTTTGTACCTTTTAAAGAGATGTGTAGCTCCTTTACAAGTCACAAAATAGATGTCTGTGTAGGTTGGTACTACTAAAGGCCTCTCACCTTTAGTGAGATTTTCCAAGTTAGTATCCAAATAAATGATTTTGAAGGATATTTTGAGACGGCTTTCTTTGGCTTGGTATGAGAACAGTATTATTAGAGTAAAATGCACACTAATCCTAGTAAATATATTAATTCCCCTCAATTTATGTCTTAATGATATTTTTAGTATCCACCCACCTCTATTTCTCCTTTTGCCCAAAGGCAAGCCTTTTTTTTTTTTTTAATTTTATTTATTTATTTATTTATTTATTTATGGCTGTGTTGGGTCTTCGTTTCTGTGCGAGGGCTTTCCCTAGTTGCGGCAAGTGGGGGCCACTCTTCATCGCGGTGCATGGGCCTCTCACTATCGCGGCCTCTCTTGTTGCGGAGCACAGGCTCCAGACGCGCAGGCTCAGCAATTGTGGCTCACGGGCCTAGTCGCTCCGTGGCAATGTGGGATTTTCCCAGACCAGGGCTCGAACCCGTGTCCCCTGCATTGGCAGGCAGATTCTCAACCACTGCGCCACCAGGGAAGCCCCAAAGGCAAGCCTTTATGGTAGCTGGCTGATGTGCCCGTTCTCACATTTGTCTGCTCATTGTTAAATTGATAAATGATACATATAAATAAATAGTCATCTCATTTTCATTAAGAGGTATATGTAGATTATTATACATTGAGTGAAACTATATCCCTTTAATTATGAATTCAGTTGGCAATAACCAAGATCACTAGCTTAAAGGCCAAGAAGTTTATTTTAAAATGCATCTTCTTTGAATGGCTATTTATAGTAAGATGATACTACTCAATTTTTTTTTTTTATTAATTTATTTTATATTTGGCTGCATCGGGTCTTCGTTGCTGTGTGTGGGCTTTCTCTAGTTGCGGTGATTGGGGGCTACTCTACTCTGTGGTGCACAGGCTTCTTGTTACAGTGGCTTCTCTTGTTGTGCAGCACGGCCTCTAGGTGTGCAGGCTTCGGTAGCTGTGGCGCACGGGCTTAGCTGCTCTGCGGCATGTGGGATCCTCCCAGACCAGGGCTCGAACCCATGTCCCCTGAATTGGCAGGCGGATTCTTAACCACTGTGCCACCAGGGAAGTCCTGATACTACTCAATTTTATATAGTTTATTTTGTAGGAGGATTACACTCCAATATAAAGGGTTTATGCAACAAATTTTCTTCTCTGGCTCCTGAAGTTGGTTCTGGAAAGATTCTGGCTGCATTGTAGTAGGCAAAATTGCACACCCTCACCCACACTTTCTGGTGATGTGCCATTTTCTAAATATGTCCTGCCTGTTCCACAATGAATATCAATAGCTGGAAACAGTTGGAGAATGTTAATTTAGCTCTTGTGTTAACAAGGGGCACTCAGTTTCCTAGGTTGTGTCCTATTCCTGTGTGGGTTTTCCAAATGATTTCTATTCTTTCTTTTTCTTTTCCCTTCTTTTTTTTTAACACAGTATTCAACACTAATGTATCCAGACCCGATGCTGCACTGGTTGGCATTGATATCAACCTTTATCTTGAAGCCTGATATAAAATTTGATCTGTAGAAAGTTGGCAGACGTGGTCAGTTCTCAGGCTGCAGTTTTAATCATCTGGTTCAAGATATTTTTCACTAATAAATTCTTTGTTAAAAATCTAGTCCTCTTCCAAAATTTCTATGTTTAACCTTCAGGGTTTGGGTACAGATTACTTGGGTGGGTCGTTTTTAAAGTCAATTGTCAAAAAGACACATGCACCCCAATGTTCATTGCAGCACTATTTACAGAAGCCAGGACATGGAAGCAACCTAAATGGTCATCAACAGAGGAATGGATAAAGAAGATGTGGTATATATATACAATGGAATATTACTCAGCCGTAAAAAGGAACGAAATTGGGTCATTTGTAGGGATGTGGTTGGAACTAGAGACTGTCATACAGAGTGAAGTAAGTCAGAAAGAGAAAAACAAATATCGTATATTAACGCATATTTGTGGAGTCTAGAAAAGTGTTATAGATGATCTTATTTGCAAAGCAGAAATAGAGACACAGATGTAGAGAACAAATGTATGGACACCAAGGGGGGAAAGGGGGGTGTGGGATGAATTGGGAGATTGGGATTGACATATATACACTATTGATATTATGTATAAAATAGATAACTAATGAGCAGCTACTGCATAGCATAGGGAACTCTACTCAGTGCTCTGTGGTGACCTAAATGGGAAGGAAATCCAAAAAAGAGGGGATATGTGTATACGTATAGGTGATTCACTTTGCTGTACAGTAGAAACTAATACAACATTGTAAAGCAACTATACTCCAATAAAAATTAATTAAAAAAAAAACAACCAAATAAAGTCAATGGTCATCTTAAACAGTGGTTTCTGAACTGTTTTGATTTTACACCCTGATCAGTAAAAATTTTATAAATGGCATACACTTACCACTGTGCAAGCACATATTATATAAATTAATTTATGCTTGTTTCTATTTTGTATATTATGTAACAGACAAAAACTAGAATTCAGAAGGATTTTTTTAAAGAAATATAAGTTCTAATATTTTCTTCTTGAGCCCAATGTACCCCCCACTTTGGAGACCACTGATTTAGAAAGCAGAAGATTATTCAGTGCACCCACATGGCTCCTTTTGAGCCATAGTACTAATCTCAGTATGATATTTTTGAAGGATGTGATTTTTAGTAAACTTCAGAATGAGTGTAACTTGAATACAACTTCTGGTTACAGTCGATTGCTATCAGTTCTCTTTTAAGGGAATATGGTTACCAGTTTATGAAGACAAGATCTTAAAATTTTATTATAGAATATGTAAGACATACAAAAAGTATAACATATAATATGACCAAGGCCCATATTTTTATCGAGTACCTTGAAAAATAAAACATTACCTTCTTCCTGCAGAGGGATCCACTGTTTTGAATTTATTGTTTCTTATTCCCATGCAACTGTAGACCTATGCTTGGGTTCCAAACAATGAGTTATTGTTTTGCATGTTTTAAATTTTATGCAGTACATACTTATAATATGTAACATGTATTTCTCTACAACTCCCCCCATACATGTTGATTGTGGGTAACCAGTTCATTCATTCCCACAGCTGTATAATATTTTAAAGTTTGAAAATGCCACAGTTTATCTATTCTTCTATAAATGACATTTAGTTTGTTTCCTTTTTTTTCCCTATTACAAATAATCCTGGTAGGGATTTTTTAAATGAAAATCTATTAGGATTTTCCTAGGATGTACCTAGGCATGGAATTGCTATGTTGCAGGATATGCATCTCTTCATATTTATGATACTCCCCACCAGAGTATATGGGAATTCCCTTTGTTCCTCATCCTTATTAACACTTAGTATTATTAGACTATTTAATTTGCCAGTTTGATGGATGTGAAATAATATTTATCTTTTCACAATATGTTTATTGGCTATTTAGGTTTTATTTTTGTAAATTGTTTTACTTCATACATTTTGTCCAGTTTTCTATTTTTTTTCTTACCGAGTTTTCTCTGCTGGTCTCACATTTATACACACGCACACACACACACACACACACACACACACACACACACACACAGAGTCATTCAGTGACCTTCAGTAGAAAATAAAAGTTCTTTGTTTTTCCTCTCACATCTGGCCCTGGTTTGGTATCAAATCAGACCCCTCCCCTTTAAAAAAGTCATTGCTTCTTCTATATGGTAACATTACAGTGCAAGTAAGCTGTCATTAGCTTGCTAAAAGACATTTTATTTTATTTATTAAAAAAATTTTTATTGGAGTATAGTTGATTTACAATGTTGTGTTAGTTTCAGGTGTACAGCAAAGTGAATCAG
Organism: Eschrichtius robustus; assembly: GCF_028021215.1. Taxonomy (NCBI): domain Eukaryota; kingdom Metazoa; phylum Chordata; class Mammalia; order Artiodactyla; family Eschrichtiidae; genus Eschrichtius; species Eschrichtius robustus. The sequence goes on from NC_090828.1 coordinate 39,082,150, forward strand.
TTATACATATATATATATATATATATATATATATATATATATATATATATATATATATATATATATACACTCTTTTGTAGATTCTTTTCCCATATAGGCCATTACAGAGTATTGAGTAGCGTTCCCTGTGCTATACAGTAGGTCCTTATTAATTATCTATTTTATATATAGTAGTGTGTATATGTCAATCCCAATCTCCCAATTTATCCCTCCCCCCCTTACCCCCTGGAAACCGTAAGTTTGTTTTCTACATCTGTGACTCTATTTCTGTTTTGCAGATAAGTTCACTTGTACCCTTTTTTTAGATTCCACATATAAGCGATATCATATGATATTTGTAAAAGACATTTTAGACAACCTAAAGACTGTCTAGGGAGATGAGGCAGATAAATTTAGGAAAACTCAACAATCCAGGCTTTCTGTGATTCTCTTTTGAACACCTGCAGGCTTGGTTTAGACATGTGTGTATTGATTTATGCATATCATCCTGCCCCTTGTTTCTTTCCTCCCCAAGTCCAGTTCCCAGTGTTACAGATCTTGCCTTCCTGAGAGTTATTTTGAAAAAAGACCTTACATCTTCATACATTTTGCAAGTCTGTAGCTGTAGAAGTGGAGGCCTTCAGAACAAGCAGTGAAGAAGTGGAATAGCTTCAAGCAGTACTACGCTAAGTGTGGTCTGCAGCTGGGCAGCTTCTCCATCACTTGGTGGTTTATTAGAAATGCAGGTTCTGGCTCCACTCAGGTCCTATTGAATCAGACGCTGCGTTTTGACAAGTGAAGTTTTGCTTGCAAAAACAGAGTCCTGGTCAAGCTTGACCTGCCTCAGAAGGGACCCCTCCTCCCCCAGTCTTTCTTCAAAGTAACTGAAGCCTGGGGGTGGATAGGTGTTGACAAAGCCATACATAGGCTGTACAACTTGAGGCCCTACCAGTGAGGTTCATTTTAGTTCATTTACTTAATCCAAACATACTTCTTTAAAGAAACAACTAGGAGAATGAAGGGGTTACTAGTCATTTGAATGTTGATAATTATTAGACTTTGTTGCTATCTGCTACTTTATAAGGAAATGGAAGTTTTTTAGCAAGAGAAGAGAAGGGGATAGGCTAGGCCTGGATTGGAGGGGACTGTAAGGGGAAGTCTAGGGAAGCATGAAATGTATTTAGTAAGAAGAGGAAATAGGAGGTGGGATAAAGGGAGCATCAAGGATTTTGCTCAGAAGTGGGAATGACCTTACCCTTTCTTGCTTCTATGTTGCAATAATTTGTATTGCCAAGACCCAGCATTATTATTTTTAATTTTTCAGGTTTAACCCAGAAGGTTAGTTACCATTTCTGACATTGTTTCTACTCATCAATTTTCTATTGAGAAGCCTTATTGGCATACAGCAGACTGGAATTATACACACACAGCAGCCATTCCTGCACTTAGAGCCCATAGCACCTAGGAAGAGAGTCAGATTTTGAAAACAAAATTATAACAAGCATAGGAAGTGCAGTAATACAAGTATTGAACTGAGCCTCAGTATCTTCCTATCTCACAGGATTACTGTGAGGATTTAATGGGATCTGCAAAAAGGCACAGAGGAAGGTCTCAATAAATAGTAGTTCCTCCCCTTCTCTCCCCGCCACATCCCACATCCCTCCTTCCCTTTCATCTCATCCCAGGCAGTTTGAGTCCAGAGTCTATAGAGGTTAGTACTAAGGATAGTAGTTGTGGTAGGAGTATAATAGGGTGCAGAAATAGGAGGAGGTGATTTTTGACGGGAAGAGACATTTGGGGCTCCAAGTGAATGGCTTAAAGAATACTTATGCATAGTTTTTCTAAATGTTGAAGATGACAATCACCTTCATTTAAATTCCAATAATTTGCAACTAGCTGAAGACAAAGGCTAAAGTGAAATTTATCCTAAACCATTTCCTTGGGAACCCCTGATGTGAGCTTTATGAGGCCAAGTGGGCTTTATGAGGGCAAGCTGGCATCAGCTGTTATTTGTTGTGTCCCAGCAGGAGGCTCAGGGTTACCAGCTGACACACTAGCGTGCTATGCTTAGTACCAGTATGAGTGCTAGTCTAACCAGTCTGAAAACCAAGAGATTTGGGGTTATCAGAGATCAGAAAGAAGTTAAAGATCAGAAAAACAAGAAGTTCAGCAAAATTGGAAAGAATATTCCTAAAATACATCTTTATCACTCTCTTCGCAGAACTTCACTTAGCTCCCCCTGCCTCTAGCTTTCCAGGTCTCCGTATGCAGCCCCACAGTCCATTTCTAGCTCACCTTACTCTTTTACCTCTCTTCCTCTGTCCATTCAGTAATCCCACCAGGGATGACTGTTTCCACTCCCTCCAGCTAACCAAAATCATAACCATCGATTACGTTCTGCTTCAAATCCCACTTTCCTTTCCTCTCTGAGCTCTTCCTGACCGTTTCAAATGATTTGGATACCTGTTCATCCCTCTTGCCAGCTTCAAAAGTATTTTGTGCACCAGCTTCTCCCTGCATTGCCTGTGGCTTGTCCTTCTGAATCCTCAGGTTCCCTGAGGGCTGAGAATCTTATAACTTTCTGTTTTTACCAGTTCTTTGTTTCTTACAAGTGATGGTTTCTTAATGTAAAAGGTAACCCTTGCTAGCTAAACTCCTACCATCTGAACCCAGGAGCAAAATAGTTTTGGGTAACTTTTTGGAGAGGGGAATATTTGGAGGAAAATCACAGGGGTGTAAATATTTTCCTCTCAGTTATCCCAGGCTGCCAACTTGAGGTCTCTGGAGGTTGGGAAGAGATGCACGCAGTCAGCTCCCGAGCCAGCGAGAGCCAGCTCCATCCAGCACACAACTTAAATCCCCGACTTCCCAACTCATTATCCAAATTTCAGGAGCCAAATATTAGCAGATTTGAATAACATGCTTTCTCTCACGGTTCAACTTATGGATGGGGTGGGGGAGTCATTTGTTCTTGTTCACTGGATTCTTCTAGTATGTAGGTGTGGTGAAGAGAATTCTTAGCCTTTAGACTAATTTTCTAGTTTCTAAAAAATATTTTTACAGGCTTCTATGTTAGAGAGCCAATTGAGAGGTTATGGGATTGGATCTGAGCAAAATTCATAGCTGTTTATTTGGACAGCCTGTGAAAGCAATTCTTTGAAGAACTATGTGCATAGCAGATGTTCAATAAATATTGGCCAGATGATTGATCTAAGGAAGGAGCCAAAGAAAGAGGAATAATTCCTTTGTATATCCAGTGGGATTGCACAAGGCTAAAATAATATAAAGCAAGAAATTGCGAAGCTTCGTTTTTATTTAATGTCCTCTTGGACCAGTGGTCAACCAAGGATTGCCTGACACAGGAAACATGAGTTTGTTTGCGCTTAATGTAAGTATAGGTATTTGTAGAGAAAGTGTTCTAATCTTTACCATGGACAAAGTAAAAGATAAGGCAGGTTCTCTAAAGTAAAATTAGGTTTAAAAGCAGAAGAAGAAACAGTGAATTTAAGAGCACCTTAAAAATCATGGTATAGGTTGGACCCATGTTGTCCTGGGCACATGGTTGTTTTTTAATCTCTCCTTATTTTGGAAGAATAAAGGCACCAAATCCAGCATTATTTTGACTGTGTGAATTTGAATTTGAGTTCCTAATTAAAGCGAATTACTGCTTCACAGATAACCTAGATAAGAAAGTTAAAGCTTGTTGCCTTTAATAAATACTGCTGAATTTGGAAGAAGACTAGATTAGCCAAAATCTTATTTTATAACTTGAGATTCTAAAAGGCAATAGAAAATCAGCCCCTTAGCATTTCCCAAAATATTCCAATCCATCTGCTTAAAAAAAATTACTGCCAAATACTTTAATTTGTTAGTAAGAAATAAAACATGTTCACCCTTAAAGCTGTGAACTCTTTCACTCTCCACTGAGGTGTATATAGAACCACCTCTGCAGGAGGGTGTTAGGATTACAGGCAAATACGTGCATTACCATTCCCTCCTTTAAGCAAAGTTTTAGAAATGTGTAATCTTATATTATTTGGAGGTTTCTCATCCTCTTGCCTATCTTGCACATAAACAATTGTCATGGCACTAATCTTTTGCCCTCCTAGAATTGATATGGGTTTGAACATGGCCAATGAGATTATTACAGACTGTTTGCCTCTTGTTTGTAAAATCTTGGGAATAATACTTCAGCTTTTCCTTTGACTTTTCCTCTTTCTTTATTGTTTGGTAGTCTCGTAATGGGAAGAGGATTGCATATCTGAGCTTAGTCGTCAATAAGCTGTCATTTGATATCTCGAAAGGAAATAGGGTCTGCTTTAGTTTTGGCGGAGCCTTCATGGTTAGTTAAACCAAACACAACACACCAAAAACACTGATGATACTTAGTTAGTAATTCTAACTCCCAACAATACTATTTTGCCCTGGATCTACACTAAAATTTTTTTCCCTCCTACATAACGTATGCAGCTTTTCAGTTGGGAGTTCTGAAGTATGTTTAAAAGCCTTAAAATGAGAGTTAAAAATGAGGCAATAACAGCTGGTGATAACGTGGCAGCATATGCTTTCTTGGGTGCCATTTTCTTAATGTTTCATGTTGAAAGATCCAAAATGAAATTGGAAGCAACAGAGATGATAAGGGCCCCTAAAGTGGGTGACAATTTTAATGTATCCCTCTTCTGAAGTGCTGGTAAAAGAGCTTCTGAAAAGAAAAGAAAAGAAAAAAAGAAAAAGGAAGCCAGGGAGGAAGGAAGGGAGGAAGGGGGAAGGAAGGAAGGAAGGGAGAGAGGAAGGAAGAGAGGGAAGGAGGGAGGAAGGAAGGAAGGAAGGGAAGGAAGGAGATTTCAAGATAAAATAAAAGGACCTGACTTCTCATAGGTAGAGGAGGGAGGTTGGGGAAGTAGCTTAAAATAGTACTTACTCTCAGTTCCTTTACATGAAACTTCCAGCACAGTTTGATTTTATTTCTTGGGTCAAAATGAAGTGCAGGTAATGAATGTTGCTAGTTGGTTCAATTGCCTCTGTGGATTTTCAGGGGAGGAGGGTCACTGGACAAGTACTACTTCCTGGTTGTAATAGTGTAAAATGTACGTCTCACGGTGAGGAGGACTGTTGCGAAGAACCGTTTTGTCTAATAGAATTCAAAGAACAAAGAGATCAGGTAGTTCAGTTAAGTCACCTTGGAAATGGTTTCACTTTATAATATAAAATAGAACCTTATATAAGCAGGTTTAAAACAATTGTAAACAATATTAGCTATTTCTCTACAATTATTACTGTTATAGTCATAATGTAGACTGATGCCAGTCTATATTAGTATTCTGGAGAGGCCCAGCCTCATAGTTTTGAACTTTCATTTCTATTAAAATTCCTACTTTGCAGTTGCAATTTCTTTTTCTTTGGCAGGCTGGTGGTGGGGGAGGGGTGTACTGCCTGACTTGCATGACGAATCTACTTTGGATTCATTTCAGTCTATTCCCAAACATTCCAGGCACTAACATCGCTCTTATTTTTCAGAGAACTCATCTCTCACTCAGTAAGCCATGCTAACAATTACAGTTGATAGAACACATACCTTTTACAATAATCACTGCTGCTTTTCTTATGTTCCAATCTCACAAAAGAGGTGAGATGCCCCTTCTGCACCCACAGGGCTATTGGTGCTATCGCTGGTGATCACCAGGGAAGACAGAATTGGGTTATTACACACCCCCATGACTAATTGCTACTTTGTGACTATAGAACTTCCAAGTTAAACTTCTACCAGGACTCAGAAGCCTTGGCATTAGTACAACTGGGGAATGGGAGAATTTGCAGTTTCTTCCCTGCTGGTGTGAACGGGGGACCTCTCTCTTTTGTTTGGAAGTCTCCCTGGAACAGGGGATAGAGAGCAGGTGAGGGCTGCTTTCCCTGATCTGCCGCTCAAACCCGTTTGTTTCATCTGCTTGGGCCACTCCCTTAAGGCTTTCCCTTACATTTTATTTCCTGGTCTTTCCATTCGTTCACCCATAGGTCTTCTTAGATTGTACATTTCTAATGCTGTTGAGATAAAGAGTATAGTAGTTTGACCTGACTTATTTTCAGTAATGCTCAGGATTGTTAAGCATGATGAAAGACCATTTCATTTTGTTCAGTGCCTTTTTTTGTGTGTGTGTGGTGGTGGTGGAGATGTATAAGTTTATCACTTAATAAAAAATTTAGTACCATTTATTTTATAAATAAATAGGCTTAAAGGAAGACCTATTTATAAAAAAGAAACCTGTTTTGGGTATATTTCTGGGACGTAGTGATTATCTTAAGTTTTAAGATTCTATTCAGCTAAGACCTGATTAAAGCATAACCAGGAATTGGCCATCTGGAAAGCACTATTAATGGATCCAGAAATGTTACTGTCATTTTGAATCATATAATAGAAATTGCACTGAAGAAAAATATGGTGGGTTGAGTAGAATGCAAAGTTTATGAAAAAGTCTGGTCTTCCTAATTCTATTCTTTCTTTGGGCCAATTTATTTTTCATGTCATTTCTAATTATCAATAATTCCTCTATCACTTATGTGCAGAATTTATCATTTAATTTCTGTAGTCCTGTGCTGTTTGTTGTTTATTTAATATTGTCTCCCCAGCTGGATTATAAGCTTCTAGAGAATATGAACCAAGTCGTTTTTTGTTTTTTTTTTCTGTATATTCTACAGTGCCTAACATGGTATTCTGGACATAAAATAAACGCTCAGTGAACACCTAGTACTTAGTCATCTGGATATATGTTTGTTAGGTCACCGTGTTTACATTCTTGTCCTCTTCATCATCTGGTTTCATAATTTTCACTCTGGAGCTTTAAAAGCCTTGTATTATTTATTTCAGTACCTAGCAATATAAGTCACAGATTTTCATCCCTTGGTAGTGGGGTGAAGTATAACAGATATTCCTAGCATTAAAAGACCTTTTTTACTGCAGAGATTGGGTAACTCAGGTATATAATATAAGAGAACTGGTAGAGGACATAAAAAAGGGAAACAGTTCCTAGTATGCCAAGGCTTTAAATAATTGTGGGTACTATCCCTTTTGATTCTTTGGGTCAAATACCATATGCTTTATTGATAAACACTTTGGCATATTCTGGCATGTTTCTTAAGTATAGACTGCTTCTATACTTGGCCTTTTCAGGTTTTTTGGTAGTAGTGCTTATTAAAAGTTTGTTGTGAGGGAAAGGAAAACAGAGGTGGGAGACATGGTTATTCTGATTTATAAATGAGTCACAGACATAAATTTATAGAGTTAGGAGATGTCTTGGAAATTATATAGTCCCCCTCTTTCATTTTTATAGGTGAAAAAAATCAAGGACCAGTGTGATTAAGTGACTTAGATAAGGTTACAGTTAGTAGAAGTCAGCATAGGACAGAGTAGGTTGAGATAATCAATTTATATTATTTCTGATTCTCCAACCCAGTTTATAGAGTATTATTCTGGAGATAGATATCTGAGAAACTCACATATTCTTAAAAAGTATAATTTTTTTAAAAAAAGAAAGTTTCAAAAGATCTTTTCATATGCTAATATACTGAACTGCTCTGCAAGGGACCTCAAATAGAACATAGTTGAGAGGTGGAAATGCCATGCATTGGGGCATGTAGTTGAGAAATCTGGGTCCTAATCCAGGTCTATTAATTACAGCTGTATGACCTTAGAACAAAAATCATACAGCACTCAGAAAATCTGTTGGTGTTATTTAAAAATGGAAGAATTAGGTGAGGTTCTCTCTGAGAGCCCTTTTAGTTCTAAAATTCTGTGTAAAAATGAAGCAATGGTAAACACTTGGAACTTGACATGATCAAAGCTTTATGAAATGAGAGTAGAGACTGACATATCCAGTGTCTGACCAAACGTGTCAGCAGCAGAAAGTCCAAACATGGACTTTATTTCCTTTTTTTAAAAAATAGATCTTTATTTGGGTATAATTGCTTCACAATACCATGTTAGTTTCTGTTGCACAGCGAAGCGAATCAGCCATATGCATACACATATCCCCATATCCCCTCCCTCTTGAGCCTCCCCCCCATCCTCCCTATCCCACCCCTCTAGGTCATCGCAAAGCACTGAGCCGATCTTCCTGTGCTATGCTGCTGCTTCCCATCAGCCAACTATTTTACATTTGGTAGTGTATATATGTCAATACTACTCTCACTTCGCCCCAGCTTCCCCCTCCTACCCCAAGTCCTCAAGTCCATTCTCTATGTCAACCTCTTCATTCCTGCCCTGCAACTAGGTTCATCAGTACGATTGAAGCTTTTCAGATGATTCCTATTTCTTAGGCTTAATTTGGATCTCTCTTCTTGCTTGGAGCTTGTTGCAGGAATAGGAATACTGCGAATAGATACAAATGAACCAATAAACTTATTATTTAGAAATCTTTTGGCTCTTCCAAATGAATAGTCCATATACGTGGTAGGTGTGTTGTTGTGTTAAAGAATAAAGAAAACTTAGGTTGTTTAAATTTGAAGCATCTTTTATTGAAAAGCACTGTAACTGATCCATGGGCTTAGTTTTGTTGAATTAGTGTATTTTGCCTGATAAACTTTCCTTATTTTACATTCTGTGGAAAAGTAAATCCAGTGTTTCTTAGCTATGCTCACTCTTATTCAAGGATAGTGTCCCAGGAGGGTAAATAGGAAGGTCGTCTGGTCATACTTAAGTGTCATTTTACCTTGTCCTATACCCTGGGATATGATTACTCTTACTTGCTGATTGTCGTGATCTCGAGTAATCAATCTTTCACCAGTCCAAGCTCCAAGTATGTCTGCAGTGCCTGCGGCCCTGATATTTCCTCATCTTTCCTCACAGGACAGCTGGTCAGTCATGACTCCCAAAGAACCATTTGCAATCTGGTTACAGGGTGCTTTGGAAAGACTCTGTGCCAAAGGCAATGTGAAGCCAGTGGGGTGGCAGTATTTTCCTTGTTGGGTAAAGGAGATAATGACTATAGTATAAGCTCATAGCATAGGGTCTGGCACATTTTAAGTGCTCAGTAAATATGTTTTTATTCTGTTTCATAATCGTGCTTCTAGGTTTGTAGCTCTTAGGCAATCATCAGGCAGGCCTGTATATTTTGTTAAGACCTGGGGAAGATCCTCCAGAGTACTTGATTTAGTAGAATTTTAGTACAGTGGCTCTTCTATTGCTTAACTTAAGAAAAGGAAGCTAACATGTTCTGTGACTTTAGTATCCCTAAATTGGGGATTAGCAATTAGAGGCTTAATTTGTACTGAAGACTTTGATATCTAGAAATAATTCAGGCTCCTTCTCAAAATGTGGGAGTATGTGTGAATTGCGAGAAATGGAGTCTTTCTTTTGAAAGTTATATTCTGTTTTAGGATGAAAAAACAGTAGGAGTCAAAAATACTAGGTCCAAATGCAGCTGTTTAAAGTTAAAGGGCTCAACATTTTTGGTTACAAATGGTGGTTTAAAATTTTTCTGTTATTTATATATTTCTTTTACAAAAAAATAATGGATGTGGGGTTATTGGGCAAACTACATTATTGTCTTTTGAATTTCCTTCTATAATTTGAGTAATATAACAGTTTTTTATTTTATACTTCATATTTCTAGTGTTAAATGTTACTATGGTCTTTGTTAAAGGTGTATTCAAATTTAGTTAATAAAGATTTTTTTAAATATCAAAGAAGATTTTTTTCCCAAAAAAATGCCACAATTTAGAAACAATGCAGAATTTATATTTAAAGGATATTTTGTAAGATCCTGTATTTAAAAAGTTGTCTGTACCATCACTTTTTTATAATTTTGAATTTTGGAATACTTTAAAAATGCTTTTGTTACCATAAAGTCATGAATGGTATAAGGTTTTATACACACACACACACACACACACACACACACATATAACCACAATTCTTGTTTAACTTTGCTTTAGAACTTCTAACCAAAGCAATTATTCCAGAAAAATAAAACAGGAAGATAACAGAAATCACCTTACTTGTAAATGGTGTGATTGACTACTTGAAAAAAAAGAGGCCAAGACAGTGAAAATAGTTTATTAAAGTTAAATAAAAGGGTCTATGTTTAATCCCAGCAAGAATCAAATAAATGCAAATTAAACAAAAATGAGCTTTGTTTTTATTTTCAGATGGGCACTACTAATAGAATGAGTGAATATTGAGTCCTTATTGTGTCAGGTGTTGTAGTAACTCATTTAATCCTTAAAAATAACGCTTTATGTAGGTATAATGATACAATCTCTGTTTCACAGAAATCTGCAGAAACGTTGAGTAACTTTCCAGAGGTCATAGAGCCAGTCCATGGCAAAGCTAGGATTTGAACCCAGCTATAGAATTCTACTTCTGGAACCCATTCCCTTACTCACTGAACTGCCTGCAAAGGTTAACAACATTCAGTGTTGGTGCAGGTATTGGGAAGAAAATAGCCATCTCACCTGCATTGCAGGTGTGAGGAACGTTTATTGCGCATTCTTTTGAAAAGGCATTCTGGTAGCACTCTTCAACACCTTAGGATCCAAAAATTCTACTTTTAAGAATGTATCCTAAGGAAATAATCAGTTGAGTGTGCATTAATGAATGTGAGAGGGTGTGCTTAAAACATGGTTTATAGCAATAATGGAAACGACCATCTCGAGGGAGTTGTTTTGGAACATCATATGATAGAATGTTATATTGCTATTAAAAAGGATGATATACTGCTATGTTTATTAATATGAATGTCCACATTGCAGTTTACATGAAAAGAGCAGGTTACAAAACAGCTTGTACTCTGTTGTATGATCTCATCTATACATTTAAATAGCTATGCATGTATTTATAGACCAAAATGCAGTGGGCTGGCATCTCTGGGTGCTGGCATTTTGGATGATATTTACCTTCTTCTTTATCTTTTGTCATCTTTTTTGAAATTTTATAGTGGGCATGTGTTATTTTTATAACTGGAAAAAAGTCCTAAAAAGTATTTCTTTTCCTTATTCCCTCAACTCTTATTTTTTTGTGATAAAATTAGGTTGGCAAGTTTTTCTTTGGTGTCATGCTTTCTGAATGTGAGGCAGTAAGTATTTTATGTGAGCTTTTCATGAAGCTCCATGTCAGTTTTTTTTTTAATTTTTATTTTTTTTTAACATCTTTATTGGAGTATAACTGCTTTACAGTGTTGTGTTAGTTTCTGCTGTAAAGGAGGAGGGGATATGGAGATATATGTATACATATAGCTGATTCACTTTGTTATACAATTTTGTTTTTGAAGTTTCAACTTCCACAGTTGTTTATTCCTTAGCCTAAAGCTGCTCCAGAGGTCTAGATGTGCTGTCATTAGGTGGGGCTAATGAGCTCTGGATGTGCTCTAAACTGAAGAGCCCACCTAGTTGGCTTGAGCTTCCAGATTTAAACATGACTTTTCCATAACATAATTTATACAAAGATAGAACTCTGTTAAGATAACTAAATACAAGCTATCACTGAACATTAAAGCAGATGATATCTTAAAGCTGCATTTAAAGTCAACAAATGTCATTAATAATCAGGAATCTTTTGTCAAACAGTCACAATTTTTCTTTCATGATCATATATGCAGAGCCTGATTAGAATGTTCTTTTCTTCTTAAATCTTACTTTGATGTAAAAACATCCCAAAGATTGTATTCCACTGCATACCCCACACTGGGTTTGGACTCGGCTGGTAGTGCTGTGCTTTGGGGCAGTTTATTTTTTACTTAGACTTTGGGTATATGTGCTTAAAACTAATTTAGTTGGCTGTCCTCTTTCAAAGTCTTCTTTCGAAGTAATTCACTGGCCAAGAGATTTTAGCATCACCCCAGCTGGATACCCTACAATTTTATGATGTAATAGAAAAAAGAATTCATAACTAGTTTCTTGCAGGGGGTCCCAAACTCTTGGTGATTAGGTGTTTTCAATCATGAGAGTCTCTTTTCTTAAAGAGGAACGGAGTCCACCCTCTCCTCTCTTGTGTGAGTGGATTCATTTGTTTACATGGTTTCTGTAGGCAGAGGGAATACGTATAAAGGTCTTGCTGACTTCCCTAAGCGTGCTGCTTAGAGTAAAACTAATTACTGTTAAAAGCAAATTTAGCAGAAAATCAGCTCGTTTTCATTGGACGACACAATTTCATCATGGATTCTCACTGGTCTTTGTGGATGGGGCTTAGTTTTGTTTTTATATTTCCCGTCCTGGAATTGATTTACTGAAATCATAGGATTACATCATTGGATTGTAGCCCACTGGTTAGCCCTGTTCTGAAAATATACCAGGACGTGTTTATTGGCCCATGTTTTTTCCTTAGAGCTTTGGGGTCATCATTCATTTGGTCATACATAGACAAGAATTGTTTTCTGAGGAAGATCTTGCCCAGAAGTGATCTCTCCACCAATCTCCATGCAGGAGAGGACTTCCCTGGTGATGCAGTGGTTAAGAATCCACCTGCCAATGCAGGGGACACGAATTCGAGCCCTGGTCCAGGAAGATCCCACATGCTGTGGAGCAACTAAGCCCGTGCACCACAACTACTGAGCCTGTGCTCTAGAGCCCGCGAGCCACGACTACTGAGCCTGCGTGCCGCAACTACTGAAGCCTGTGTCCCTAGAGCCCAAGCTCCGCAACAAGAGAAGCCACCGCAATGAGAAGCCTGTGCACCGCAACGAAGAGTAACCCCCGCTTGTCGCAACTAGAGAAAGCCCTTGCACAGCAACAAAGACCCAATGCAGCCCAAAACAAACAAACAAACAAACAAATAAATTAATTAATTTAAAAAAACTCCATGCAGGAGGGGAGTGGCCTTTTATGCAGGTACACGTACTGGTCAGCTTCCTTCATGTTCACAAAAGGATGAGATCCTTCCCAGTGGTTTTGCCCTTAGTCACTTGTGTCAAATATTCAAGGTCAGATTTCTGTTAGTGGACTTTATCTTGAACTTCCTGTTGCCAAATTCTTAAGAGAAACTTATTTATGAGAAGTTATATTCACAAAGAATTGCTTAAAAAATAAGAAGTCCAGCCATTGCTTTAAGATCTAAGATTTAAGTCTAAATTTGACCCTTGAGTTAAGCAGGAGTGTAGCTGCTAGACCAGCACTGTTCCAGTAGAAATATAATGTGTGCCACACATTCATTTTTTAGTAGCCACATTGAAAAAGGTAAAAAGAACAGGTGAGGTTAATTTTAATAATCTATGTTATTTAACCCAATATATCTAAAACTGTATCATTTTAATGTGTAATCAATATAAAACTTGAGATATTTCCCTTTTGTGGTACTAAGTCTTTAAAATCTGGTGTATTTTATGCTTATAGCGTATCTCAATTTGGACCAGCCACACTTCAGATGCCCAGTAGCCACAGGTGGCTGATAGCTTGTAGTGGACAGTGCATTGCAGACCACTATAGAGCTATGTACAAATGTGCCCGAATTGGCACTATTTGTATTAAGCCAATAAGATGTCAAAAAAAAAGGTAATACAATTACAAATGTCATACTTGATGTAGATATAAGAATACAGATTAATACTTCCTATATCATAAAGACTAATGAACAGAAATTTCTTATTTTACTTAAAGTCATATAATTTTACTTAAAGTCAGGGCTTATCACCAGGAAACCATTTGTGTTTATCTTATAGACATGTGGATTAGGCCTGTGATCCTTGTGAGTCTTTGGTTGGGATGCTAGGAAGTTCAGAGACAAATCAATGGCCTATTTCTAGTATCTGAGCAGTGCTGAATGGCGAGAATTCTGGGCATAAACTTGACCCCTGGCTTGCTTCCCCTGGCTTTTCTTCACTGATTTCTTTCAGCTTGTTGAGTGTCATACTGCAATATGCCATGAAAAATTTTTTGGAATAAGAATGGGGATGAATAAATAAGATTTTGTGTTATTTAAGTTTTTATTGTTTAAGTAATTGTTGCTATAAATTTTATGGGAAATAGAATTAAATTTTAGAAAGACCAAAGTCAGTCGACTTTTGGTTCTTTTAAAATTAATAAAATAAATATTAAAATATTTAATATTTAAATATTTAATAATAAAATAAAATTTAATAAACTTGGATATACTTGGGGAGAGAGCATCTAAGTTATTATTTGGTCTAACTTGGGACTCTATAGGGATTAGCTGGTGATTTCTTACATCAGTAAGCTTTCAAATTTCAGCATTCTTCAACATAAACTGGGGAACATGTTTACAATCTGATGCCTGGGCCGTGTCCCATGGGAGGGTTAAGATCAGTAGATTTGGGTTGGGGTCTAGAATATGGTAGTTTAACACATCCTGTGGTTGTCATATTCCTGGTAGCTACTTCTCCCATCTTCCTTCTTCCTCACTAATCCCCCAGAAAAAAATGCTCCCCATACTTAATCCCCATGGTCTTTTCCTTTTGGTTCCCCCCTCACCAGCCCCAGCTTTATTGAGACATAATCGACATACAACACTGTATAAGTTCAAGGTGTACAACATGTTGATTTGGTACATTTATATATTGAAAAATGATTACTGTCATAGTTAGCTAACACTTCCATCATGTGATATAATTACCATTTCTTTTTTGTGGTGATAAGATTTAAGATCTACTCTCTTACCAAGTTTCAAGTATGTAATACAGTGTTATTAACCATAATCACTATGCTGTACATTAGATTTCCAGAAATGCTTATGTTATAGCTGGAAATTTGTATATACATCTCCCCTCCCACCACCACATCATTTTCTTGTCTTTCTTTCCCTGCCCCTCTCTGGCAAAGCACAGTGTTTTATAGGTCAACTCAGATTCTTTGGATTTTTCCGTTTTTCCCTCCCTGCTTCCCCCATTACCTAGGTTTTGTAACTAAACAGTTACAAAACTGTTTAGTGTATTATCTAGGATTCTTTAAGACTGTGACAGAAGCCCATCCCAACTTGCCTAACCAAAAAGAGAAAAGTGTCAGTAGAGACTAGGGATGGGCCTTGTGTCAGACACGCTGGATTGAGGCGAGAGCCATACACAGCTGTCTCTCTGGTTCTCAGCCCGGCTGACCAGCAAGGTCTCCTTACTTCCAGAAGGCAGGCAGGAGAACACTTTCCTCTTCGAGGAAGAGAGGGAGAGAGGAGAAGTGCCAATACTTGTGATTCAAAATCTCTTCTTTATCCCAGTTACTCATGCGTCATGACAGAAGGACTGACCATGGCAGAGAGTGGGTTTTTGGTTTACACTGGGATCTTTCTTTTAAAAAAAGAGTTGGATTAATAAGGTAATGGATAAGTGCATAGTGTTTTGAGATTTTTCGCTCAATTACAACCAGTTATAATTGATATACGTTTTAACAAGATTTTAATTTGTTTGAAACTATTAAGGCCATGGTATTTGTCTAAATATAATGGTGTAGCATTCTAAGCAAAAGTAAATATTTATAAACTGAGTAGATTTCCTTCTTTGAATAGATTTTTATCTATTAATTAAAATGCAGCTTCTTGTAGTATATTGAATTTGAAGAAGAAATCCAATTTCTTTTTTTAATTAACTAATTAATTAATTAATTATTTTTTGGCTGCTTTGGGTCTTCGCTGCTGCGTACGGGCTACCTCTAGTTGCAGCGAGCGGGGGCTACTCTTTGTTGCAGTGCGCGGGCTTCTCATTGCAGTGGCTTCTCTTGCTGCGGAGCACAGGCTCTAGGCGTGTGGGCTTCAGTAGTTGTGGCACACGGGCTCAGTAGTTGTGGCTCGCGGGCTCTAGAGCAAGGGCTCAGTAGTTGTGGCGCACGGGCTTAGCTGCTCTGCAGCATGTGGGATCTTCCTGGACCAGGGCTCGAACCTGTGTGCCCTGCATTGGCAGGCGGATTCTTAACCACTGTGCCACCAGGGAAGTCCCTCCAATTTCTATAAATTTAATGTTAGAATAATTTGACTCATTGAAACTAAAGAATTTTTTCAGCATCTTTAGAAAGAAATTGGTAATTTTACCTAAAGTTATAGAACTTTATCTGATATATAACCCAATTAAAATGTTTCTATCATTATTTTGTAAGAATTGTCTGTTCTGCAGAAATCATTCCACCAACTTCAATCTTGTTTCATTCCATATTTTTTCCACTTTCCGTGAATCGTTTCCATGTCACTGTTACTGCACTAGACATCTTGGTGAAACTAGTGGGAAGGGAAGAAGGTGGAGAAAACCAAGTTGCTTTGTTAGGGACTTATGACATGTCATTCTGAAGTCGGCTGGAGAGCTGTTAGGGTCCCTGAGAACTAGTTGTAGGCATCAGTGCATTTGGGCAGGAGGAAGCTGGTAGTTTAGACAGGCAAGCTTCCCAGAGTTGACATCACAAATTTCCTCCCTCCTCCCAGTATCTTTAGGTTAAGAGGCCAACACTGTCTTCCTTTAAACACATACTCAAATGTCATGAAATCCAGCCCCAGTATTGATGTGGGAGGCAGAACTTTACTTCGCTGCTTACTGCAGCAGTTCTGTGTACAAACTTTCATGTGCTTGCTCAAGGAACCCTCCTACTACATATTCATCATCCTTTTCAAAAATGGGTGGGTGAGAGGAGACGGGCGAAAAGGATGTGATTGTTATGAGTCCTATTCTGGAATGGCCCCCATCGGCAAAGCCGCTCCTCAGGGCCTCTTTATTGTGCCTTCACATTACAAAGTTGTCAGAGTCTGTTTTGAGAGACTGTTTTGAGAGAGGGAACTTGCTGCTTCTCAACAATACTGTGGGCTTATAAAGTTGACTTATAATAGATCTGTGGCTCATAACAAATAAAGAAATAATGACTTTCTATGTCTGCAAAGCTTACAGTAGGTGGACCAAACATGAGAGTGAGAAGGCAGGGAGGACGCATGGCAGGTCAGCTCAGGAGCTCGGCTTTGGCAGCAGGAGGCTGCTCGGCACCTGCATGGAAGGCACTGATTTTAAATCCTGTGAACAGATGATTTCACCCGCCCCCCCACCACGCAATTTTGTGGGTAACTGTAGGTACCCCATGATGTGGGCTTGGTATAGTTGCCACAAGGAACGGTGACAAATGGGAAGAGAAGTAGGCTTTAGAGACCTAAGTGTGGGTCTCAGCTGTGCCGCCCACTAGTGTGGTGCTCTCACCTGGAAATGGCAATCTAGAATTTACAGCTCCATCATAAGGTGTTTGTGAGATACCATGGGGTGAGTGTGAGGGCAGGGCATAGACAAGAGATGCCAGAAAAGCAGCCTTCTTAAAGCGCATCCACTTACACTGGGAAGCCGGATTTCATAGTGATTAGGGGAAAAAAGAGTTGGATCTCGACAAACAAAAGTCCAAATTATGGAAATCAGTTTAATCTTATTTATAATCACAAATACGGCCTAATGATTAGAGTGAAAAAAGAACAAATGAAGAGTTGACATTTTTAGAGGGTTGGGGGAGTTAATCTTTTCAAAACATTGTATAATAGCATAGTATGATATTTGTCTTTCTACCCCAGTCTTGAAAGTCATATTACAAAAGCTGTGCCAGGCCACTGTCAGCCTTCCCGTGTGACATTCTTTTTAATCCTGTGACATTCAAATTGCACTTAATATTTTTCCTCCTTCAGTTGTCAACTATTCTAACTTTGCCGGACCCTTATTAATCAGTGGTTTAGCATGTGGTTCAAGTAGTTCTTCAAAAACACTTTCATTGACTTTTATGAAATCCTGAGTCTTTTATTAGTTCATGCATTTTCTCTTTGCATCAGTTTATTGTTGGAACATCTGAAATTTAGTGAGTGACTGACTAAAAGACAGAGATGTGAGTGGTAGGGATCAACTCTGTCATTGCTTGGGAAGAATGGTTGAATGAAGACTCATGTAAAAAGTCTTCAGTTCATTGTTTTGTGTATTTTTTGCTTTCCTCGGTTCCTTAATAGAGTGCAGCTGGATTAAGAATACCTAGGTTAGAAGGATTTTTTCCTTTGTCAGAAAATTTTGAAAACTATGTGTGCTATGAAAACGTAGGCAGTCCGTTTGGGAAAGGTTTCAAAACGTTTTTTATCCTAATACTTGAATCAAGATTAAACTTGGTATCAATAAGCAGGGTCATGATACTGAACAGAGCTGTTTGCTTATCCACATGCTGCATATTGATATTCCTTTAACTTTTTGGTTCTTCCAGATCATTCTATATACCATGGAAATCCCGGGTATTGGTGATTTATTAATTATTATTTTATTTTTTAATTGAAGTATAGATGACTTACAATATTATATTAGTTGCAGGTGTGTAACATAGTGCTTCAATATTTTCCTAGATTATACTCCATTTAGAGTTATTACAATATAATGGCTATATTTCCCTGTGCTGTACAGTATATCCTTGTAGCTTATTTATTTTATACATAGTAGTTTGTATCTCTGAATCCCCTACCCCTGTCTTGCCCCTTACCCCTCCCTCACTCCACTGATAACAACTAGTTTGTTCTCTGTATCTGTGAGTCTGTTTCTGTTTTGTTAAAATCATCATTTGTTTCATTTTTTAGATTCCACCTATAAGTGATATCATACAGTATTTGTCTTTTTCTGTCTGACTTATTTCACTAAGCATAATACCATCAAGGTTCATCCATGTTGTTGCAAATGGCAAAATTTCATTCTTTTTTATGGCTGAGTAATATTCCATATATATATATATATATATATATACAGACACACACACATACATATATATATATATACACACACACACACATATTTATGTATATATATCACATTTCCTTTATCCATTCATCTGCTGATGGACACTTAGATTGCTTCCATATCTCGGCTATTGTAAATAATGTTGGTGTGAACACTGGGGTGCATGTATCTTTTTGAATTAGTGTTTTCTTTTTCTTTGGATATATACTCAGCAGTGAAATTGCTGGATCATATGGTAGTTCTGTTTTTAGTTTTCTGAGGAACCTCCATACTATTTTCCATAGTGGTTGCACCGATTTGCATTCCCACCCACAGTGTACAAGGGTACCGTTTTCTTCACATCCTTGCCAACATTTGTTATTTGTGGTGTTTTTGGTGATAGCTGTTCTGACAGGTGTGAGGTGATATCTCATTGTGGTTTTGATTTGTGTGTCCCTGATGATTAGCAGTATTGAGCATCTTTTCATGTGCCTCTCTATGTCTTATTTGGAAAATGTCTATTCAGGTCTTCTGCCTGAAGAGCTTCTTTGGCAGAGGAAACAGCAGATGCAAAGGCTCCTGTGGTAGTGTGGCTGGTGCCTTTGAGGAGCAGCAGTGGGACTAGGGGCACGTGAGCGTGGGTGGCCGTAGTGGTAGATGAGGTCAGAGAGCACCAGACACCAGATTATGTGGGGCCTTACAGACTATCGTAAGGGTTTTGGCTTTCACTCTGACTGAAATGGGGGCCACTGTAGGGTTTTGGGTAGAGAGCAACATGTTCTGACTTACATTTGAAGAGAATCACTCTGGTTGCTATGTTGAGAATAGACAGTAAGAAATGAAGGATGGAAGCAGGGATGGAGGTGATTATTTATTCAGATGACATATGACAGTGGCTTGGACCAGAGTGAAGGTAGTGGAAGCTAATTCCTATCTTTCCTTACTTTTTTTTTCTCTCTATTTTCCTTACTTTTTAATCACATTCTTTCTTTGGCCTAAAATTCATGCTGTATTTCAAAGGCCTCCTCATATCTTTCAAGGTCCAGCTCAGCTTTTCTCATTAGGCTTTTCTTAACACTCCAGCCCCTGCTGATCATTCCCGGCAGTGAGCTCTTTGCACTTAAGGTGTAAGTGACTTTTGCACTTACACCTTATAGTATAGAAGGCAATTGTTGTCTATTTCTTTCTTGCAGGTTGATTTATATTTCTTTCTATACTATAACAAGGGACTTGTGCTTTTCAGCACAAAGTAAGTACTTTACTCAGTAAATCTTTTTGGATGGCTAATGTGGCTAATTCTAAAGAAAATGCAACATGTATTCATACTGTCGATTTAGTCCTTTTACATTCTTATTTTCTGATTAGTAGGGGTCAACCCCATCCATTCATTTATTTGAAAAATATTTACCAAAAACTTACTATTTTATGGAGAATATAACATATAAGAGAAACAGTAATTTTCTCAAAGAGTTTATAGTCTGGCAAGAGAAGACACGGATCTTTATAATTAGACTGTATAAAGCATTGTGAATTACACGTGATATGAATGATATCAAAAAGGCCACTGGAATTCAGTCATGGGAATGTTGCCTCTGGCTGGCTGTTCTTCAAGAAGAGAGTGGTCGTTAGACCTTGAAGGTGGAGTAGGTGCAGGAAGTAGAGAGGATGGCATGAGCAATGCTGGGCGCGCTAAGCATTTTCATGGGGAGCAGACAGATAACCTTCTACTGAGAAAGTTTGTATAGAACTTTGGGTTTGTTTAAGGAAGTATAAAGAAATACACTAAAAAACCACCCTGACCCCCAGAGCCACCATGCAAATCCATGCCATCTTCACCTTTCACCTGGACTATGCAACTGCCTGCTAACTTCAGGTCTCAACTTAATCAATTTATATGTCACTACCTGTGAGTGGCCTGCCTGCTCACCCTGCCTAAACCAGGTCCCACCCCTGCCCCTTTGTTCACTTCCATCGTGGCCCTTTAGTTATGTATTTTACTTGATTGGGAGTGTTGTCATTGAAAAAGTGCTATAGGGAGAGGATAGATGGGTTGTCTGGGGGAAAGCACAAGGATCAGAGAGGACTTTTAAGAAGCGATGGCCTGGGACTTCCCTGGTGGTCCAGTGGTTAAGACTCCATGCTCCCAGTGCACAGGGTCCGGGTTCGATCCCTGGTCAGGGAACTAGATCCCGCATGCTGCAACTAAAAGATCCTGTATGCTGCAACTTAAAAAAAAAAAAAAAAAAAGATCCTGCATGCTGCAACTAAAGATCCCTCAGGCCGCAACAAAGATGCTATGTGCCACAGCTAAGACCCGGTGCAGCCAAATAAATAAATAAATAAATAAATAAATAAATAAATAAATAAAAATAATAAAGAAGTGATGGCCTAGATACGATATGACGTGGATTTGACTTAGCGCCGTTGTGGCAACGGGAATGGAAAAGAGGGGAGTGTTCTGTGGGGTGTAGAGTACATGCCACTATTAGTAGTGTTTGTAGTTACAACCTCTGGTGTTTTATGGAATAAGCAATTGTATATAAATACAGTTAGTCATCTTTTCTAGCAGCTTTTGACAATCCACAGCTAGAAGCTTATGCGGTTTGCTTTGCAAGAAAGACTTTTGCAGCCACCTCAAAGTAATGCAGAGTTCTTAAATATCCGAATTCCATTTACCAACAATTGGTAATTATCTGCAGCTTTAGCGGAAATTAATGTCTTGAGATGTGTTCCACACAAGAGAAAAAAGACATCTTTTCCCCTAAGGCTGTATAGGGAGTAAAAGTTGAATATCTTTCAAAAGAGATGACTCTAGAATGAATCGATTCTACTTCTCCCGCACAAACCATCACTATTTGTTGCTAGGCAAGGAAACCACCAAGAGTGCTCGATATAAAAGAGTTTTTCGTTTCTTTTTATCAATCCTTGGACAGATCATGGAACTTCATGGGTATTTACTGAAAAATATGTTGGAATTTTAAACAGGTATTGAAAATATACGAAGTTTTGATTTCCATATCTGGCATAATGTTTAAAAATGATTCTTGAAATGGTTTTGCTGTTCTTAATTTAATAGCATTTTAAAAGTGTAGATCAATTTTTTAAAAAATTGGTATCTCTGCCAATGAATATCATTCCAGTGAGGGCCCATTACAATCTCTCCTTGACTGTTGAGATAAAGATGTTGTCTTGATTCTTCCCACACTCTCTATCCTAAATTCTTCTCTAATTACATATATAAGGGTCTGCCATTTTTTCTTTTCCCTTTATTTTTGTCCAGCATTCATTTCCTCTTCTTCTAGTAACAACTCACTTGTTTTGAGGACTCACTTGTCCCCCACTGCCTTCAGTTTTGGTCTAGATGCCTTTTCTTCTCCAAGGGCATGCCCAGCGAGCTTTGCAAAACCATCCTGTCAGCAGCATGAGTTTCTGTCTCACTGCACCTTCACTTCTGAGTACTGTTATTTTTCAAAGTTGATATTTTAGTGCATAAAAAATTATATCTAATTTTTGTTTGAATTTTTAACCTATAATTATTAGTGATTTAAATTTTTCCTTTTGTGAATTATCTATTCACATCTGCAAAAGAAAAGTTTAATTAAGTAATTGAATTAAAAGCCTTATCACGTTTAAAGAATTCAGAAGAGTTAAACCAAATCTTAATTATTTTCTCATATTTGTCTGGCTGCATATTCAGTCAAATATGATTCAAGCTAATCAACAGCTTGAAAGCTTTGTTGGACTCTCTTTAAAATTAACTACTTTTGGAACTTAAAATTCTTTCTATTTGTGTCCATCCCTTTTCCAAATTTACAGGTGGGCTATTATTATGTTGTGGATCATAACATATCATTTGAGAAAATTGTGGGGAGAAGAGCCTTTTCCTAAAGGGCAGCAGGCTGGAGGGAAAATTGCATTTTCTGATACTTTTCCACCTGGAAAGAGGAAGTGAGGGGCAGCTTCAGTCACTGCAGGCTCTCTGTTGAATGCCCTGAAATCATTTATTGGTAGGTCGAATAGGAGGGATTTTTCTGATCTTAATCATTTTACTAGCACACTCTTGCCGAGTAAGCTAAGCATTGGGTTATGATTGTGTATGATAAACAGGGACTAATGAGTATGCTTTCTCTTAGCAAGAAGGCAGAGTGAAAAGCCACTGGGAAGGGGTCTTAGTTGAGAATTTGGTGATAACTTTATTCATCTCAGGTGACAGCTGGCTTGGTCTGATGGCTCGCTGCTTTCTCTTCCCAGAGGTCTCACATCTCTGCTTATTGCAGACATACTATGTTTTCTTTAGTGTCTCTAGACATAAATATAATCCTGCCTTTGTTTTCCTCATTTATATAGTAAAACACAAATGGAGTTTGAAGTACAGTGTAGTTGAACAGGTGTGAGCATGTGTGTGTATGCATGTGGTGTGTTTTTGGGAATTTGAAGGGTTAAACAAGGATGTTAGTTATTATTATTGGTTTTATTTTTCAATGTCCAGTCTAGGAAATTAAAACATGAGGGTGCATTTCCAGTCTGTAAAAATCTTTTCATAATGAATGTTTTCAGTACTTGCCCTTCAGGTGAGGTTTCACCTCCAGATTCTTTAGCAAAAATATTTTAAATAAAAACACTTGTTTAATGTATTTGTCATCTGCTTCTGTCTGTATCTTCTAAACAAAATCTGCTGCTTTTGGAAATGAAATTGTATACGAAAGCATTTTGCAATTTGCTTAGTAATTATATCTCTCTTGACCTCTGGAGGAAAAGTGATTTTGTTTTTGGTTGTCATTTAAGCAGATGTCTGTTACCTGAGAGAGCAGGTTAGTACCGACCTAATCATAATTAGAAGTGGGAGGGTTTTTTTTTTTTTTTTTTAAAGGAGTGCTACATCGTGTTAAATTGTGTCCTTTGGGAATGGGACATATAGCCTCAGCAGAGGCTCACCGTGGGTGGATTGTCTAAGGAGCTTTAAAGGACTATCTTTCTTTTTAAGAAATTTGATGAGTATTAATCAGTTTCCCTTACCATCAGCTTTGTCTACTAAAGCTTTTCAGAAGAACATAGATACTGTTCTGAAGAAAATTTGCCTTTCTTATTGCAGAAGGCATAGATATGAAACCAGGACACCAGGGAAGAATTCTTAGATATCAGTAGAAAATGTGAAGCAGTCGTTGCCTGTTGTTGGAGTAGCCCTCATTTTCCCATGTGAGAACATTGCATTGAATAAGGTAGTTATAAACTCAAATTTTAGCTGAAGATAGAGTGACTTGATTGCTAACGTTTTTATGCAACTTTGCAAATTCATTTTTGCATGGGGTTTGATCTTATTTATTACAGAAACATGAGCTCTTAAAAAATACATTACTTATATTGTAAGGGAAAAATGAAGTTTTCCAAAGCAGGTTTGGAAATAGTCTCTCATTATAATCTCAGCATAATAGTCTCTCATTGTAATCTCAGCATTCTGATTTTACTTCTTTTCCATTGATCTAAGTTATGTAAAGTAAAACATCTGAGTGAGGTTTTTCAACACTGAGTTGAGCCTTTTAGAGTTACATTGGCATAGTCAATTTTAACTAATAAATTCTAAGCCCATTAGTAAGCAGAAACTTGCATTTGAGTATCTGTTTTATCCCTGGCCTCATAATAACCAGCAGTTGGGGCCCACCTTCACGAGAGTCTTTGGGATATAGTTACTTGGATACATTGCATTTATTTTAAACTCACCCAAAGTAGTATTGATTTTCTCAGCCTTATTAATGTTTCTGGGATTCTGTTGTCACTTAGATTGAAAATCCAGAATTGAGTCTTAATTTCTTCCTCACTTTTATCCCCTGTATTCAATATGCCACCAAGTCTTCGGGTTCTTTCTTTGAAATATTCCTGATTGATATGCTTCCTTCCTGTGTTACTGAATCCGCTCTTCAGCACTCAGTGCCGGATGTCTTAACTAATCAGTTAGCTTCTAACTGGTTCCCCCACCTCTGTTTTCTCCTCTTACAATCAGCCCCACATGAGCTTTCAGATTAAGTTTCCCATGCTTAAATTTCATATTTTGACTCTTCTGCTCAAGAGCCTGGAATGGCTCCCTGCTCATTGGTGAGGTTCCAAGTGAATTACTTCACATTCTGTGCCCAAGTTTCTTCTATAATCTGCTCTTCTCTCTCTAGTCTCACATCTCACTACATGCAGTGACCGGCTTGTGAGTAGTAGGCTCTAAAAGTTCCTTTAAAGTGGGTGGTTTGGAAGTTGGAATTAATTTTTTTTTATGTGGAAACAATTCTTTAAGAGCTGTGGATGAGTTCCTAAGCTATAACTTGAAGGCCTGTGTATCCTAATGTAGCTGATTTCTGGGCTCTGGGAGCCAGGAGCCATGTTGAATAGGAAGGTAGGGGAGCATGAGCTGTTTTCCCTTTCTTTCCTAAGTATGGGGTCATCCAACACTAGGCAGAGTTCACAGTGAGTTTTCATGTGTAAAGATGGTCTTTAGCATTTGATTTCTGTTAACTGTCTTCTAAGTCTTAGTTCCTCTCCCCAGACTCTTAGGCCTGGAGAGCTACCCCAGGCATTAATTGCATTAATTAATTCAGAACTATATTATTTGTTTATTAAAATAACAGTAGTTACTTTAAAAAATAACAAAATAACTTTCACTTATGATTTTCCTAATCCTTGCAAATGGTGTTGCATGGTACATTAAAGTTACCTCCATTTAATAGCTGAATATATTGAGACAGGGTGAAGTTTAAGTATATGCAGTTATTTAGGTAAACACAGAAGACTTACAAGTAACCTGTATATATTTGTAAATCACTTAGAAAGAGTAAGTGCCATGTGAGTGTTTGCTAAAGAAATTTACAGATAACCTGATCACTTCCCCACTTCATCTCTTCCCCTGTTATACATAAGCTACACTGGAGCACTGTTCCTGCTTTTGAAGACTGTAGAGTTTCAAGGTTGAAGAAAAGAAGCTAAAAGATACCAAAAGACTTTCTGGGACTTGTTACCCTCCCCATCCTCAAATCTATCCCCAGAAAATTCTCTACCCTAGACTGGGTGTCTTCATATAACAAGTAGAGATTCGGCTCAAAAAGCATCTTCATGAAAAAGACAAATATTGTATGATATCACTTATATGTGGAATCTAAAAAATAGTACAAATGGACTTATTTACAAAACAGAAACAGACTTACAGGCATAGAAAACAAATTTATGGTTACCCAAGGGGAAGGAAGTGGAGGGATAAATTGGGAGTATGGGATTAACAGATGAATACTACCATATATAAAATAAACAACAATGATTTACTGTATAGCACAGGGAACTATATTCAATATCTTGTAACAAACTGTAATGGAAAAAAAGCATCTTCATGCTGAAATGCATGGAAAGAACCCTTGGGAAGGATTAAGGAATTCTTGGTTATTCACACATTATTGTCAGCTAGTTAATGATGTCTTCCTCTTAGCTACATTGAGGGCCTTTCTGGTGGGATAAAGTTGAAAAGGAAGCAGATTGTCTTGGAAGCTGGGAGCACTCCCGTGGTTTAGATCTGTACTGTCCAGACCAGGAGCCACCTGCCACATGAAGCTCTCAAGCTCTTGAGATGTGGTTAGTTTGAACTGAAATGTGCTTTAAGTATAAAATATGTGTTGGCTTTAAACACCTTGGTACAAAAAAAAAAAAAGAATGCAAAATATCTCAATAATTATTTATATTAACGTTGAAATAATAGTTTAGATATATTGAGTTAAATGAAATATGTTATGATTAAAATGTTCACATTTTTAAATGTTTTTTATTATTTATTTTTTTTGACTGTGTTGGGTCTTCGGTTCGTGCGAGGGCTTTCTCTAGTTGCGGCAAGTGGGGGCCACTCCTCATCGCGGTGCGGGGACCGCTCTTCATCGCGGTGCGCGGGCCTTTCACTATCGCGGCCCCTCCCGTTGCGGGGCACAGGCTCCAGACGCGCAGGCTCAGTAGCTGTGGCTCACGGGCCTAGTTGCTCCGCGGCATGCGGGATCCTCCCAGACCAGGGCTCGAACCCGCGTCCCCTGCATTAGCAGGCAGATTCTCAACCACTGCGCCACCAGGGAAGCCCTCACTTGAGATGATAGAAGTGAAAATGCTTTGAAAAATGTAAAACACTTTATAAATATTATATTACTATCACTTCCTGATGCCTCATGAGCATTTATTATCTCCATCACGTACTTGCGGGGACAAATTGTACATATACATGAAGTGTCATTAGTACAGGATTGAATTCCTTCATATGTGTATTTGTCTTTTCCCCCCAGAGTCAAAGTTCCTATAGAGTAAATTACATGCCTTAGGGAAAGAAAAGAAAGAATTTGAAAGAAAACCTTACTCTCTTTTCTGTTTACTATACTTTGTAGCTTTATGCCAGATGTGTACTAACAGATGCTCCATATGTTTTTTTTTGCAGGGTTCAGTTAAACTAGCAAATTCGCACATTTCTGTCTTATTTTTTGACCTGTCTGTTGCGTGTCTCCCTTTCACAAGGGAGGTACTCGATAAAATTTTGGTGAATGCATGTGTGAATGAATGAACCCAATAATGGTGAGAAAGTCAAATTCCAACCCTTATCTCTGGCTAGAGGACCAGAGAATGGCCCTTGTCAGGCCACTGTTATGGCGTTAAGGCTTGGGCTTCAGGATAGCTCTTCCTCAGTGCCTACCAGGCTCTTTTTTTTTTTTTTTTTTTTTTTTTTTCCTTTCTGTTTTTGGGATTGTGCTTTGAATAATGGCAGATACTGATAGCCTACTCTCCCAATAAGTGGGGGGATCAAGGGGATTAAAACCAGTTCTACTTTATATAATTAAAGTAGAATGTAGTCACATAATAATATTCATAGCTAAACATGATTGAGCACCTATTATATGCCAGGCACTGTTCTAAATGCTGTACCTGTACTGATGCATTTAGTTCTCTCCAAAATTCTACGAACCAGGTGTTATTATTCTCTACTTTACAAATGGGAAGATGAAGGCACGCAGAGTTAAAATAAATTGTCCAAGATCACAGAGCAACTTAATAGTAGAAATATGACTGAAACCCAGAAATCAGACTTTGGAGCTTATTCCCTTATCCACTGTGTTTACCTATCTCTCTGATTAAATAGAGGTCATTAAAAAATAAAACAGTTTTGGTGTACATCCCTGTTTTTCCCCTTTTTTCTAGAGCAGAGTAATTTTCAGTTGTTCTTTTGTTGTGGCTTAAAGCTATAAAGATTCTGGCCTATTTCTTTCTTTCAGGGAAGTAGCTTAGTTATGTCCAGCCTGCATTTTCTATTTGACTACAACATGTTAGGAGTTAATTATTTACAGTGCTTGCTGAAGCTGATGTGGTGCTGGGCTCACTCTGGGTTTATAGACAAAGAACGGCCTGTAGAAATCCACTAAAATGAAAATTTCATGAAACCCTGAGATTAGAGGTTGACCTGAATTTTAGGCTTCATGGATTTGAGGTTGTTTAACAGTTATGGGTTATATGATGTCAGAGTTACCATATACCACATAAGGAAGCAAGTGCTAAATTTAGGAAGAGGAGTATTAGTTTCTCTGTTCATTTTATTTCTGTCCTTTTTACACAGGACATCTTGCCCACCAATACCAGTGATTTTTTAATTCAAGGGATAGTGCTAAAAATATGAGATCAACTTTATGACAGAAATTAATTGAATAGATACATTTGCAAGTACTATGACCTTAGCAATGGTAGGATGTCCCCTTCATCCAAGTGTTTGTGAAATGGATGAGGGGATGGGAGAAATTAGGGAACCCTCCTCTATTCTTCCCTCCGACTTGGTATCCAAGATTATTAGTTATAACGTAAATATTAAGCCCAAGATTAGTTTTGGGTTTTTTTTCATGAAAGTTCATGCTGACATTCTAGGACACCTTGCAGGAGTGGCCTTTTGAAAAGATGTAGTATATTAAAGAGGCCAGCACATACTAGGGATGCAGAGTAAATGTTAAATCCATAAACCTATTAGTGAATGATGTAGTCCTGAAAGGGGTCCTGAGAGGAGAGCCAGTTTCATTCTGTGTAGAGCCTGTGGGGTCTGGGTGAGGGAGTGTGAATCCATGGACAGACAGGAAAGGCACTGGCAGATGGAACCTCAAATGTGCTAGAGTAAAGCACAGAGGTCTTAGAAAGAATCTCTGTCAGAGTCTGGCAATGGAGAAGGAAATGGATATCTTAGGACTAGACTCATAGTGAACCAACAGGGGACTGGATCTAAGTTCGAACAGGAAAAGCTTTGTTCCTTTAGATGGAGGCCAAGTGGGAGCCAAAGGAAATAGCTTACAATGGGTCTAGATGGTAGAAATAGGTTTGGCAAAGGGCAGGGCCAGCAAAGGGACTCAAAGTGTGAGTCATGAGTATCTAGGAGATAGTAAGGAGTATCTCCTAGGAGCTTAAGGAGTATCTAGCAGAAGGATGCTCACTGTTCACTGATCTTTTCACTCAACATTTATCGACACCTGCTGTGTACCAGGCAGTGTTGGAAACACTGGGATAAAATAGTGAACAAAACAGATGCATTTGTGAAGCTTACATTCTTGTTTTGTTTTTTTTTTTTTTTTTTTTTTAGTTTCAGCTTTATTGAGGTATAAGTGGTACTATTGTAAGATATTTAAAGTTTATATTGTGGTGATTTGATGTACATACACGTTGTGCAAGGATTCCCACCATCTAGTTAATGAACACATCTATCACCTCACTTATTTTTTTGATGAGAACATTTAAATTCTACTCTCTTAGCAAATTTCAATTATATAATATGGTGTTATCAACTGTAGTCATTTATGTTTTACATTAGTTCCTCAGGCCTTATTCATCTGAAAATTTAGAGTCTGTAGCCTTTCATCAACCTCTCCATTACCCCCCCATCCCGCAGCCCCTGGCAACCACTCTTCTCCTCTCTGTTTCTAAGAGTTTGACTTTTTTCTTAGATTCCACATATAAGTGAGATAATACAGTATGTGTCTTTCTCTGACTTACTTCACTTAGCATGATGCTTCAGTGTTCATCTATGTTGTTGCAAAGAGCAGGATTTCCTTCATTCTCATGGCTGGAAAATAATCCATCGTATGTATATATATTGCATCTTCTTTATCCATTTATTCATGGATGGACATTTAGGTTGTTTACGTATTTTGGCTATTGTGAATAATGCGGCAATGAACATGGGAGTGTAGATACCTCTTTGATATCCTGTTTTCATTTCTTTTGGATATATACCCAGAAGCAGAATTGCTGTATCATATGGTGGTTGGTTCTATTTTTAGTTTTTTAAGGAACCTCCATACTGTTTTCCATAGTGGCTGTACCGATTTACATTCCCACCAACAGTGCAGGAGGGTTTCCTTTTCTCCACATCCTTGCCAACATTTGATACCTGTTTTCTTTTTGATAAAAGCCATTCTGACAGGTGTGAGGCAGTATCTCATTGTGGTTTTGATTTGCATTTCCCCGATGATTAGTGATGTTGAGCATTTTTTCATGTGCCTGTTGGTCATCTGTATGTTTTGTTTGGAAAAATGTCTGTTTAGGTCTTCTGCCCGTATTTTAATTGGGTTGTTTGGTTTTTCTTGATACTGAGTTGTGTGAGCTGTTTATATATTTTGGATATTAACCCCTTATCAGTCATATCATTTACAAATATTTTCTTCCATTCAGTAGGTTGCCTTTTTGTTTCGTCAGTGATTTCCTTTGCTGTGCAAAAGCTTTTAAGTTTAGTTAGATCCCATTTGTTTATTTTTGCTTTTGTTTCCTTTGCCTTAGGAGACAGAACCAAAAAAATATTGCTACGATTTATGTCAAAGAGTTTTTGGTTTGTGTTTTCTTCTCGGAGCTTTATTTCAAGTTTTTAAGCCATTTTCAGTTGATTTTTGTGTATGGTGTAAGACAGTGGTCCAGTTTCCTTCTTTTGCACATGGTTGCCCAATTTTTCCAATCACCTTTTATTGAAGAGTGTTCTTTCCCCAAGCTTACATTCTTGTGGGGGAAAGTACACAGTAACCAAATAAATAAGAGCATGGTACTATGTGGTGGTACATCAGATCAGAGTAATTGCTTTTGAGAAAAGTAAAGCCAGGAAGGAAGGATGAGAAATGCTTGGCTGTTGCAGTTTTAAATAGGATGGCCAACTCTATTTAAGTGAGGAGGTAACATTTGAGCAAGCTCCTGAAAAAGGGTTTAGTGAGTTTCATTCCTATGGGAAGGAAATAGAACTTGTCCTCAGTAGTATATTTCAACTCTGTTGAACATGTCTCAAAATTTTCTGTCTTGCTATTTTAAAGTTTAATTGCATCAGCAAATGAATATGTGAGTGTGGTGAAGGAGAGGAGGATGCCATTTCTGAAGGAGAAAGAGTAGCGGTAAAAGGGATGGTAGGGAAGTCCCCTTCTTAATTGCTCTGAGGAGACCGTGCCCAGTGAAACTGAGGGCCACAGGTGTTTGATGACCTTTGCCGTCTTGTGACCTCAGTCTATAGACGTTGTTTCTGACAATCATCAGTTGACAGTAGAATAATAGGTTTTATTTTGACAGCAGAAGATTATTGCATGGTTAGGCTTTAACAAACACTCATAAAGTCTTTTTATCTGGGAAGCTTAAACTTAATTCCTTGCATTGTAGCACTAATGCTTTGTGCTTGTTTGTCTCTCACAGCTTTGTAGAAAGCCAGCCTCAGAGAGGCAGACGGGATGGCTAGCTCAGCCCGGGAGCACCTGCTTTTTGTGAGGCGTCGAAATCCCCAGATGCGGTACACACTGAGTCCAGAGAACCTCCAGAGCCTGGCTGCCCAGAGCTCCATGCCCGAGAATATGACTCTACAGCGGGCCAACAGCGACACCGATCTGGTGACTTCTGAGAGCCGCTCCAGCCTGACTGCCAGCATGTATGAGTACACGCTGGGGCAAGCCCAGAACCTCATTATCTTCTGGGACATTAAAGAGGAGGTGGACCCCAGTGACTGGATTGGACTTTATCACATAGGTGAGTCAAATGAACTGGACTTGCTTGTGACTTGAGCGTACATTTCACTCTGACGTTATACTATTCTGTGTTTTCTCCTGGGAAGAAAGTCACACACATAATTTAAAGCAGCCAGATCCTAGGAACTTTTTCTTCTTTGGGGCGGGGTGGGGGGGGCGGAGCAGTCAACAATGATAAATACCTTTGCTGATATGAATACTGTGGTTCTATCTCTACCTTAATTGAATGTCAGAACCTGCAGTATTTTCTTTTTAAAACTTCACTTTGCTCTTGATCAATAACCGCATTTTGGAAAGAGGTGGCTATTAACATTTACTAGTATTTTTAAACCGATGAAAAGGATGTTTAGATTTAGATAACTGATATGAAAAAATGTGCTGTTTCAGAAGGTTGAATTACATTAAGAACAACTTGTAGTCTAAAGTATCTTTTTATTTCAAAATTCCTTGATGTGTCCTAGATCAATTAGGTAAAGAAAGTGTCATATTCTCCTAACAAATGACTGAGAAATAGGTTACTATTTGTTTTAATAAAAGTGTCCTAGCTCTGTTTAGCTGATTTGCATCTGTTATTCATAGGTGCGTGCATGATGAATAGCACATCCCAGAAAATATAAGTATCTACTTTAATTGAAGGCAAAAATCAAAACCTACTAACCAATCATAAAGAAAATCTAAATCAACTCTGATAATAAAATCTAACATTCCCCAAAGCTGGAGAACATTTTCACTGAATGAAGGGAATTCTTTTAAAAATTTAACAACAACAGATATTTTATCAGAAAGACATTGTTTCTTTCAATGTACACTATAAGCCAGGCAACTTTCTTTCTTTCTTTCTTTTTTTTTTTTAGTGACTAGATTGGTTGCGCGGGGAAGACTGGTTTGTGCAGTGCTTCTCCGCCAGGGGCGATTTTGCCCACTTCCTCTAGAGCAGCGGTCCCCAACCTTTTTGGCACCAGGGACCGGTTTCGTGGAAGACAAGTTTTCCATGGATGGGGGTGAGGGGGGTGGTGTGTGGGGGGGGTTGGGGGAGTGGATCCAGCAGTAATACGAGCTATGGGGGGGATGGTTCAGGCTGTAATGCAAACGATGGGGAGTGGCAGATGAAGCTTTGCTCGCTTGCCCACTGGTCACCTTCTGCTCTGTGGCGTGGTTCCTAACAGGCCGTGGACCAGCACCGGTCCATGGCACAGGGGTTGGGGACTCCTGCTCTATGGGACATTTGGCAATGTCTGGTGACATTTTTGGTTGGTACAAGTGGGTAGGGGAATGGGAGGTCAGTGATGCTGCTATATATACTGCAATGCACAGGACAGCCTCTCCCAACAAAGAATTATCTATCCCCACATGTCAGCAGTGCCACCGTTGAGAAACCCTGGTTGAGGCAAAGTAATATCCTGGCTGAAATTTTATTAAAATGTTAAACCCGTTGCACTTTATGTTTCTCTGGACAGAGAATTTTATATTGACTAAAATAAAATTGATTTCTATTTACTTATGTAACTTTTAATGTTTAATCATGCTAGGTAGAGAGGAATGGAAACACAAAAATTCAGTGAATTTTTATCTTTCTATTTCCTCTTATCACAAAAGGAGGAAAAGTCTTCACAGTTCATCATTTTCCTCAGGTGTGTTTAAGTGTACATTCAAAGTGAGGAAGACTCATGATTTTAAAATTACATTTTTATATCTGATCTCTATTATGTTCACAAAAGAATCTTACAGTTTTGATGTGACTTTAGAAGTAACTCTTGGTTTTGATGTAATTTCACCCTTTTGGATTTCATAAAACTTTTTTCTTTTCTCATAATTTTTTGCCTTTTTTCTCATTTGAGATTTTGTACTGCTTAATACAAGGCTACAAATAGAATATTGTGTTTTCTTAAATGATTCTTATGTGATATTTCTTTAGGACATAATCAATTTTATTTTCTCACATAAGATGGTTTCTTTTTTGTGTGTGAATAACTTAATCTGTAAGATGCTAGAATCACTTAAGACAATGACTCCTATTACTTCATACTTTTTTCCCTAAATTTCTTTCTGTTTCTTTATCTCACTTGTTTTATTTCCCTGTCTGTATTTAATTGTGAAGGAACTAAGGGATCCAAAACCAAGTTTATCTTATTCCCAAGTGACCAAAGTCACAAAATCTTGGTGTTCTTATATTTCACTTTCTAGAGAATAGGCCAGAGTTCTAAATCTGGAATTAGTCCAAAGATATAGCTAGGGAAATAGAATTAGGAAATAAATCTCTTTTGAAAAGTGCTTTTCTTCTTTAGTTTATTTCAAGCTGTTTCTGTACCTTTCTTACTATCCTCATTGTATTTTTGCTTCCCTATATGAAATGTGTTTCTTTTTTTCCCTTTTGGCTACTTTCAACATTTTTTTCTTTATCTTGGTTTTCAGCAGTTTGTCTATTGTGTACCTAGGTGTGATTTTCTTTTTATTTATCCTGGTTGGGATTCTTTGTGTTTTTTAAGTAAATGTTTTTAATGAAAACTGGGAAAATTTTGGCCATTATAGTTTCAGATATTTTTTCTATCTATTTTCTCTTTCTTCTTGTTTTTCTGAGACTTCAGTTACACATTTGTTACATCATTTCATATTGTTCTACAAGATCCTGAAGCTCTGGTTAAGTGTTCTTTAATCTCTTTGGTATTCAAATTCAACCATTTCTACTTACCTATCTTAAAGTTCACTAACTTTTTCTTTTTTTATCTTCATTCTCCATGTCAGGCCCATCCAATGGATTTTAAATTTTCAGTTATTTGACTTTTCATTGATAGAATATGGATTTCTTTTTATAGTTTTAATTACTCTTATGAGAGTTCCTATATCTTAAGTCTGTCAGACCATATCTTTGTTCAGGTCTTTGAATTGATCTGAATACAGCCGCTTTAAATTCTCTGCTAAATCCAGTATCTGGGGGGGTCATCTAAGGGTCCGTTTTTATTGTCTGTTTTTCTCTTGACCATGAGTCCCATTTTCCTGTTTCTTTGTATGTTCAGCAATTTTTTACTTTACACTGGACATTGAGGATTCTGTATTGTAGAAATCCTGGGTTCTGTGGCATACTTTTTATTTTAATGTTAATTTTTATTCTAGTTGGCAGATTTATTTCCTTGAGCTTACTACGTATGATTTAACACTTGGTTAGAATGGATCTATGGAAAGCCCAGTGTAGTTATGCAGCACTTCTAGCTTGATGGCGTTCAGCCTTCAAGTTTGGTCTCCTCTATGGACTTTGTTAGGGCTTGGTTTGGGGCTTTGTTAGAGTAGGTCTATTAGACTTTACTCTAGGACTTTGTGCTTATTCCTAAGTAGTGGCATTTCTGATGTCTTAGGTGCATGCCTGGAATGTTAACCATTCTCTCTGGCTCAGCTGTAACTCCAGTGTTCTCCAGCACTGCTTGACTTCTTTAACTCCACTACACTCTCAGCCCTGTAGCAGCTGCTCTCTGGAAAGAAGCCTTGGTAGTGTTGCCCTGCACATGTGCAGCCCAGACCTTGCCAAAGGCTTATGGGGGATCCCCACGTGGACTTCTGGCCTTCATCCCCCCATAGCTCTTTCCTTTCCAGTGCCTTGCCTGGAGACTCTAGCCCCTTCAGTTGACCCAAACTCTGATTGCTGCCTCCTTAGCTCATCAGAGCTTCCAGGAAATTGTCCCCCAGCTGAGATCTGGGTGGTCATGGATTCAACTTATAAGTTTCCCTTCTCTTTGGGATTTTAATCTATTGTGCAATGTCAGAAAACCACTGCCTTCTAGTTTTACAGTTGCTTCATTAGGAAGGCAAGTCTGGAACTAATTACTGCAATATGGCCTGAAGCAGAAATTTCTCCCCTGCTTTTGATTTAGGGTAGACAGTAAGAGGTTCCACTTAATTTCCGCATCTAGCCATTTCCAGAGAACTCTGAATAAATAATAAATGATAGTTTGAGTCCCATGTGTTTGTCTCCTTCTTAGTGTATTTTCTAATAGTTTTAGATCCCTAGCATGGAAAAGGTGTGAGGAATTGGCACCCTCAGACATCTTAAGGGGATGGGATGAACACAGAGACTAGAATTCAGGAATAAAAGTATCATATAGGTGGAATGAGGTATGTGGTATTTTCAGGCATGCTGTTGGTTTTAACAGGTCTTCCACAGTTAATGGCTTTAAAAGGCACAGGTCCTAACATCTAGAACATTAAGGATGGCTCATTTATGTAGTTGCAGAACCACAGCTGTGTTTAAAAGAAAGATTGGCTTATCTGGGACCTCAAGGTGAGTGACAGAGACCTTGGTTTAAGCAAAGATACCCATTTCTTTCCTGAGGCTAGGATGGACTGTTCTGACCTCTGGACTGGAGACAGCCTCACTTCTGTGGGGACTTTGCCATCCCGCGTAGTGAGGGACGGATGACAGCACTGTGGTCTTTAGCTGGCAGCCATCTCCTGATCCCATATTCCTTATGGGGTCAGGGGGTGGGCAGCAAGCCCTTGATCTCAGGGCAGGCAGGCCCTCTCCAGACTCAGGAAGGGTCTAAACTGATGTAGTCGTCCAACTAGTGAGTAGTCAAGGAGTACACATGTGACCCAGTTCTGGCCAGTAATATGTAAGGGAAAGACTTTGGGGAAACTTCCTTTTCTAGTGAAAAACCAGAGCCTCATGAAGAGAGTCTTTAAACCTCCCTTTCTCTTGTACTTGGGACTCTGGTGAAAGGATGTGATATTTTGAGTTGTGGCATCCATGTAGCAACCATAAGTTATCAATCAAGAAAATTAAGAGCCACGAATTACAGAGAAGAAAGAAAGAGCTTGGACTGGAACTCCAAAGTTCTTGCTATATATGAAAAAAAATTGTCACCTCTGTTTAAGTCATCATTAGTGAGGCTTTCTTGTACCAGCAGTTATTCCTAACTGAGTCACTGGGGTGGCTGTTATGACGAGAAAGGGGAAAGGAGGAACACAACTGCTTTTAAAGGCAGGATGAAGAGTGAGTGGGCTACTTCCATAGTTACTGCTTCAGGGTGAGGGCTTGGGCTGCTTTAATATAGGTAAAAACCACTCAGTTGTTTTTAAAAGAAGTAACAAAAAATTGACATAAAAATTTTGAAAACTGTAACTCCATGCCATGCAGAAATTTTCAAGAGCTTAATAGAATCAATGACATGATGGGAAGAATCTTTCAAATGAGCACTTAGTAATTTGAAAATACACAAAACAATTTTCTTGGACCCTATGAAGGGAAGATAGGTGAGATGATGCATTTGGAGAAGACCTGAAAGAAAAGAGGAAATGCAGGGCTAAGATGGGGAAAAGAATGTTGGGGTCCAAGTTATATCCTAAATTTAAGGCTGTTATGACTAAAGAAGAATATGCATAATAAGTTCTCTCTCAGGCTCTGTGAAATAGGTTTCATAGAAGCACATATAGCGGGAATAGCTTCAGGTTTCTATACCTCTTAGTAGGAAGCAGCCACTCCTCTTCAGCTGTGTCCTGAGAAGCTGGACTGTTTCCTAGCCATGTCTAGTTTTATTTGTGGAAGTGAGAGATGGTCTCTATAGAAATAAGTCCCAAAGGGGAAGGATTTGGGTGGAACATAGGCCTGGCGAGGTGTGGCTTATTGGCACACCCTGCATTTTGATCATATTTCTCTTGGCTTACATTTTCTTCCTACCTAGAAGTGTGATTTGTTTTTGTTTAGCTAATTGCTAGTAACGTTTTGCACTGTACAGCTTGTTCCAGATGACTTTTAGCTCTACTAATCTGGAGGGAAAACATATCCTTCTGGATCAGAAACATAAATCTTTCTTTAGGCAGTTTAGGCAATGTAGAGATCCTATTGGGAATATAAAGCAAAAAAGTTGAAAATATCAAAACACCATTTGGGGAAGCTTTGAGTGTGAACATCGTTCTTAAAGCAGAAGCTAATTATATTTTCTCCTTCCAGAAAGTCTCATATACACCCTGAGATTTCCAGAGATGATCACAATGTACCTGTAGTGCCAAATCTCCAAATTACAACAATTAATGCCTTGCAGATGGTTTCCAGAAATCACTAGGTTTATAATTTAGTGTTGGTATCCAAAATTAGAATCGACCCCTCACAAATTTAATAGTGCTACCCATTGCTTCCTCCTAAGCTCTCTAAATAAAAAGAACCAAATGCTTATCTTGTGCAAGAACACTTAGGGTACTCAACACAAACAGCTTTCCATGAAAAATCAAATGGACACTTTTTAAAGTGGAAGCAGAAAATATTAAATTTGTTTCAGGCTCACTATCTAATTCCCCTTAACCTTTAATCTTGTGCTTATTTTTCTGGCTGTTCAAAAGAGAAACACTTCAAGAAGCTTAATTTGCCGTTTCTTATGTGCAGGCAGCTTCAGGTACCTGAACAGAACTGGGAAAATGCACATTATGAAAATTAGAAGTTTACACTGTGCTGTACACCTGTGCTTCTCACGGTGCTGGTCTCTGAACTGTTCGTTACTGATCTGTAACTCGATAAGAAACATTCTCCAGAATGTAAATCAGTGTAGCAGCTTCCGTCACTGAGAAAATCTTGCTATTAAAAAAATCATCTAAACTAAGTAAAGTGCTTATTGATGTAGGTATTTCATATTCTGGATCAAGGTTCTTATCTTGTCATCGACTGGTAACAGATAAATAATTTACCAGCATTGTCTGGACCATCCTTTGAGTATACCTCTCAGTTCTGTGCGTTGATTGTATCTTCAAAGATAGATGGCAGAACAATTGTACTTTGACCCTGTCTTTAAAAAATCCTGGCTTATGTATTATGACATTTTTCATATTTCTTTGCATTTGGTTGGTAAAATAAAGTTGCAGTAGTTATCCAAGGCATTGGGATCATGTATTTTTGAGCTCCAAATTTAAGCTGATGTTTTATAGATAAAAAACGAAGGTCCAGAGTGGTGATACCATACAGCTACTTGGAGGCAGTCAAGGCTGGGACTTAAGAGCCCTGTGTCCCAGTCTTCATGTTTTCCCCTCTGTGTTGAAAAATATAGTCCAGTGTTTTTCAACCTTTAGTTATTTTCTCAGCACTTTCTTGGTTTTTGCAATATTGGGATTATCACTTGTGCTATTAATCTTTTTCTTTAAACCATCTGATTAAAAGAAAGCAAACTGGTTATGTACCCTGACCTTGTTCTAAGCAGTAAGGTCTGGGAAAGGCTTGCTGTGTTAGCTATGTTTCTTCCTAACATACATTAACAGTCAGTACAGTAATAACTGTGTCTGTGGGCCACCCAGGATTGTCACACGCAGCACACTTTGAGAAATTCTGAGGTTATCAGTGATTAAGAGCACAGGCTCTAGAGTCAGGCAGACTAGTAAATTCAGACTACTTACTAGCTTGGGAGAATTATGTAATCTTTTTAAACCTCAGGTTTCTCATCTTAAAAAAAAAAAAAAAAAGACTAAGGAAAGTGCCAGTATCATGAGAATTAAATGAGATAATACATGCAGTGCTCTTAGCAAGGTACCTGGGCTCATTGTAAGGGCCTGCTGATTGTAAACTATTATCGTTATGTTGGCTACTATTAATAATGAAATCATCTCCTTGGTAGTCTAAAGCAGCAGCACAAATTTACCCGCTGAGTGAGTCCATAAGAAGGATTTCCAGATTAAAGTGACATACTGGCTTACTTCTGCTTACAGAAAACAAAATCCATTCTTTTGAAATTGAGCTCTAGGAATTATACAAAGCACTTAAAATATGAATGCTAAATAATGCAGTGTTTTAAGTTGAGTACTATGTAGGTTCTAAACCAGTGTGCTTTCCAAGGTGATAGGAAAGCTGCAGTTTAATCTGAAATTCAGTCAAATGGAACAAATAATTTATGTATTAGGTATTTAGTTTCCAGAACAGCTGTCAAAAACAGTTGAGTATTTGTTCTTAAACTCTTTTTTGGGGTATTTTTACATGATTAGTGCCAAAGAAGTGTTGTTTTAGGTCATGTCTTTAAATTAAAAAAAAAATTCTCTTAGAAAATAATAGCTTTGGAAATGAAATTATTTTTTGGAACAACTTAACTCTAAATTACTTTTTGTTACCTTGTTGTATTAGTATAGGTCAGATTATGCTACAGTAATTAACTACTCCTGAATCCTTAGTGGCTTAACAGGCAAAAGATGATTATTACTAATGCTATGTATCCAACATGGGGGCTTGCTTTGTACTGTCTTTTAGGGACTCAGGCTTACCACCTCTTGATTTTTGCCATTCTGGATTATTAAAGTCTCAACCATCTTGTCATTACACCATCTGGAACATAGGGCCTCTTTGGGCAGGTGTCAAGGGAAGAGAGAGCTGGAGACTTTTATACCAGCTCTTAAATACTTTGTCCCCAAAGTGACACATTTCATTTCTGCTCAGAGTCCGTCGTTAGCACTAGTCTCATGATCTGCCTAACTGCATGGAGACTGGGAAATGGGGAGAAGCCCTTGGCTATTTGGTGAGCAGTCAGTATCTCTGCCATAGTAGATGTGTCTGGTCTTCCATAGTCACTGCAAGAATAGATGCTGGAGGTTAGAAAGTGTCATACTTTGGGATATACTTTGCAAGGTGTTCAGAAGACTGAATGAGAGGACACATCTAGGGCAGGACCAAGGATAATACCCAACATTATGGATGCACAATAGCAGTTACTGGAATCTGAACTCACAGCATTGCATTGGTGTCTCAGATGATCGTGGGTCTTCCTTTATTATGCATGTTGAAGATTTGGTTCACAGAGAAGTCCGTGAGTTCAAAATGGTAATGGAACACTTCCCTGGACATGACGTAGGTTTCAAAAAATTGTATTGCTCAGTGTACTGAAGACACTTTAGTATATTTAATCCCCTAACCTACTGGTTGAAAGCAGTACTTGAAATAGGTATTCTTCTCTCCATATAGTGACATGGTTTTTATTTTCTATCCAGTTATTCTCTAAATACTACTTGATTTTTTCCCCCATGCTGATTTGTGTCACTTTTCCCTAAAGGAGGCTTATGTAGGTGCCATAATTATTAAATGTTAAATAATTGTAAATATTTTGTGAAAATACCATTGGCCTGAGGTTTACAAATGTTTCATTCTGATATAACCCACTACTAAATACAAAATAATCCTTACCACACATGCTCATTTTGTAATGTTTGTTTTAATTGGCTTTTCATACTTTCCTAAGGACTAAATAGTGGGCACATCAATAAAGAAAGAACATTTATAATGCCATCTTTTTATCCTCATATCTCTCTTAAAGTCAGTTTGTCCGTTATCAGTTGCCCTATCAGCTTCCTTTTGGTTAGTTTTTGCTTGATGTATGTTTTCCCACCAATTTACTTTCAGCCATTCTTTGACTGCTTCAGCTATATCTGCTGTAAATCATCTATAGCTTTATGATTTTTATCCAATCTGTGTGACCATCTTTTAAAATTGGTGCATTTAGTGTTTTTACATTTGGTGTTATTTCTTCATATATTTGGATTTATTTCCACATCTTGTTTTCTATATATTGCCTGCTTTTTCATAGGTATTTTTTTCCTTCTACTTTTATGCCTTCAGTTGAAATGATGAGTTTTCTTAACTCATCCCTACCTCCCACTTTCTTCTTCAATCTGTTTGCTTGGCAGTTGAACATTCTAGTTCTAGTCTGTTAGTGGTCATCCTTAAAATATATGTCATGTATAATTAACAAAGGTTTTAATGAATCAATGTGTTTAAGCACCTCTCAAACTGTACAAGTATCTTAGGAGAGATTCACTACAATCACTTCCCTCCCCATCTTCTTTTTTATTGTTGACATTTAATTCCATCCTGTTTTAAACCCTTTCTTCCATATTGTCATTATTATTATTGTGTTTTTTTCATAGACAGGAATTGTTCTGGTTATATATTTTGCATAACAAACCACCACAAAACTTAGTGGCTTAAAGCAACAATTTATTGAGTGAGTAAATAATTTAAGGATGAAAAGAAAAGACATCTGAATCAGCAACACTAGAGTACATGGGGTTTGACTTTCCTGCAAAACACACACACACACACACACACACACACATACACACACACACCACCCCCCGAAGTTGCATTCTAAAATAAATGGAAGCAAGTAGGGGGAGTTTAAATTTTAACTTCAAACCCTTGTTGATTTACCAAATCAAATAATTCTTTTTTCTGGTTAATGTAGGTAATGATAAAAGATGTCAGGTATGTCTGAAATCTTCTCTTCATTTTCTCCAGTGAGTTTTCCCCTTTATGGGATCTCACACGATCTCTATTTCATTTTGTACCATTTGTTTGTATCTTTAGTTTAAACCAGCCTTATGCTGGCAGTCTTTGAGGTATAGTAGAGCTGTGATAACTATCAAAGTCTTTATATTAATTTCCGTCAGTTGTTTCCTACAATCTGAATGACATTGTTGGATTTTTGAATAACTACAGACTCACTTCACTTCATATGGACTTCAGAGAAACTGTATAGAACAACTCAGGTCTTCAGTCTGTTTTAAGTTGTGAGTGCCAGAGTGTTGTAACACAGTTCTAATGGTGACATTAAGGAATTCTTCCTCTAAGTTCTTGTAGTTCTACCTTCTGTGTGTATTTTTTATTTCAATTGTGAATTGCAAACTCTCAATGTATGCATGCTCATTGAGAAAAACTGATTTGTATTTTTTATTTCAGTTATGAATTGCAAACTCCTAGTGTATATCTACTTATTGAGAAAACCTGATTTTTTCTTTTCTTACATCAAAATTTATAAAACAACAAGTAAATACGATAGATGGTCATATTTGCTCAATTTACTGTAGTTCATAAAATCATTATGAGAACCACACTAATGCCTTAATTACAAACAAACTTGAACTGGGTCAGGTCTCATGGATCCATCAACTCAGCATCAGGAATAGTGTGGATAAGAGGATGGTTTTGGAATTGGGGTGTGAGACAGACATGGATTTAGATTCTGACTCTGTCACTTAGTTGGTGCTTGGGAGTTTTTTAACCATTCTGAGACTCCGTTTCTTCATATACGAAGTGGGAACAATACCAACTTTACACAATTGCAAGGAAGATGGAACAAGATAACACTTGTGATATGTATACAAGGGTAATTGTTTCGTGGGAGGTAGCTGCCACACCAACTTCAAACATTTGTTGAGAGCCTCCTATTTGTCTGCCACTGGGCAATAGGATACAAACATGGATCAGCTCGGAGTTTAGTGGGGTGCATGATGCAGTGTGTTCAGAACAACGTTACAGAGGCCATGAGAGCATGGAGGGGGAACAGTTTAATACTTGAGATGGATTCGGGGATGGGAAGGGTATAGAACGGGCTTCACCAAGAAGGTAAAAGTCGTTCTAGGAGGCGGGAATTGCACATGCAGATGCAGTCTTTCCCATGAAGGGCTTCATGTGCTATGTTAGAAGGTTGCGCCTCTGTCCCCATCCCCTTTCTTCCTGGCTGACTTCTGTGTATC
Organism: Eschrichtius robustus; assembly: GCF_028021215.1. Taxonomy (NCBI): domain Eukaryota; kingdom Metazoa; phylum Chordata; class Mammalia; order Artiodactyla; family Eschrichtiidae; genus Eschrichtius; species Eschrichtius robustus. The sequence continues at coordinate 39,125,249 of NC_090828.1, forward strand.
CTTTTAGACAGGATTCAGAAGCCACCCACTCTGTGATGCACCCCCCATCTCTTTCAAGCAATCAGTCGGTTTTCCTGCTCCCTTAGAAACTTTTTCGCATCACTGTTTCAGTGCTGATTGCACTGTGTTGTAATTTATCTTCTTCCATGTTTGTCTCTTCAGTTGCACTCTTAACTCTTTAACTGTGTCCTGTTCATGTTGTGTCCTGAGCAGCTTTCAGTGCCTCATTATTCATGCAGATCAATTAATTTCATTAAAGAATAGGCTTTAGGCTAGAGCACTTATGACACAAAAGTAAATACTTTTTTATTGAAGATTATTTCATGTTATGTTTTTTCTTTTTTTATTGAAGTATAGTTGATGTTAATATTATATGTTACAGTTGTACAATTTAGTGATTCACAATTTTTAAAGCTTATACTCCGTTTATAGTTACTATAAAATATTGGCTATAATTCCTGAGCTGTACAATATATCCTTGTAGCTTACTTTATGCATAATAGTTTGTACCTCTTAATTCTCTATCCCTATGTTGCCCCTCCCCCCTTCCCTCTCCCCACTGGTAACCACTAATTTGTTCTCTATATGTGTGAGTCTGCTTCTTTTTTGTTATATTCACTAGTTTGTTGTATTTTTTGGACTCTACATATAAGTGCTATCATACAGTATTTTTCTTTCTCTGTCTGACTTATTTCACTTAGCATAATATCCTCCAAGTCCATTGATTTTGTTGCAAATGGCAAAATTTCATTCTTTTTTATGGCTGAGTAGTATTCCATTGTGTGTGTGTGCACGCACACACACAAACACACATCTTTATCCATTCATCTGTTGATGGACACTTAGGTTGCTTCCATATCTTGGCAATTGTAAATAATGCTGCTATGAACATTAGGGTGCATGTATCTTTTCGAATTAGTGTTTATATACCCAGGAGTGGGACTGCTGGATCATAGGTTAGTTCTATTTTTAGTTTTTTGAGGACCCTCCATACTGTTTCCCATAGTGGCTGCACCAGTTTACATTCCTACCAACAGTGTAGGAGGGTTCCCTTTTCTCTACATCCTCACCAGCATTTGTTATTGTGTTCTTTTTTTTTTATGTCCATATTTTTTTTTAATTGGGGTATAGTTGTTTTACAATGTTGTGTTAGTTTCTACTGTACAGCGAAGGGAAGTAGAGTTCCCTGTGCTATACAGCAGGTTCTTATTAGTTATCTATTTTATACATATTAGTGTATATATGTCAATCCCAATCTCCCAATTCATCCCATTCCCCCACCCCCCATTGTGTTCTTTTTGGTGATAGCCATTCTAACAAATGTGAGGTGTGTGAAGTGATATCTCATTATGGTTTTGATTTGCATTTCTCTGATGACAGTGATGTTGAGCATCTTTTCATGTGCCTGTTGGCCATCTATGTAGTTTTCTCTTGATGATTTTATTCAAAAGGTGATTTTTGGTATTCATTCATTCATTTGTTCATTCAACAATATTAGGAGTTTACCCTGTACCAGGCATCTGAAAGAATTTAAAAAATATCTATATTTAATAAAGTGCTGTCACTCTAGGGTTTTTCCCAATTATTATACAATATGTTGGCCTTTAGATTCCTGTTTCCTTAAGCCATGGATTCTATCTTTAATATAGAAAGCATTAGACTTCCCTGGTGGTGCAGTGGTTGAGAATCTGCCTGCCAATGCAGGGGACACAGGTTCGAGCCCTGGTCCAGGAAGATCCCACATGCCATAGAGCAACTAAGCCCGTGCGCCACAACTACTGAGCCTGTGTTCTAGAGCCTGAGTGCCGCAACTGCTGAGCTCGTGAACCACAACTACTGAGCCCGTGAGCCACAACTGCTGAACCCTTGTGCCACAACTACTGAAGCCCACGCACCTAGAGCCTGTGCTCCGCAACAAGAGAAGCCACTGCAATGAGAAGCCCGTGCACCGCAACCAAGAGTAGCCCCCGCTCGCCGCGCGCAGCAACGAAGACCCAACACAGCCAAATTAAAAAAAAGAAAAAAATATATAGAAAGCACTGTATGTTTAAATAGAAATAAATTTACTCCCTGAACTCACTGTTACTGCTTTAAATGCTCACTTTTTTGGCCTTTCTTGGTCTCTTGTTTTCAAAAGTATGCATCTGCTACTCTGAGCACTCTTGGATGTCTTCCTGAAGGCTGTGAGTTTGACATGGAGAATATCTGTAGTGTTTTTGTCATGCAGAAATATATAACTATTATACTTCTAGTATGAACAAGTGCTATCATGTGATTATTGATGGATCAAGGAGTGATCATCCTTTTACTCTACAAAAATAAGAACAGTTTTTTAGACTATAGTTATAGCATTAAGGTGTAATATAGAAGCAAATATGTTACTCAAAGACTAACCTAAAAAAATCTTGAAATTTCCAACTGCGAATTTACATTACTAATAGGATTCTAAATATTTAGTGCGTATCTTTTTAAAGCATCCAAATAGATTTTTTTCTTTAAGTGTAAGTCTGTGGCATATTTTTGACATGATAAAACATTTCATGTGAAAAGGGGAGCCTTAAGAATTCAGTGAACATCTGGAGGAGGTTAAATTCTTAGTTTGGGGCTGTGTAACAGCCATTTTTTTCTCTGTTCACCTTAACTGCCAAAACCTGTCATTCCTGAGCCATTTCAAAGGGATAAACAAGGTGAACTGTGCTTTGCACATGACCCACTGTAACTGCTGATTTAAGCAAGGTTATATAGGTCAGCATATGTCAGCTAACTTAGAGTTGTGTGGCCCATCATGTGATTCATTTGCCTGAATGGAGTGCTACGAAACTAACAAAATTTCTTTTAGAAATTATTATTATTACTTGTTAGTCTTTCTAACTACGGCAATATTGCTAAGTTAAGCAGCCACGGTTATCATCTTCACATTGTGTGGATGCTAATGACAGAACCCCAGAATTCCTCATTCTAAGTAAGTTTCACTCAAATGTAAGGAAACCTTGTTACTTATTTAAGGAAATTGAATGCTTGTAGTGAAGTACTGTGGTTTGTTTTTTTTTTTTTTTTGTCGTTTGGAATCATTAAAATATATTATTCATCTATTGAAGTTTATTTTGAAAGATAGTGTCATAGGGTTTTAGATTTAGAAAAGAAATTAGTGATCATTTACTTCACTGACCTCATTTTACAAAGGAGAGGCTGAGGGCCCAGATGGATTAAGTAATGTACCCATGGTTACTCAGTGAAATAGTCAGAAAAAATAGTGTCTACAGGAATTTCCTCCACAGTGGAGTTGCTTTTTAAAGGAAGTTAGGTGCTAAAGTCAATTCCTGCGGGTGATTTTTGAGTGTAGTCGAAATTACCCTTGAAAAACCCCGTAGGAAGGCAATGCAACCTAACAATGAGTTGAGTGCAGCTCGCTTTTCTTCCAGTATTGGAACAGACTCCTGTCTTAGCTTGAGTGCCAGAGAAGAAGTTGGCTTGTGTTTAGGGGCTGTTTTTATATTAAAAAACCTATCATTTTAAACTAAAATTCCACTCAGCCTGGTGGGATGCTTGGAAGAGCTGCACATTTCATGCTCCCCCAGGGGCGTGCGCTCAGGGTCTGGAATGGTTCCCACTATTCTTAGATTGTTCTCTTTCTCAGTCTTTCTGCTTGTCCCGAGTGAGCCTTTCGGTTCCACTGGAATTTGTTAAATGGGTATTTGCTGTGCCTCCTTTGAACATCAATTCATCTTTGAAGATTCTGTAGTGTATGCTGAATTAGTTCCTTTAAAGTAAGCTCATAGAGATTTATTTTATAAATAATTTTTTACTAGTTTTTATAGCACTGTCTAAAATACCCCCCCAACCCAATACTTACTGTCACTTTGAGCAATACTTCAGTGAAAGAGTGCCATTTGTTTATTTATTTATTTGCATTTCCCCCAATATTTTTATTAGAAAAATAGCAAAAATACAGAAAATTTTGAAAGAATTGTACAGTGAACACACACATATACACATTACCTATATTATACAATGAACATCTTGTTCTATTTATTTTATCACATATCTATCCATTGATCAATCTATCTTATTTTTGGTTGCATTTCAAAGTAAATTGCAAACATCAGTATACTTCACCCCTAAACACTACAGTATGCATTTTTACCTAGAGTTTAACATTTGTTTATGGCTCTTGTGATGGTTCCATTTAAACCATCACATTTTTTCTGGTGACTTCTCTTATCAGATACACAGAGATATATATTGTTCTGTTACTTCTCGTGCTTCCTTTGCAGTGGAGCACCCCATTCCTTGGGATTTTAAATGCACAGGGCCGAGTGTGCCTACAAGCTCTGGGCATAAGAAAGGCTGAGAGGATCTAATATGATTGCTTGGATCCTATTAAATGCCTTTGCCATAAAATATCAAACCTACTCATCTATCTCTAAACCGTAACTGACGTAATTTATTGTTTTCTAAAGGCAGATGTGACCAGCACCCAAAAGTGTCCATGAGCTGAAATATTTCAACAAAATTTCTTTAATATCTCTATTAAGAAAAGGATAGGAAGAAAAAATGACATACATAGAGAATTATTTATAAGAGGTTACAATAGAGTCTCTCTCCCCCTACAATTTACCAAAACTGTGCACTTCAAGTCAACAATACTCTTAAAAGACCTTTTTTGGGTCTGCACCCTCTGCCTTACGTGCTGTCTACTGCCCCCAGTTTTTGAGGCTGTTTCTTCATTGGATGTGACACTGTCCCAACTTCCCCAGTTTTCTGGCCATTCATTCTTTTCCTCTTTGCTGAAACTCCCCCCTTTTCACCCTTATCCTCTAAGTATTCTTCAGGCTTTATTATGAATTCTCTTCTTTTTAACCTCTCGCCTTGAACAATTTCATTCACTGCCAGTCTAAGCAGAAAGCTTCATTTTCATCAAGGGTGACTGGAGCCATCTCTTCCTGGCTCATGAGAGCCAATTCTGCACGTCTCTTCCCAATTCCTCATGTAAGTAGCATGAAGGCAGCTGTGTGATGAGAGCATTTATACAACAAAAAGGGGCAAACATTACAAATCAGGGCTTCCTCCCACTCACCCAGAGCTAGTTTACCAGCACACCACTAACGAGTCCCAACCTCTGCTGAAAGCTCCCGAGATCATGTCTCTCTGAATATCCTACTCATTCCTCAAACTCAGCCTGTTCAAAACAAATTGACTGACATGCCACACCAGTTCTTCTTCATTTCCCTGTTTTCATTAGTGGAAATGCTTTTTTTATTTTTAGTTTCTCAGGCTTGACAACCTTGCCCAAGGTGTTGACTTCTACCCCCTCCCTCAACCTGCACATCTAATCTGCTACTCAGCGATGTAAGTTTTAAGTTAGCAATGATTCCTGGCACTGTCACCTCTTAATTCTCATTTTGTTTAGGTCTTTTTTATTAGCTACAGAAGTAATCTCCTCAGTCTAACATGCTCGAGTCCGGTCCATGTTCCACATTATTGCCAAACATTTAATAAATGTAAGTTTATTTTTGCCAGGCATTAAACTAAGTGCTTTCCACATCTTACCTCATTTAATTCTTAAAACAACCTTATGGGGTAGGGTATCAGTTAGGATTTGTCAGTGACTAAAAAGAACCAAACAAACCTAACCCTTCCCTGGGCCAGTAACTGTGGCCCGGAGAATGGCATATGCAAATTATCCTCCAACCCAACCAGGTTCTGCCTGGAGGTAGGGGTGGGGTGGTGCTATACAAGCTACACTGCTGAGAATGAGGAGAGAGATGGATGCTGTGTAGTGCAACAAATGTCTAATTTAGGCAGTTGTTAGTATCCTCATTTTACAGCCAAAGTAATAGACCAAGAATTTAATTCAAGGTGTTTTCAATTAGCATAAGGAGGAGTTGAAATGTTCCTGACTTTGTAGCTTATGCTCTGTCTATTATCCTTCGTCATAAACCTCCCAACTCACGTAACAGAGGCTAGAGATCAAGTGTTTAGGCTACGAAGTTGGGTAGACATGTATTTAAATCTCTGCTTTGCCACTTGCTTCCTGTGTGATGTTGAGCAGGTTACTTACCCTCTCTGATAACAGTAGCAATCTCATAGGAAATAATAAAATCCCCAGTAGAATTTTTCTGCATACATGTAAAGTGCTGGGCACAGGACTTGGTTTAATAAAAGTATAGGAGGTATCAACTATGATGATGATGATGATGATGATTAAACTGCATATCTGAGCCAGGCAAAGAGCATTTTCTGTTTTCATTTGCTGTACTGCCGAGTACAGCCCATTACTTTTGGATAAAGTATTTGTTGAGCTAAAAGATAAAACTAAACACTGTATGTAGGAAATATGATGATGGCAATTGTACTTCAGTTGATGAATAGCATCATTAGTGTTCAAGGATGTTAATATGGAAATCGTTCTGGATCAGTGTCAGCTGAGGCCCCCAGGTGAAAGATGACAACCACGTCTACATTTCAAAGTGAGATGCTTGATCACCCAAGCAGCACTTGGGAAGGAGGTGGTCCAGAATCACTCTCATGACCCTTTCCTGGCCACCCAGGTGCTCAGAGTTGTTGATTTGATGGAGGGTTTCTTTGGGGGCATCATCCATGTGCTGGGAAGCCTGTTCTTTCTGTCATACACATACTTGTCAGAGAGATGTAAGGTGCTTCCCTCCACCTCAAATCCAGTGAGAGGGATGTCAGGGGAACTGCTCTGAGAGGCTCACAAGTGTCCTCTGCAGTGTGAGGGACACGGTAGACTGGTCACAGTCTGACCCTCTCCTGGGGGCTCTAGAGGTAATAAGCTTTGGCTGGACCTCTGAGTGAGGAGGGCTTGCTGGCAGTGGCCTGCACGGCCTGAGTTGTTGGCATAAGAATGCATGTTTCTTCTGGACCAGGGGTGGGGTCTGCCCACGACAGAGCTGGTGTGGGGTCATTGTCACACCTGCTCAAGAGACTACCTGGAGAGGCTGCTGTCTCCCAGGGGCCACCCAAAGGGGCGGGACAGAAGACCTTGGCAGAAAGAGGCTGAGTGCGCTCCCAGAGTCCCAGCATCTCTGGTGGGTAGAGGGCTGTAAGTGACCACGTCAAGGAAATTGCAGGTGAGAATCCCCAGAATGGGGTATGTCTCCAGAACCCAGGAAGGTCCCCTGGAGAGAGAGATACTCCAAGCTTGCAGAGTACAGGCGCCAGATTGTGGCCATGCCAGCTCAGTCAGACCTTCTCTCCCTCCTGATCTCTCTTCCTTCCACCCTACTGTTACCCTGAGAGAGTCAGAAACTGGTGGGAAATAATCCATGTGGTGGAATCCAGCCACGTCTCCTTTCCTCTCGGAAGGCTTTCTGCAGACCTACACGAAGACAGAAGAGAAGATGTCATTGTAACCGAAGCTTAAAGTTTTGTCTCTGACACAGAACCAGACATTTTATTTGCAGAAGTGAACTTTTTTGTGACTTGGTGTGACCAAAGGACTTTTCATTATCTCAGAATGACCAGAAAAGTGAAGGGCCCTGCTCTCATTCCATCCAATGGTGGGCGAAGAACTAGTCCCCCAGAGCAGATTAGGACAAGCAGCAGGGTTGTAGGATAGGGTTAAGTCGTACTCAATGAGTCCTGCTTGCTCAATGTAATAGTTCACTGAATACCCAGTTATTAAATTTATATTGAAAAATATGGGCTTAAACAGGGTCTTTGGAATTTGAGGTGGAGGAGACAGTTGAGATTTGTTTTGCTTGATTTTCAAGTTGCAAATTGTGATGTTACAAGACTGGAGGTTACAGGGATGTTACAGGCATGGTTTTAGTCTTAGAGGTGAAATTGAGCTGACTGGGACCAGGCAAAGTGGGATGGAAAACTGTACTGTTGGGGAAAATGCCTTTCTCTGATCTCTTGCTTCTAAGTCAGGCTGACTGACAGCTGTGCTCCAGTCCCCCGGAGAGAACCACTTTTGAAGAAATACGTGTGTGGCATCAGGCTCTGAACTATTTGTGGAAAAGCAAAGCATTTCACTCAAGAGCAGCGAAAGAAGAGAAAATCAGGGGACCGTGTTCTCTGTGCTTTTGATGACATTGGTGGGATACAGCTGGATGCGGAGGTGAAGTGCAGAGCAATGATCATCGCCAACGACAACAAACAAAAAGCTGAGGCGGGTCTGCCTCAGTCCTTGAGGCATAAAGTGCAGGGTGACTGAAATGAGGCCACCTGTCTCTCCGAACAGCCTCTGCGTTCCTATAGGGACCAGCACGAACTGACAGGCCAAGAGAAGCGAGAGATGGCGTGGGCGGTCAGTGTAGCTATGGTAAACCTCAAAGGATACCATCTCCCTCAAAGGGAGAGCTCCAAATCAGAGAGTGAAAAAGAAGGCAAGATTAAGGTTGTAAGGTTTCAGTCTTCCCTCCAATTTATCCATGATACTGTGTTTACAGTACTTTTATATTTAGAGAGTTCTTTCAGGAACATTTCATGTAATTGTTATAGCAACCAACCACCTTATTAACTATGCCACCTGTTGGTGGAAACTAGATGAGGAAACTCGACAGGTTAAGTTGCTTACCCAAGGTTAGATAGACGGTAACAAAATTTGATCAAAGTTGTCTTGCAATTTCCTAATTCGGAGGGCTCTCTCCCATGGACCAGCCTTTACTGCTGTGTTAACAACTGCGGTGAGAGGATTTCAGATGATTTTTGGACAGTTTTAAAAAATTTAATAGTGATGTGTTTATTTTTAAGTTTGCCTTCTATTTTTGGCAAAGATACTGGTTTTCCATTAATGGACTAGGATAAACTTGTTTAAGTGAAAGAGTAGAAATTAAAAAGCACCAAGTAAATAGTGCTACCGAGATGTGGCAGCAATTGTGATGGGGGCCAGTGCACATGTATGTTTAGGAACTACCAGCCTAAAGACTTTTGCCCAAAACACAGAGCTTATAATTCAATTACATCCTCTGAATGTTATTCTGGAATTGTCTCATGTGGCTCAGTCCCAACTTCACAATTAGATTATAATCTCTTTTTGGACAAGGACTGTGTCTTTTACTGTGTCTTTTATAATATAGATGTTATGGGTTGAATTATGTCCCCCTACAATTTGTATGCGGAGGTCCTAACCGTAGTACTTTAGAATGTGACCTTATTTAGAGAGAGGGTCTTTATAGAGATAATCAAGTTAAAAATGAGGTCATTAGTATAGACCTTAATCCAATATAACTGTTGTCCTTATGAAAAGGAGAAATTTGGATAAAGACGTGCCATTCAGGGAGAATGCCATATAAATATGAAGACAGCCATCTACAAGCCAAGGAGAGAGGCCCGGAGCAGATCCTTCCCTCACAGTGCTCAGAAGGAAATAGTTCTGCCAACACCTTGATTTCGGACTTCTAGCCTCCAAACTCTGAGACAATAAACTTCAGTTTAAAATACCCAATTTGTGGTACTTTGTTATGGCAGCCCTAGGAAACGAATACAGTAGGTATTTGCTTAAATACTGAGAATGTAACTAAATAAGAATTCTTAAACTGAAAAACATGATCTTCTTCCAGTGCAATTCTGATCAAACTCATGAGTTTTGAATTAAAAATGCCTGTTCGGGAGCCTTAAGGCCTTCTCAGGCTGCCCCTTCTCTCTCTTTCCACTTCAACAGTGTCCCCCCGACCCCAGTCCTGCCACAGCACCGCCATATCCTGAGCCTGGGCACCCTCTGGTGTGTCTCCTTTTATGTGAGGTCCCCTAGATGTCTGGACTCTGCCACCCTGTGTCAGGTAAAGGGCTGTCCTCCTTTCCACAAACCTTAGTACTGAACCTGGATTGCTTTTTTTAAACTTCCAGTGCTTTGTAGTTTTTTTTTTTTTTTTACTTCTTCTGGCCAGAAAAAAAATTGTTATCCTTAGAAGTGGTAGCACCCACTAAAAAGAGCGCTATTTGAATTCACCACAGAGCCTGGCCCTTAATTCAAAGATGTTGCTGCCTCCAGCTGAGCTGTTGCCTTGTATGGCATTTGAAGCTCCAGAGTCTGTACTTATCTGGATGGGCTGCTGTTACCATAGCTCTCAGCATCCTGTATCTTTACCATTTGTGGGTGTGTGTCTTCTGCTGTAGTCTGTGAGTTGGCAGACTGGCCATGTCTTAATCATGTTTGGATCCCCAGTTCCTAGTACCAAATTCAAATTCAGTATGAGTTTGTTGAATCAATGAGCATTTTAAAAGGAAAACTGAGGTTCAGTGTCCTCTAGGTTGTATTTTAATTTGCCATACAATTGAATTCAATGATACGTTGCACCTGAAATGTTCTTCTAGTCTTTATTTTATTTTATTTTTTTTAATAAATTTATTTTATTCATTTTATTTTTGGCTGCGTTGGGTCTTCGTTGCTGCATGCAGGCTTTCTCTAGTTGCAGCGAGCAGGGGCTACTCTTCATTGCAGTGTGAGGGCTTCTCATTGCGGTGGCTTCTCTTGTTGCGGAGCACAGGCTCTAGGCACGTGGGCTTCAGTAGTTGTGGCACGTGGGCTCAGTAGTTGTGGCTCGCGGGCTCTAGAGCGCAGGCTCAGTAGTTGTGGCGCAGGCTCTAGGGCGCGCGGGCTTCAGTAGTTGTGGCTTGCAGGCTCTAGAGTGGCGGCTCAGTAGTTGTGGCACACAGATTTAGTTGCTCCGTGGCATGTGGGATCTTCCCGGACCAGGGCTCGAACCCATGTCCCCTGAATTGGCAGGCGGATTCTTAACCACTGCGCCACCAGGGAGGCCCTCTTCTAGTCTTTAGATTCAGAATATTGTTGATTTAGAGAATGTTTTTAGTTCTGGACTGGATTCCCGAGATATTTTGGCTCCTGTATTTCTAGGGAGCTTTAGGAAATGTTTTCAATGGTTTAGGTAGCTATCTGGACCTAAACACAGCAGATGGACTTAAATAATTCCTTGCCTTTTTCCATAATCTCTTAAAAATCTATTTCTATGATTTAGATTGGATATATATGATCATTTTCTAGAATCTGTTCTAAGTTTAAACCACTCTATTTTTAAGTTCTGTTCTCTGTGACTGAATGTTAAAAAAAATATATGGCTGTCAGCACACTGACAAATTGGTCCTCTTGGATGATATTATATTTCTCATCACTTTTAGGATTATGTCCAGATTGTACTGTTGCTATTTACCAATTAAATATTTCCCCCCAAATGTGATATATGCATTTTTATTTTGAAGAGCAAGGCAATGGAATGATGATGATATTTACAAATCCTTGCATCCAGAAATGAGAACACTTGGAAGCACAACAAGAGTATTTATATCTTTTCATGATCAAATCATGCATGATGACACTGCCATCCTATATTGTGGGATAAATCTGTGCTGACTTGTCAGAGGGAGCAGCTGTTTTGAGGAGTCCTTTGCTGCTCTGGGAGAAACATTTAACTAAATGTTATTTGTTGCCCATACACCAGCCTCAGGCTGATGAACCTCAAATTCTACCAAACAAGGGAATTCACTGTAGCAGATCTTCCATGGTTCTTGTGCAAACCCATGGTTTCGTGGGTAATACACAGTCTCTGCCTTTAAGGGACTTACTGTATGTTGAGCTTGGGATGGTGGCTCAGGTTTGAGGAAGAAGGTCTGGTATTAGGACATGTGCTTCTTCTACATCTTATTCTGGCAGCATGGCACTTTCATTTCTGCCCTCACGCCAGAGGGCTCCTTATGGAACTTCACCACAGCGACAGGATATAGAAGGAGCACATGCTTGGAAAAATGGCCAGGAATCCTCTCTGAGCCTTTAGCCTAAGTCTGAAGGAAACCCTTGAATCAGCTGGAGGCTTTCTGGAACTTTTTTTTGGATGCAGCTCAATAATTAAGAGATCCTGGGAACTTCAGAACTCTGGCCAGGTTTGAACATGGTTGATTGGCCAAATGCGTCAGACTGAAGTAGTGCTCTCACAACAAAGGGAAGATTGATCAACGTCCTGGTGCTACCCAGGTTTTGTTTCATGTAGCATTTCCTGTAAGAAGACCTCAGGAGTCGGGGTAAGTATGACCCAGACAGAGAACCACAAAATCCTAAATTTTAGGTTCTAAACGGACCTTTGTTTCACTTCTCTTACATTTTAGTCAGCAAACCATAGGTTCATAGTCTTGCTACAGTTTTCATGGCCAGTGAGTGGGTATATAGGGCTAGAATTCAGATCTTCTCTCTGTTCTCTGTTGGTCTTGCATCGTCTGTTTTTCCCAGTGTTTCTAGCCGAGCACCGTGTTCAATAGTGTGTTGATTAACTGGCTCTCTTTTAAAAGTACCCCCTGATTTGTAGTGTTCATAGATTTCCATCGTATAAAGACTTCCACCATGGCCAATTTCAAGCGTCCTAACAATCAGCTTTTCAAGTTTCAGAAACTGTTAACAACCAGCTCCAACACACCACCAGTTGTATTCTTCTGCCTGTTCTTTTTGGCATTGTTGATGGCATATCAGTGACCGTTGTCTTGTGAGATATGTAGGCCCCTTGAGCTGATGGGAGATAAAACAGTGTGACTAAGACAAGGGCCTATTTTATTGATCAGGTCAGTTAAAATGAGTCCAGAATTCCCTGGATTTTAATCTCTTCATAAGACTTTGTTGTCTTTTTGAGTTAAAGTATGATAATAAATACTGGGTGTGAAGAGGGGATGTTTCTTTTGGTTCTACAGCATTTTGAGATAGTCATGTTGTGGGACTTAGACTTTGCTATTCATAAAGATTCTGCATCTCAAGAGAAAGTCCAGTTGAGGGGTGCAGAACATCTCTCATTCACCTAGTCAGTTATTTATTTATTTATTTATTTATTTATTTATTTATTTATATTTGACTATTACTGCTGCATCCAAATCTAATTATGGCACTCCTCCATCTAGATATTTTGAGTTTAGAGACTGGGGTGGGGGATAAGATACTGGGGGCAATGTCATGATAATCAGGACTGCTTACAGAATAACAGATTCTAGAACCAGAAGGACCCTAAAGATAATCGAAAATTCTTAAACTATAGATGAGAAAACTGAGAGACTGATGGAAACCTGCACGTAAATAGCCACATAGCTATTGAGAGTCATTGTTTGGGATCATAATCTGTGATTCTTGATACCCCATTCAGTGTTTCTCCTATTACACCATTTTGACTATTTGTTTTTTTCTCACATTCAGAGCATGGACAAACATATAGCCTATGTCATTAGCCTCTGACTTCAGATCGAATAAATCTTAGGTTTTCTAACATGCCCTTTGTTCCCATTAAGAAGTGGAAAGTGAATTGGAGTACTGATTTGGAGGAATGCCTAGGACTCATTTAACCTCCTACAACTTGTGGCACATGAGTTGCCAGTGAAAGAAGTTAGAAGGTGCTGGATGACTTGAAACGTGAGGCTTTTCAAAAGAATCATTAAAAGGTTTTTATGTATTCAGAGTGAAATCTTCAGTATTGAGATAGAGAATAACCCATCTGTTTTGCACTGAGAGCAACGCTTGGCTCTGATGCGAGTATTCAGCTAAATTCAACAAACATTTAAATGCCTACCATGTGCCAGGCAGTGTGCTAGGCACTGGGAATGCAGATGATGAATAAAACATGAGCTTTGTTTTGTAGGAGCCTATAGCCAGTGGGAGAAGAGACATGTGAACAAATAACTTAAGTATAATCTTTAAGTGCAACATATGCACAGAGCACATGATGGCAGAAAGGTCCAGTTCAATACATGCTTTCATTTGTTAACTTAGGCTTAGTAGGAAGAGCACTGAGCAAGGAGTCCAGCAATTAGGGTTTAGTCCCAGCACTGCACTGCCTGACTGTGTGACCTGGTGTAAATCAGTTAGCCTCTTCTCTCTGTGTTAGGGAAAGGAAGAATCATGGTGAACTTCTAAAAGGTTATTGGGAAGATTAAACAAATGACTATGAAAGTGTTTTGAAGCTACTGTCTGCCACATAAATGCAAGTATAAACATTTTGGAAGCATAACTTTTTTTGAACCATAAAGCTCATATTCTTTGACCAAGCTCTCCATATAAGTATTCATTATCAAGTGTTTATTGTACACCTACTTGGTGCTAGACATCCTTCTCCATCTTGGGATACAGCAGTGAATAAAACAGAGTGGATCTCTTTTTGTGGAGCTTATATTTTAGAGGGGAAAGACAGAAAATAAACAAATAAGCAACAAAATATCAGGATTGTCAAGTAAGTACAATGCAGATAATAAAAACAGGGTAATCTGATAGGAATGATTGGGTAGACTTTATACTGGGGGTCAGGAAAGGCCTCTCTGAAAAGTGACATTTCAGCTGAATGACGAGAAGGAAAAAGCCATGCCAATGATAGGAGTTTTCTAGGCAGAGGGAATAGTTCTAGCATAATTCCTAGGCAGGAATGAGCTTATTAGTAGGTTTCAAGAACGGAAAGAGGGCCAGTGTGGCTAGAGCAGAGTGGATAAGGGGGAAATGAGACATGATGGGGGTCAGAGAAACAGACAGAGGTTGGATCACAGAGCACTTTGTAAGCCAGCATAAGGAGTTTGGGTTTTATTCTAAGTATAAGGGAGACCAGTGAAGGGTTTTAAGAAGCAGAGTAACAGGTTTGAGTTTTTAGGAGATCACTTTGGCAGCTGGTGGAGAATGAATCATAGGCCGCAGTCTTGTGGCAGTGAAGGTGAGAGAGAATATGGGCTTATAGCAGAGAAGTTGATAGAAGTTGAATATATGTAGGGCATTATTGAAGATGATATCCACAGAATCCTCATGGCTCAGATAAGGGGTGCTGTGGGAAAGAGAAGAATCACGGATGGCACCTTGAATTTTGACCAGAGTAGTTCAATTGACTGAGGGAGGTATTAACTGGGGGGAACGGGGAGGAGGGGAAGAGGCAGTTAAGAATTGCTTCGGCCATGTCAATTTTGACGTGCCTATTAGACATCCAGGTAGAGATGACAAGAAGAAGGTGGGGTCCATGAATCCGGAGTCTAGGAATCATTGACAGATGGAGCTGGAGGGAGTTGCCTTGAGAGAGTGTGTACATAGAGAAGAGAAGGAGACCTAGGGTGGAGGCTGAGCAGAGCAGGGGAGGCACAGAAGCCTGAGAAAGAGTGGTCAGGAAAGAAAGCCAAGAGAGTGACGTGTCCTGGAAGCTATAAGAAGAAAGTAGCATATGATCAAGTAGAGGGAGTAATCAACAGTTAGAGCTGAGAAGTCAAGTACTATTAAGAGTCAAGAATTGACCCCTGGGCTTGGCAACGTGGTAAGGGAGATCACTGCTGTCTTGACAAGATCAATGGGGATAGAAGTTGGAATGAAGTGAGCTGGGGAGAGAATGTAAGGCGAGGAAGTGGCTATTTTGGCTGCAGAGCATTCCCTCGAGGAACTTGCTGTGAAGAAGGCTAAAGCGATGGGGTAGTGCCTGGTGGGGCATTCAAAATAAAGTGAAGGCATTTTAGCATTTTGTGTTAAAAATGGATATGATCCAGTAGACATTGTCCAGATGACATTGATGTTTCAGGAGAGAGGATAAGTGCAGGAGATAAATATTTGAGAAGGTGAGAGCACAGGTCAGGAGCTCAGACTTCAACAGGAGCAGAAGCACTTCATCCAGAAGGGTAGAAGGCAATGGAGAGAAGATGTGTCTAGAAGCAGGCCAGCAGTAGATCTGCCAATGAAGATATGAGTCTGTTCACGTCTGTTTTTTATGTATTTGAATGTTTTTTAATGCATGTGGTAGGGAGGTGGAGGAGAGAGGTAAACATGTGACATGGTCACCTAGGGAAATAAGAGAATACATGTGTTTGAGCAGTGTAGCAAGGTTGCATGGCAGTATTGAGTCCATGCAAGATTTGTGGTCAAAAGACTGGTGAGCATCCTTGTGTTTGGTTTCATTTTATTTTTCTAGCAGCTGGGCTGCAGATGAGGTCTAAGTAGGTTGCTAGGTTTAACTACTGTTGAGCTTTGCCATGGGGCACAGCAGAAGGGGAAAAGGAAGATGGATTCAGAGGGTGATTAAAAGAATAGATCAAGGAATCTAGCAGGATGAGGAGCATATTGATTTCTTGGGGGTGATTGACAGAGAAAATGAATTGAAAGGCTTGAGACAGAGGATTTCTGGAGTGGGAGCATTGAAGTTGGTGAGCTAGAAGATCAGAGGTCCTTGGGTACAGAAATATGCCCAAAAGACAGGAAACCGTTTCCAAGATAATAAAATGTCTCAGGAGTGAAAATCCCTTTGGGATTTAATGCCAGTTTTTTGAGGGTTTCTCCACAATTAAAAGAAAAGTGTCATTACATTCTCAAGTTATGAACTTTTGACTAGGAGAGGCATTAGAAGACCCTCCAAACCTTCCTGACTGGTTGGACCAGGTTTCCTGGGTGTTGGGAAATGAGAACATCATTTTCTTCTACTGAAAGATGTAGGGAGAGACTTTGAAGACTCTCTATTCCTACATTATCCTAGCAGATATGGCAGAAAACAGCATGACTAATGCTTTGGGCAACTAAATAAACATTCATGAGGCGAGTCATAAGGAGAATTATGCTTTTTGACTCTTAAAGTTCGTAGAATGGGCCTCATAGCCAGTCTCCAACTCCAGTACCATGTACCTCCTCAACTATCAACAGTGATTTAAAAAATGAAGTTTATCCAATGTGGATATTGCAAGTTGCTACAGACCCTCCAATTGTAAGAAAGCTGTTTCTTGTATGGATGCAAACAGAAAACTTTCCCTTAGAACTTAATTGAATAGAGTAAAAACCTAATATAACATGGCTAGCCAGCCACAGCCAATGAGTGGTTCCATTGTATATTATCAAAGTCACATGGCACCTAAAACTTTGATCTTAGGTGAATATGAGGCCTAAACCATATTCATGTAACATAATTTTAAAAGAAAGACTGGGTGCTATAGAAAATATTGACAGTGTGGTGCTGAAGTAGGACAATGTGCTTGATATACAACCTGTGAAAACATGAAAAAGCGTCTGGCTTACAATCTGGCTACGTATATTAAGATGGGAGATGGACCCGTTCCTGTTTTTTTAATTTCCTTCAAAAGATCTGAGGTCCTATCACATTTTGTCATTCTTCTTCCCTGTTAACTTCCTTACACCTCCTGGTCTTATAGCTGTTGTTATCTTCTCTGCAAAGAAAGAATTTTCCAGAATGTTTTGGTTCATTTTCTTGAGAGCTTTTAAGCGTTAGGATTTTTTCACTGACAAGAGATAGCTGTAAAACTTTAGGGAAATGACTCAGTCTCCTAAAATAAATCACGTAAGTTGCTGAGGACTTGGTAATCAAGTCACATTTTGCAGAAATGAGCTGCACAGTATAAATGTCTTTTGGAAAGGACATTTAGAAAATTATGGCATCTTGAAGATCTGAGGGTTTGCACTTACAGAATCTCTTTCATTTGATGAGATGAATTTTTAATGACAGAGTCTACCTTTCCCTAGACGTCTTTTTAATAGTTTATATGTAATCTCAAGTGTGTGTGTAAAACAGAAACATTTAGTGATCTGTTGCTTCATTAGTATGATAATGTTCCACAAAGCATATCTATTTAACACTTTCTTACACATTACATTAACCATCAAAGAAAGAATCAAAATGCATTTAGTTAAGTGTCATTTTGGTAGCCTATGGCTATTTTGTACTTACTAGCGGTCTCTTTGCCTGTGGTTCTACCCTATCTGGCACAGTTAAAGCTGGTTATTAGTTGGGGAGAGCCGCAAAAGAATAAAAAACCCCAAGGCAAAGAGATTTATTTGTTGGTTAATTCTTACTTTATTTGCTTTACAAATATTTAAGTTTCCTTCATAAGTACTCATTTGGTCTCCCAAATTAAATTGTCAGGCATAGAAATTGTGTTTGCTCTCCTACAGTTTGCTCTTTTTAGGGGGGTTCCAGGAGATTGTCAAAGGTCTGCTGCGGTAATTTGTATTAGGTACCATGAAAAACATATCATTCAATATGCTACATTATTCACTCTGAAAAAAGCCATTAAATGAATGACAGAGGAACATTATGGAGCATAATATCTCTCAGGGGGACTGAACAATGAAAGCAGAAGTAGCCGAAGTAACCTATGCTGTGCAGGTGCTCTGTGCACAGCATTTATGGCTAAAAGTCTCTCACTTGTTTTCTCATGTCAGACAACAGTTCCAAAGTTTCCTTTTGACTAAGAATAAAAAATATACTGCTTGCAAACCATCCCCCCCAAAACCAAATCCAAGGTCTGTTAAATTGTAAAGTACTATATAATGGCTTAATTATTGAATTTCTGACACAAGCTTGCTATTTCTTTCTTGCTTGCTTGCTTGCTTTCTATCTTTTTTTTTTTTTTTGTAACTTAAGGTTTCTGTGGCAAGTTTCTCTCCTTGGGATGCCTAATTGTAGCTAGCTAGTACTCTCTCCATTTGATGATCCTATAAATGGTCACCATCCTTTGATTCAATGTTTTAACTTATCTGGGGAATTTTGTTTTCCATTGGAAATCATATTGATGAATAAAGTATTGCCATTAACAAAGCTTTTTTTTGGTAAGATTGTGAATGAAGCTCTCTAAATGTTCATTTCATTGAAAAGTATCTGTGAATGTAGATTCACATCTGTGTATATAAAACGTCTTTGAAAGGTATATTGTTACCTGATATGATACTTTGAAATATTTGGGAAGAGGAGGGGATGATTCATGTTTTTAAAGAAAAATTTTATTTAAAAATTGCTACAAGAATATTGTATTCTTTTGTAAAAATTTCAAATAATACAAATTGTTTCCCTTTCTCCACCAAAGGTAAGAAGTATTAATGATGGATTATGTAATAATACACGTGAACACATATACATGCAAAAATAAACTTTTAAACAAAAAAATGTATCATGCTAGACATATCCTTTTGTAAATTGCTTTTGTTTTCACTTTGCAATGCATCTTGGACATCCACCAATCTTGATATTCATTGTTTTTAACTTCCTTGTAATATTCCCTAATGTGCTTCTACCGTAATTCATTTAATCATTACCCTGTTGAGGGCTATTTAGATTGGTGCCAAAATTTGGTAGTATAAATAGTGCTGCAAGAAAAGTTCTTACACTTACATTTTTGAGCATTTGTGTCATTATTTCTAAAAAATTAATTTCTAGGCATGGAATTGCTGAGGCAAAGAATGTGCACATTTAATTTGAGGGATAGTGCAAAATATCCCTCCAGAAACATCATATCAATTTACTAAAGCCTATTATTAACTGTGAAATTAAATTAGAAATTGCTCAAATGATGGCGGGTACAAGTCTGCTGAATGATTAAGGCATACATCACAGATGAAGTTGTATACCTTTTTAGGTTTCATGGAAATTTTAAAATTGTATTTTAAGTAGACACAAGTTGAATATAAAAATAGGAAATTATTTTAAACTTTGTATTTTGCATTTCCTGAGAATGCAGGTTAGTGGCTTAGAGAGAGGGCAAAAGAGTCACCATTCAGTCTTGGAAAAAGAGGTGAGGGAGGGGCATCTGCCAGGAAGATGTTATCTGGAACAAGGTGGCATTTAGTCAGATTTTCATGATTTTTAAGTAAACCAACTGTGGCTGGGATTGAGTCCAAGAAGGTCTTTGTGCTAGGACAATACAGATCTTTAAGCTATGGAATAGAATAACAGAATTTCCTGTGCATATTTGGTTTATAAAAATAGCCTCTTTGAAAGTCCATTTTCAAGTTTCAAATATCCCGTGCTTCTGAACTATTTCTAGGCTATCCTGTTTCAGTCAAAGGGCTTGATTTTAATACAATGCATAAGCTTATCTTTTCACTCAACAGCAAAAATGCTATATCTTTTCCAGAGGTATGCAGGCATTAGTCATATACCCTACCCTCCTTCCCCCCAACACGAAAATCCTTCCTCTGTCTGTCCCATTTCCTTGCTGATGTATGTAACAGGAGTGATGCAGTTTCTCTGCAATGTTGGCAGTTAAAATTAGGCTGTCCCTTTTGGAAAGGCCTCAAGAATCCCACAGTGAAGGTTACAAAGACACCAAACACTATTTACTATGATTAGAAAGACTGTTGAAAATTTGAGATTTGGTTCTTACATTTATGGAAAAGTTCCTGAGAAATTGGCCTGAGGGAGAGAGCCAATTAATTTCTTACAAGACAAATTCTCCATACTTCTAGATTCTAGCATTTTTTTATTATTCTAAGAGGTTCTTGGAATTCAATTATTGATAATGTAATATTGAGTACCTACTGTATTAGGACCTTCTCCAGGAGTTTATTTAAATCCAGAGAAGCTTTTGTTATACTGAAAACTTGGCAGCAAACAGTGAGACTATTCTCTTGCCTTGAAAATGTCAGGTCAGTAGATACGGCAATGAAAGGCTACTGAACCATTTGTTCAAAGATGTGTTAACATTTGCTTATAATTTGAAGTAGTCTTTTGAGAAGAGTTAGGCCTGCAAGTCCAAGCATCTTTCAGTCCTACGTAGGAGACTATGTGGTTAGAACATCAGCATTGATGTTCAGTAGGCCTGGGTTTGAATCCCATCTTTGTCACTAATAGCGGCTTGAACTTAGGCAAATTATGTGAATTACAGTTTCATCGTCTGTCAGGTGGGCACCATGACTCTTATGGGACTGGAGAAAGAAATTAATAAATGTTCATAAAGTGCATAGCACCATAGTTGACTTGGAGGAAGAGCTCGATCATGAGTTGCTATTCTTTTTTTTAATTTAATTTAATTTTTTATTGAAGTATAGTTGATTTACAATGTTGTGCCTATCTCTGCTGTACAGCAAAGTGACTCAGTTATATGCATATAGACATTCTTTTTATTTATATTCTTTTCCATTACGGTTTATCCCAGGATATTGAATACAGTTCCCTGTGCTATACAGTAGGACCTTGTTGTTTATCCATACTATATGTCATAGTTTACACCTGCTAATCCCAAACTCCCAGTCCTTCCCTCCCCCAGCCCCTCCCCCTTGACAACCACAAGTCTGTTCTCTATGTCCATGAGTCAGTTTCTGTTTTGTAGATAGGTTCATTTGTGCCATATTTTAGATGCCACATATAAGTGATATCATACGATATTTGTCTTTCTCTTTCTGACTTACTTCACTTCGTATGATAATCTCTAGTTGCATCCATGTTGCTGCAAATGGCATTATTTCATTCTTTTTTTGTGACTGAGTAGTATTCCACTGTATATGTGTACCACATCTTCTTTATCCATTCATCTGTTGATGGACATTTAGATTATTTCCATGTTTTGGCTATTGTGAATAGTGCTGCTGTGAACATAGGGGTGCATGTTATCTTTTTGAATTATAGTTTTGTCCGGGTATATGCCCAGGAAAGGATTGTTGGATCATATGGTAATTCTGTTTTTAGTTTTCTGAGGAACCTCCACACTGTTTTCCATAGTGGCTGCACCAGTGAGTTGCTATTCTTATAGTTGGCACTTCATTCTCTGTTTTGTGGAAACTTAAAATAGTGCTTCCCAGAGTTTTTCACCAGAGAATTCCTACTGCAGATAGCAGTGGTTAAGTAACATTGGCCTCTGAAAGTATAGCTTGAAGTGGTCTGCTACTGGGATGGAATTATTTGAAGTCTTGTTTTCATATAGAAATGTATGTTTTCATATAGAATTGCTTTTTAAAAGTTACTAATTAGATTACTTAATGTTACTTAGCCCTCCCCGTTCTTCTTCAAATCTTTGAATAAAATTATGTTCCATGTTTGTAATAGGACTGGGAGGGTCCCCGGCATACCCGTGCATTCTTCTGGAGCATGCATGCTCAAGTTAAGAACCATCGCCTGAGAGGAACTCTAGAGCTATTGAGGCCTGAATGCAGTTGTCATTTTGAGATTAAGAATGGATTTTTGGGCCAATATGCCATTACTGATTGAAACAAAATAATAACATTGGATTGTAAGCATATGTTGGTTTGCTAGCCATACTTCTATCTCCATTTTTAAAATTTACTTCTTCTTGGAGTTATTGGGCACCTGAATCTATAGAATACCATAAACCCTTTACTCTCACTGGGGAGACAAGATATGGAGTACAAGCTATCAAAAGATTCATATCTGCATACAGGGGCGTATGATTAGATGAGAAATGAGTGGTGTGGATAGTAAACTACACGTTTAAGAGAGGTTCTACTTTGGACTGGAAGCCAGAGGTGGTTTCATAGAGGTTCATAGAGGATTTGAGTAGAGTTTGAAGAATAGGTGGGATTTGATTCGTTGGAAAAAGGACACCTTAGGGGTATTTCTTCTTTTCCCTTCTCATATCCAAGCTGTTTCTAAACCTTAACTGCTATGTCTTTTACCTTATCCAGAAACACCCAATTTATTAAACTATAGTAATTATATATCTCTTTTACAACTACCTATGTTAATTATATAACATATTCCCCTCCTTGAAGTTGTTAAACATGTTTATTTAACTGGCTACATTTTGCTAGATGTCTGTTTCTCTGCACGCATAATCAAAATGGTGTTTTCCCCAAGGACTTGGCCATATTGTTATGTCTTCAAAACCCTTAACTTCACCATTAGTCTTCGTCGTCAAATTCAAAGTCCTCATCTAGCCAGAGTTCCTTCCAGGACAGTGTGTCCTCCCTCATTACTCACAGGGGTACATACTGACTTCCCAGGCCATTTTATCCTCTTCTCTCCCTGCTGCTCACTCCCACCATCTCCACTTTTTCCCCCTTTTATGTCTCCTTCTCCCCTTTGATTGCCTGAAAACACCTACACCTTCTTAAGAAAACTCCACTTCCCACTGATGTACCTTAGGAAGGGCATGCTTTCTGCAGGATTGTCAGAGCTTTGTGGAAACGAAGACTTGTTCTTATTCTTACAACCCTTCCATGAACATCTTTGGGTGCAGGTGAGGAAGATGAGGCAAGTGAGGCAGTGGTGTGGAGGCATTCTGTTGAGTTTTAAAGGACTCTACATTGGAAGCATTTGAAAAATTTGGTGTGTATGGAAGGAAGTGGTAGCTAAGCAAGTCAGTAGAGACCCATAACCTAAAGAATTTAACTATTTCCAAGGGAAAACAGATTTTGGCAGCTGAGCACCTTAATAAAATGGGAAAGGGGCCTTGAGTGTTCACAACTAATGATGCTGTCTGCTATTTGGTGGGAGATGAAGGGGGTTCTGTCATTATTATTACCTGTGAAGTTGTGCAGAGAGCTAGCAAACCTGTTAAGCATAAACAGAATATGTTTTTAAAAAAAAATAATAGAAAGAAAGAAGCCACAAAACCCAAACTCACTCGTGTCCTCGCAGTTCACTGCTTTCCCCATTAAAAGAATTTAAGAATTGACAAATCCAGGTCCTTATTTGTGTGTGTAGATGCAGGTCATCGAGTTGGTATGAAGTGGGGTAGGTACACAATGGTTCCAGGAAGTGAATGTCAGTAAGCTCTTGGGGAAGGGAGTGGAAGGCCTACTTTCAGAAGTGAGATTTCTCTGGTACCTGAGTCATATCAAGCACTGCCTTACCTTCATTTGTTCTTCTGGAGTAGAAGGCACAATATAATGTCTTTCCTCTGACACGTCAAACTGTAAATAGCTCTCATTCTTCCATATGTAGAAGGCTCCACAAAGGCAGTTTTTGTTTTTTGAATTGGAATATGTGAAAACCTAACCCTATATATTATCTACAAGACAGTAATTTGCTGGAACCTTCAGGGACATTGCCACAGTCCTAACCAGGCCACTTTTACTCATGCTTGTTTCCTTCTTACCTCTGTAAACATTCAGCTTGGTTACCACTAAAAAATTGCCTGTAGGCAAGAATCTAAGTATCTAAGGGTATTAATTTGGGGCATATTTCTCAAAAAGGAGAAAGCAATAGGGATACTTTTATAGCTTATGTTGAACACTTAAGAATTATTCCTTAGAAGATCGAAACAGTCTTATACATTGCAACAAGAAATGTATAAGAATGCCTGTTTTTACATGTTTATTTTTATTTCCTTTACTAGATATTCAGTAAATCTTTAAAAATGGCATTTCAGAACTCTTCTCCATGTGATAATTTACTACCTATTTTTAGTCCTGGGTAGTTTTTCTTTAATCACTATGTAAAGAGACCCTGAGAATTGACCCATATGTGTTTATCTAAAAACGATTTCTGTAGTTTGAATTATAAACTTCTCAATTACTTCTACCTATTGATTATCTTTGTATATTTTTTGTTTTATTTAGACATGCAAACTGCCCACCCCCCAGTCCCTGGGAACCACCATTCTACTTTCTGTCTCTATAAAGTTGACCACTCTAGGTACCTCATATAAGTGGAATCCTACAAAATTTGTCCTTTTGCTACTGGCTTATTTCACTTAGCGTAATGTCTTCAAGATCAAACCATGTTGTAGCATGTGTCAGAATTTCTTTCCTTTTTAAGGCTGAATAATATCCCATTATGTGTGCCAGATTCTGTTTATCCATTCATCCGTTGATGGACACTGGGCTGCTTCTACCTTTTGGCTATTGTGAATAATGTTGTTATGAACATGGATGCATAAATAGCTGTTCGGGTCTCTTTTCAGTCCCTTTGGGTACATACCCAGAAGTGGAATTGCTGGATCATGTGGTAATTCTCTGTTTGATTTTTTGAGGAATTGCCATATTGTTTCCCACAGTGGCTGTATCAATTTTCATTTACACTAGCAATGCATATGAGTTCTTTCTGTTTTGTTTTGTTTTGATGCTAGATATCCTAATGCGTGTGAAGTGGTATCTCATTGTGGTTTTGATTTGCGTTTCTCTAATGATTAGTGATGTTGAGCATCTTTTTTCGTGCTTATTGCATTTATGTATCTTTGTTAGAGAAATGTATATTCAAGTCCTTTGCACATTTTTTAAAACCAGGTTGTTTGTTTTTTTGTTGTTGAGTTGTAAGAGTTCTTTAAATATCCTGGATATCAAACCCTTAACATTGCAAATATTTTTTCCCATTCTGTGGGTTGCCTTTTCACTCTGTTGATAGCGTCCTTTGATACACGAAAGTTTTTAGTTTTGATGAAATCCAACTTATCTATTTTTTCTTTTGTTGCCTGTGTTTTTGACATCATAGTCAAGAAATTGTTGCCAAATCCAATGTCATGAAGCTTTCCCCCTATGTTTTCTTCTAAGAGTTTTACAGTTTTAGCTCTTATGCTTATGTCTTTGATCCATTTTGAGTTAATTTTTGTATATGATGTAAGGTAATAGTCCAACTTCATTCTTCCATATGGGGATATCCAGTTTTCCCAGCACCATTTGTTCAAAAGACTGTTTTTTCCCCTTTGAGTGGCAAACATTTTAAAAAAGAATATTTGCAAATTCATTTTTTTTTCCTCTCAGAGAGGCATTGTGGTATACAGTATTGGGTTTTGGAATCATACAAACCTGAGTTTAGATATACCTCTGTTGCTAACTAACTATATGATCTGGGGCGAGTTAATTGGCCTTTCTGGGCCAGGATATTGGATGAATCATCCATCTGTCTGGCTCCCGTATCTACTTCTAGATGGTCTGAACTTTGTCATGAACTAGTGGGGTAGTGCTTATTGACTCACTAAAGTTGCAAAACCAGCCCCAGGTTTAGGCAAATGATGGAGGAAAGTATATTATTCTCAGCCAAGGTACAGCAGAATTTAGTTTCCCTTTAATTAATTTGTCTTATACCTTAGGTAATGAGAGAAATAGAAAACAAATTCTTATTTGTCACTCTTATTATCTGTAATATTTTTTTTCTGGGATAGTTTTCTAGGTGTATAAAAGTTTTGCATGCAAAGAGTGATATTTTCATGTCTTCCTTTTCTCTATTTATTTATTGCTGTTTCAGTGTTGATTTCTATTGTTTTTGTATTTCTTTCATGTTTTCCAGCAATATTTCTGAAACATTTGGGTGGCATTTGGCATTTTTGTATTTTATTTCTTAAGGGGAATGATTCATACTTTTCCGTTAACTGTGCCTACTTCCTAGATTTATAAACCATTATTCTGACGTTTTAGAAGATGGAATATGTTGAGTTCCATTTCTGACTAAAAAGTAACAAACAAATCTTCTCTCCTAAGTTCTTGACTTGAACATTTACTATTAAAAGAATAAATTTCTTTTATATAACACAGTTCCTTAAGCTTTTGTACATAGCATTTTAATTAATGAGTTTAAAGCTTAAAATCAAAGAACCAGAAGGATTCTTAAAGACCACATAGCGCTGACACAGAAAATAGGTTTTATCTTACATGCCTACCTAAATTGAATAGTAGAAGCTACACAGAGTACTATGTTTAGTAAGATTGACGCTTCATTCTGGAAAGAGTTGTGTAAGTAATTAGCATGACTAGTAGATGGAGAACAATATTATTCCATTTTTTTCTATTCTATTACCAATCTTAATATGATCTATTTTACAGATTAGAAAACTGAATCTAAAAAGAAAAACTATTTGGACAAATTTATTGTACATAGCATATCTGTAGTGGATTGAATAGCGTCCTCCCAAAATTTGTGTCTACCTGAAACCTCAGACTATGACCTTATTAGATCTTAGCAAATATAATTAAGATAAAGTTGTATTGGATTAAGGTGGGTCTTAAACCCAATGACTGTTGTCCTTGAAAGGAGAGGACAAAACAAAGACACAGAGAAGTCCAGGTGAAAACAGAGGAAGAAATTAGAATGGTGCACCAAGGATTGCCAGGAACCATCATAAGCTAGGAAGAGGCAAGGGAGCATGATCTTGTCAACAAATTGATTTTAGACTTTTTGCCTATAGAACACTGAGAGAACAAATTTCTGTTGTCTTAAGCCACTTAGTTTATGATACCTTGTTATGGCAGTCCTAGGAAACTGATATAATATCTGGGGCTAGAAAACGTACTTCCTTATTCTGGTCCCAAGGAGTTAAGTGCAGTGTGAGAGAGAAAGCATAGAAGACCTAAACTTCAAAAAATGGAAGCTCTATAGGATTACACTTGATAAACCTTTGGGTTCTAATTGTGAGATCCTACAATCTAAAACATACATGAAATATTATAATAAGAACAATATTAATTCAGTACAAAAATGGCACAAGAATGTTCTTGTTTGAGTGCTGTATCAGTCAGGGTCCATGCAGAATGCAGATGGCCATCTCAGTTTAGGTAATTTGAGGAGCCTTTAATACAGGGACTATTTACAAGGGTATGAGCAGGGCAAAGGGAAATCACAAGGGGTGACACATGGCTAGTATCAGCAGAGTGGATACCATTACCACTCCTAGGCCTGAAGATGCAAGAAGAGGGGACCGTTATTAGAATCTGGATGACAGAGAGAGCCAGGTGGAGAGGGTCACCTGGCAGGAGCTATATAACCTGCAAGAGAGCTATATGTTTAGGACTGGGGGTTTAATGTCCCAACTTTCCTCTTCTCCCTCCTTTCTGTCTCTTGCTGGTACTACCTGTTGGCTAAATCCAGTTGCAATCTTGAAAGAAAAGGAGCTCAATGATGCAGTCAATACAAGTCAGTGTCCCAGGGCAGAGAGCAGAGTGGAAAGAGGCGCAGAGGGGGTAAAGGTAGGGGTGGGGCAAATGGAAGATAATCCAGCACCAGTGCCAATGTGTATAAGGATATCACCCTGTAGAATTTCCTAGACAACATACAAAATTCAAATCAGAAGATTCCTTGTCTAAATACTTGGCCCATTCATCACAAATAAAAACAACGTTCTTGCCTGTTGTGAAGTCTTAATCTACTTATCTCGGAGTATCTTGTTTCTTACTGTAACTGGTTTTATAGCAATGTGTATTTGTTTCCATGACAGTGAATGCATTGGCCCCAACAGGCATTAAGTAGGAGAGTGTTGTATTAATAAAAAACAACAAGGTTTTAGATGGCATTATTTCCCCCAGGAGACTGAAAATGCATTTGCAGGAAAATGCATTCCCTGTCAGGTTATGAACTAATGGAAGTGTAATTTCTGTTTTATAGATGAGAAAATCAAGGCACAGAAGAGACTAGTACCCTGCTCAGGGTCACTTCTAGTGTGTTTAGTATTCCATGCAGTGACTTCTCTTGCTCAGTTTGAGAGGTGATCAGTGGCTGCTGGGAAGTCATGATATGGGATAGTTTGGGGGAGTACAAGGAGTTCTGGCAAGAGTGTAAAAATAATCCCCTCTGAGAATTAAACTATCAAGTTGACATATTGATCATGCCAAGTCATCTTAAAGAACTCGCAAAGTTCTCAGGTCTTTAAATCATTGAAGTAGCTAGTGAAGAGCATGGATTCCAAAAACTGGTGGCCTGGATTTAAATTTAGGCTTGGTCACTTTTTCTCTGTGATGTTGGGTAAGCTACATAACTTCTTTGAGTCTCAGGTACCTCATGAAAAAATGTGTGCCATGGTAGGGTCTACCTCATGGAGTTGTAAGGAAAATGATAAGAGCTAATGAATAAAATGTACTTCATAAAACACCTGACATCAAGGAAGTACTGAGTATGTAAGTATTATTATTCCAAGCCCTGGCTATAACAGACCCAAGGTTTGGAAAAATCCCAAAGAGATTATGAAAAATCAGAAGGAGTCTCAGAAGCTTAGAGCGAGCAGTGTAGTCCTTGGCAGTGTCCATCCAATCACTGCCCAGGGAGAGGATGTGCTGGCCCAAGGATGAAGTCTGTGTGGTCCCAAGGGCCAGAGGTGCATGTGTCCGATTACATTAGCCAGAGACCTTTAAACATCTGAAGTTGTTCCCCTACTTCTGATTTCTTGATACCCAGCAAACTTGTAATTTGGCTTTCTGTGGAGTTTTCCTAGAATGCCAGAGGATGCAAGAATTAGACCCCCATCAAGTGACCTTTCTTTGTCAACTTAATCTGCATTTCTGATTCTGAGTAACTCCTAGGAGCCTGACAAGATCAAACCTCTTGCAGAGCCAGGAGAAAGATCCGGAATAGTGGGGATTTCACCAAGTCACAGTCTCTCAAACTACAATCCCCAGCTGTTTGTAGGTATATGTGATAAAGGGTCCCCTGATCAAGTCAGTTTAAGCCACCATGGATGTCAGAACGCTTCTGGGAACCTTTGTACTTGCTAATTCATGTTGTGAACCTCTAAGGGGCGGTGTAGAGCCCATCACACTCTACTCTTACTTGACCAGCGGCCGCCTTTCCTAGTAACTTCTTAAAGCACTAAGGTTTCTCAAAATGCACTTTACAAAATGCTGCACTAAGGAAATATCTCTCCGTAAGGCTTCTTGGTAGAACATCCATTTTCCAGCAATAGACAGTTTCGCAATACGGTAGTTAACTTCATGCATGGAATATTCTTCAGTTAATGGCATGAAGTCACTGTGCCGTATGGAGAGAGAACCAGTCACAGGTGAAAAATTTGTCCCGAATGGTCCATAAAGTGACTAATTCACAACAGATTGCACTTCAATCACAATTTATTATGTACCAATCTGTGCTTCAAATTCTAGGAACTGTTGCTTTCCTGTTGCCTGTAAAGGTTATCCTGTAGAGAGGTTTATACTTCTGCTGAGCTTTTCACAGAGGCGCTGTTCATTGTGGCAGTAGCCACGTCCCCAGTGCTAGTCTTGCTTGCCAACAAAAGCAAACGTACATAATAATCAAAAGGCAGCTCTGTAGATAGTGACTCGAGTCTGAGAAGTAAACACATCCAGTGACCCTAATGGTTTCACTTCTGCAAAACTGCCACAATATTTTGCTTTTGATACCCAGAAAAATTCAATCCTCATTACCTTTTTCTAGGTTTCTTATATATTGAACATCATACATATGATTAGATGCTATAAATACATTAAGGAAGAAGAAAATAGGTGTATGTTTAAGGCCCACAAGTAAATATAAGATAGCATAGCATGGTAGTGAAACTCATGTAGTCTGAAGCCAGGCATCTGGATTGAATCATGGCCCTGCTGCTAATCAGTTTTGTGCCTATGGACATGTTATATAGTCCCTCTGTGCCTCCGTTTTCACCCTCATAATATGGGAATAATAATAGCATCTAAGTCATAGGTTTGCTGTTAGGATTAAATTAATTTATATTTATAAAATACCCTGAACAATGGATGACAGGTAGTACACACTATATAAAGCGTTAAATCCATATACCTAAAGAAAGTCATGAAAAAGCAAAAAATCAGTCTTTAGAAAATGACCTTTTTGTACAATAAGAATGATAAAATTGTATTTTAAGGAATGGTTCTTAATCACTCAGTGTTCATAAACCCTGTTTAAGAGGAACGAGGGCTTCAAATTGGATACAAATTATCTACTGCTGCTACTCTTCAGTGAAATAAGGAAGTTGCCAAATGATATCCCCCAAGTCACAGCAAAGAAGGCAAATGCTCTAATCTGGCCTGTTATTCTCTTTCCTGTGTTGCACACCACACACACCTCAGTGGTCTCTTCTCTACTATTGGCTGAAATACGGCCACAAGATCCCGATCCCTGGACACATGTAAGCGTATTCTCAGGGGTGTATTTTTTACAAGGAATTTTAAGTTTTGTGTTTTTGTTCCAGGGATCATCCCTCCAAAGTATTTAAACATATTCTGACTCATTGAGATCATCAGTTTATAACATTTGTGCTTAAATGTTGCTGTCACCATGAGAAAGATAAAAGGTAAGTTTAATATGTCGATGATGTACTTGTGCCAAGAAAGGGCCCAAAACAAAGATTTCACAGTAGCTTTAATAAAGAAAAATGAGAAGAACTGAGTCATCACCCAGCATCGTGCATTATTTTCATGATGAACTCTAACTTCCGCTGTTAGTAGTCAGTGTTAGGGGCTCATTATAGTTCCAGCAAACACCATCATCAGTAACAGTAAATGAGAATTTTATTTGTTTTCTAGTTTTGCTTGTATTTAATGCCTGTTTTTTGTTTTATAAATTTGTTTGGCACTATTGGCATTTAGTTATACATTTGTATATATTTAATATTATAACAAAAATAACGTATCTATGCTAGGAATCATGCCAGAATTTTTTTTCTTTTTATATAAGGAATCTGTTCATTAGTCATATTTGAAAAACACTGCCTAGGAAGGAGATTGTCTTGGCCCTGAGGTCTTCATTTTGCTTGAAAAGAGATTCAGAACACAGAGGGTAAAGGAGATTTTTCCTGCCTTTTTCCTAACTTGCAATGCTGGGGTGCCCAGCTTACCAACTGAGAGAAATCAACACCGTACACAATGACTATAGGAAAAGCCAATTCAGACAGTTGGTCTCTTTCTTTACATTGCTCTTAATTTCTCTGTTCCTTTTCTTCTTTTTTTTAAATTGAAGTATAGTTGGTTTACAATGTTGTGTTAGTTTCAGGTATACAGCAAAGTGATTCAGTTATATATATATTCAGTTATAATATATACATATATACACACATATATATATTCTTTTTCAGATTCTTTTCCTTTATAGGTTATTGCAAAATATTCAATATAGTTCCCTGTACTATACAGTAGGTCCTTGTTGGTTATCTATTTTGTATATAGTAGTGTGTATGTGTTAATCCCAAACTCCTAACTTATCCCTTCCCTCCCTTTCCCCTTTGGTAACCGTAAGTTTGTTTTCTATGTCCGTGGGTCTATTTCTGTTTTGTGTATCTCTGTTCCTTTTAAATCTTCAAAATTTTCCTTTTATCTGCTTGCTGCTCCTCAAGCATTTTCTGGCAAGCTTCTGCATTAGGGCCTTTGCACATTCATTCTCTGTGCTCATAACACAGAGACCAACTCAACAACCTTACCCAACTCTTTGCTCCAATGTCACCTTCTGAATGGAGTCTACCCTGCTTTCCTCCTCTGGAGCCTCTAACCTGTTCTATTTCCCCAAAACACTTACACCTTCCAATACCCTCTCTAACTTGCCTTATGTTTTTTCTTTATTGTCTATCTCTCCCTTCCATCTCCTGCTAGAATGTAAATTCCATGAGGACAAGAGTTTTTTTATTTGTTTAGTTCACTCATGTATCCCAAGGGCTTAGAATTGTTCCTGGCACAAAGTAGGCACTCAGTAAATAATTGTTGAATGAATTTTGTCATTCTACTTTCTCCTTAGGTCCAATTCTTCATAAGGGTATAACCTGTGTTTCTTCTTTCCAAAAAGTTTTGAGGATGGGGGTGGAGGTGGCACATTTGTATATATTAGTGGGAAGAAGTTCAGGATACACAGCTCTACATTGTCCTGACATTTTCCACATTAAGTGAGGTATTTTATATTAAATGAAGCATATTTAATAGATATTTAGAGATAGGCTTCCAATCAGGTTAGTTTCCTTTGGACTAATTTGAAATAAGTAATTAAGAAAACAAAACTCATCTACTAAAGCTGGTATTTTAATGCAGGTGAGTTACATTTCAGTAAAATACTTCACATTAGTATTGCACTTGACAATTTGAAGAGCACTTGGGTAAAAACTTTCTTGTATTTTTTTTGACAACCTTGACTAACTGAACAGGTGTTTTCAGTCCTCCTTCACTGAAGTTCCAGAGAAATTAAAGAACTAGCCCCAGATCACAAAAATGATCTTCTAAGACCTGCAGCCTAAGTCTTTGGAGTCCTACCCAGGTGAATACAGTGCTCTTTTGCTAGCAGGTTATAGTATCAGCTTATAGGCTATTAGGGGAGAGGGGTGACTAACGATACAGGATCTCAGGAAGGTGTTTTACGGGATGAAACATTCATTTCTCTCTACTGAGATCATATTAAAAGATTTGCTTTAATCCCATTTTCAGTGGTTTATTGAATACTCTTCATTAAGTAACTATAGCTTTTATATTCTGATTAAGTAAATGAGCTGTTATTTCTAAGGCAGAGAAGGCTTTTACATCTTAATGAGATTACCTGTGATTTATTGCATATGGGGTACAGAAAAGAAACCAGCCAACAGGTGACTCAGGAGACTTATTGTTAACGTCAGGAAGTTATTAAGAAATACAGAGAAGAATAAAACAGATTAAACACAGGTATTTAGAACAACTGATTAATATTTTATAAAGCATGCAAAAGAAATTAATCAACTGGCAGTTTAGCATTGTGGTTTTTTTTAATCTTAGCTCAGGACATTGTAATGAAGGACTGTAAGAAGTACTAAAGCAGGGTATTTCAAGTGTTGTTTTCACCATTTCACTGTGTAAATACTTCTAAATTTGTATTTTCTTGTTGCTTCTTCACAGCCCTTAAAAGTAACCCTTATAATAACTCTTCTGTAATTTTACTTGCCAACTTGTGATTTTTTTTTAACACAAAGAAATATATATTAATGATTTTTTTTCAATGTAGCCATTGCCTCCTCTGGCCTGTGAGAGTTGGGACCAAACCTGAATCATTTTTGTCCTGGGATCCAGCACGTATTTGGCCCATGGAAGAGGCTCAACGAATGTTCATCGTCCAGTGAATGAGAAAGCTTCATGAGTAGTCCTGAATGAGATTGTTATTTTTAAATAATCAGAACTTCAGTTGGGGAGATCCAGATTTAATTTCTTTTTGGTTTTGTACAGATAGAAGAGTTAGGAAATATAACATCTGAATCTTGAGTGAGCAGACGCTAAGCCAGTTACTTTGCATGAGTTACCTCATCTGATCCTCAACAATGTCTTGAAATTGTACAGTTCCCATCCCCATTTTACCAATGAGGATTTTGGAGCACAGAGGTGTAAAATTGTTTGTCCAAAGTCACACAAGCAGTAAGTGATAGAAACAGGACTTGAACACAGGGAATATATTTAACCATTGTACTAAACTGTTTAACCTTTGGCCATCAGATAAAAAGAGAATATAGTTTCCAGTCTCACTTATTAAAGATTTTAAATGAATGGCGTATATACAGTGTGAATGATTAGGTTTGAATGGTTGGAATACTCACCTTCCATTTCACTCCACAACCCACACCAGTCTAGCTCCCAAGTCCAACACAACTGTTTCTGCTCCCACTAAACTCACTGGGGACCTTGTTATTGCCAAATGCAATGACATTTTTCAGGCTTTATCCTTTAATCTTTGCAGGATTTGATGATGTTGATCTTACATTTTCTTTCTTGAAAATAAGTTCATTCTTTCCTAGTTACCTGCCTACGTTTATTTCTACTTTTTCCTTTACTGTTTCTTTCACCTTAGATCCTGGTGTTCTCCTAGCTTTTACCCTGTCCCATTTTCTTCTAATTTTGCTCTTGGAACTCTGAGCAATTTCATCCATTCTTACGGCTTCAACTAACGTCCATGCACCTAATTCGCCAATCCTCCTCCCGGTTCTGAGTGCCTTTGCTGTATTTCCAGTGTTGACTTGACATCTTTGCCGGAATGGGTCCAGACTCCTCAAACTCACTAATCTCAAACTGAACTTGCCTCCATCCTTGGTCCTGCAAGCAGCCCACCTCTTCTTTTCTCTGATACTGCTGGTGGCCGTTACTCAACTCGGAAATTTAAGACTTATTCTTAAATTTTTCTTCATTACTTTATCCAGTTAACCTGGTCCTTTCACCTCTTCATCTTACCTATTTCTACCCCGACTGCCTCTCCTTTTATATAGATCCTTGTCATCTTTCCCCGTACTTTCCAGCACTCTGACTGAGGTTCCTGCTGCCAATCTCTTCCTGCTACAGTTCCTCCTCCATACTGCCTCTAGAGTTACCTGTCTTATAAAAATATATAGTTTTATCCCTGATCGTTAAGGTTAAGCTCAGTGAAAAACGTGGAAAATACAGGAAATATAAAGAATAAAGTAAAAATTACTTATAGGCCCGCTACCATCTACAATATAATTCTTTAATATTGAAGCCAATTACATATTTAAAATACAGCGGGATCATGTCAACTACCCTGGTTTAGGACTGTGGTTGTGAAGCAAGGTGGAAGCGCAGTTTCCCTATGAGTCCACGGTTATAGGTCTCTTTTTAAAGCCAGATTATTTATAAATGAAGGCAAAGCATCTCTTGCTACCAGGCAGAGAACACAGTGCCCCATCACGTGGACAGACTCTCGTTCCATCCTTTCGGGCTTCATCAACTCTCTCTTGACTACAGTGATTTGTAAAATTTGAAAATATCTCTAGTTTCTAATTTTATTTAAAATAGTTGTGTTAAAATATCTTATCATAGAGTCTTTGGCCATATTTGAATAACCATGTAACAAACACCTTTTTTGAACTAAGTGATTTAGTCGCATGGCTCAAAAGTTTCTTTAAATGCAAAGGAAAAAGTCTCCCTTTAACCTCTTCTGCATTTCCAGATTTCTCCTTTCCTCCCAACAGGTAACAATGCTTATTAGTTTCAGGTTTATCCTTTCAGAGTTTCCATATACTGTATATGGGTGGCTGTATATTCTAGTGCATGTGCGTATACATATGTATACACATATACATACATACATATATACAGCCAAATGCAAACACATATTTAAAAAAATTTCCCCCTCTTGTGCTATAAAAAGTAGCAAAATAACACCCTTCTACACCTAGATTGTTTTCACTTAATGTATTTTTCTGATTTTCCATGTCAATACATAGAGTCCCATTCTTACATATTTACATACTATTTTGTTGTTGAGATGTAACAATTTATTAACAGGTACACCTGATGGAGATTAAATTTTCTCCAGTTTTCTCCTATTACAAATAAATAATGCTGTGTTGAATACATATATAATGTATAAAATTATATATATGTATATAATTAATGCAATTACTCATTTTTTTCAATTAAGGGAAAATTCACATAGCATAAATTAACCAAAGTGTATAGTAGTTCAGTGGCATTTAGTTATTTATAATTTTATGCAACCACCACATATATCAAGCTCCAAAACACTTTCATCACCCTAAGAGAAAACTCCGCAGCCACTAAGCTGTCATTTCCCAATACCCCTACTCCCAGCTCAGCAACCACCAGTTTGCTTTCTGTCTCTATGGATTAATCTATTCTGGATATTTTATATAAATGGAATCATACAATATATGGCCTTTTAAAAGTGGCTTCATTCACTTAGGATAATGTTTTTGAGTTTCCTTCATGTGGTAGCATCTATCAGTACTTCATTTCTTTTCATGAATGAATAATATTCCATTATATTTTCTGTATATACCACATTATTCATTCACTTGTTGATGGATATTTGGGTTCTTTCAACCTTTTGGCTTCTGTGAGTAATGCTACTATGAACATACATGTACAATTATTTGTTTGAATACCTACTTTCAATTCTTACACACCTGTAAGTGAAATTGCTAGCTCATATGGTATTTCTTTAACTTTCTGAGGAACCTCCAGACTTTTCTACAGCAGGAGTACCATTTTGCATTCTCAGTAATGTATGAGGGCTCCAATTTCTCCATATCCTTGCCAATACTTATTATTATTATAGCCTTCCAAGTAGGTATGAAGTATCTCATTGTGGTTTTGATTTGCGTTTTCCTAACGAATAATGATGTTGAACATCCTTTCATATGCTTCTTGGCCAGTTGTATATGTTCTCTGGAGAAATGTCTATTCAAATCCTTTGCCCATTTTAAAATTAGATTATCTTTTTTGTAGTTGAGTTGTAAGAGTTCTTTATATATTCTGGATACTAGAGTCTTAACAGATACATGATTTGCAGATAAAGTTTTTAATTTTGATGAAGTTCAAATTATCTATTTTTAATTTTATTGCTTGTGCTTTTGTTGCCATTACTAAGATTCCCTTGCCAAATCCAAGGTCACGAAATCATACCCCTGTGTTTTCTTCTAAGAGAAAGGGAGTCCAACTTCGTTCCTTGCAACCTCTGGGAGATAGGAGTCCAACTTCATTTTTTTGCATGTGGAAATCCATTTATCTCAGAACCATTTGTTGAAGAGAATGTTCTTTTCCCATTAGACAGTCTTGGCACCCTTATTGAAAATCAATTGAGCATAAATATATGGGTTTATTTCTATTCTGTTGGTCTGTATGTCTATCCCTGTGCCAGTACCATGCTATTTTGATTACTGTAGCCGCTGTAGTAAATTTCCAATTAAGAAGTATAAGGCCTCCAACTGTGTTCTTTTTCAAGATTGTTTTGGCTGTTTAGGGGCCCTTGCAATTCCAAATGAATTTTAAATCAGTCTTTTCATTTCTTTAAGAAAAGGCAATTGGAATTTTGATAGTGGGTGCATTGAATCTGTAGGTCTTCTTTAATTTTTTTCAGTAATGTTGTATAGATTTCAGTGTACAAGTCTTTCTCCTGCTTGGTTAACTTAATTCTTAGGTATTTTATTCTTTTGGATGCTATTGTAAATGGAATAGCTTTCTCAATTTCCTTTTTGCATGTTTATTGCTAGTGTGTAGAAATACAACTAATTTTTGCATTCTTTAAACTTTGCTGAATTCATTTATTAACTCTAATAGTTTTTTGTGGATTCTTTAGGATTTTCTATATAAGATCATGTCATCTGTGAATAGAGATAGTTTTATTACTTTTTCAATTTGGATGCCTTTTATTTCTCTTTCTTGCCTAATTGCTCTGGCTAGAACTTCCAGTACAGTGTTGAATAGAAGTGGCAAAACCAGACATCCCTGTCTTATTCCTAATCTTAAGGAGAAGGCTTTCAGTCTTTCACCAGTGCATATGATGTTAGCTGTGAGTTTTTCATAAATGCCCTTCTATTCCTAGTTTGTTAAGTATTTTTGTCGTAAGGGTTAGACTGTTTCAGATTTTTTTTACTGCATCAATTGAAATGTCTTTCCCCTTTTCATTCTATTAATGTGGTATATTGCATTGATTGAGTTTTGTGTGTTAAACCACTCTTGTATCCCTGAGATAAATCCCATTTGGCCATGGTGTACAATCCTTTTAATATGCTGCTGGGTACAATTTGTGATGCATTTACTGTTATGGGACTTATAATTAATCCTTTGAGAGTGTGATGAATGCTATGGGCTCTCTTTACAGGAAAAATAAAATGTATACATACATATAAAGTTTGCTTACTATTTTATGGATTTTAGCATCTTCAAAAATCTACCTTTAAGGATCCAAGGATTTGAGGTTAAGAAAAGCTTATTTAAGGTATGCTCCTAACCATAAAGGGGATTACTGTGGTTCATTCACTTACCTCTTTTAATCTTAACTCTTAAGGAACTTTATTGTTTTGTCTTGTATAATATTATGTTTAATTTTATTTCAGCTTAAACTAGTTAAAGAACTAATGTTGGCCATGCCCTGCATTAGGTGGTGCACTCCTGGCAGTTTAGGAAAGCTCACTTCTTTATTTCACTCTAAGCTTCCAAATCATGGTTTACAGAGAGCCTTAGCATAATGACCCTTCCAACCCCAGCTGGGTCTGGTTTCTGGGAAACTTTTGCCCTCCTGGTAGGAGGTAAGTATCTGCTTCCTGACTTCCCAGAATTTCTCTGCTTTTACTTATTTTGACATAAGAAACATTTTCTGCCTATTAATAGACTGGAACCTGTCCCTTTACAATCCCTTACACTATGAGAAACTAGTGACGACCTTGAAAATTCCATTGTTGATTCATTTTTAGTGAGAATTTTGTATGGACATTTAGTTTATTTTTCTTTACTGATTTACAACTTGTTAACAACTAAGGTGCAAAAGCATTGTGAATGAAAATAAAACTTTAATAGAAACTACTGTAATAGCCCACATGGTCAGAAGGGCATGTTATACTTAATTGTTTTTCCAGTAGGAGGGGTGACTTTTGCTGAACCGATTTTTAAAATCAGTGACATGATAACCATGTTATCAGTGAAGTTTGTGGTCACAGAACAGTGTCTGTAAGGGACTCTTGACTTTCCTGAGTATCATGCTCTAAGCATAAATGCTTATTGAAAATGGCAGCTAGTTGAACTGGGAAGTCCAATAGGAAAACCCCTAATTTTCAAAATTAACTTTTTCAGCATTCTGGAAATCATCAGAATGCTTTTAAGTACAGGAGGAGCATTTATTCAAGAAACAGTTGAATCTCAATTAGAATAGCAGGTTTTGGCTTTATGGTATTTTAACTTACCTTATTTCTATCTCCCTCTCCCCAGCTCCACGGTAGTTTTGAAAACCAAGAGCCTTGTGACCATGGTAGCTTAGAAAATCAACAACTTAATAGCCACGAACACAGGCAAAATGTGTTCCCAGATCCCCCAAAAGCCTCATGCTTAGAGAATTGTCACTACTTGACATGTCTGGCAGCCCCTGGAAAAGCCCCAATCATGGGATTTCTCTTTATTTGACGTGGCTCAGAGCTTGCTCTGTGCAAATAGCCCTATCTCCAAGACATTTGTCAAAAATAATCACTGGCAACTGTTTTGCATCATAGCTGCCTGAGGTGGCAGTACTGCTTGGGGCACACAAAGGGCTGGCCAAAAAAATGTAAAAGGATAATATGCAGGACTTTGAAAAACTTTGATATATTCTAGGAACTCTAGAAGGCCACACACATATGTAGGGCTGTGTTATGCCCAGCAAAGACCTGAGAAGGCTCTCATTTCTCTCATCTCACTGATCTTGAGACTTTGTGCAAGCAGGAAGTGTAAGCTACAGTGCTCTAAGCTGCTAGGGTGTTGAAGGTGCGATCCATCATACACGTAGAGCCCATTAGCAGAGGCTGGGAGACTTACTGGCCGAAGGCATTTAAACAAATCTCTGTCCAATTGTTATCTGACCACTAAGCTAACTTAGCATAGACTTCAGTGGCCACCCATGAGAACTGCTTCATCCCTATAAACTTCTAATAAATAGAGACATTTTCTTATACAACTACAATGTCTTTATTATAATACACAAGTATTATCCAATATTAAAATTGCACTTTCTTAAAAATCAGTTGGTTTGCTTAAAACAAAATTCAGTAAACAATTTATTTATTATGGCACTTTTAATATAGAGCAGTACCTCCTCTCCACTTTTTTAAAAATTGGAGTATAGCATACATACTGAAAAGAAAAGTAATAAGTTTACAGCTTAATTATCTCAAAGTGAACACATTTATGGCAACAGCACTCAGATCAAGAAACCAAGTATTTCCATCATTCTGGAGGTCCCTCTCCTGCCTTTTCCAATCACATCCCTTTAAAAAAATTTTTTTTTATATGGACCATTTTTAAAGTCTTTATTGAGTTTTTTACAGTATTGCTGCTGTTTTATGTTACGGTTTTTTGGCTGTGAGGCATGTGGGATCTTGGCTGCCCAACCAGGGATCAACCCTGCACCCCCTGCACTGGAAGGAGAAGTCTTAACCACTGGACCGCCAGGGAAGTCGCCCCAGTCATATCCCTTTTTAAAGGCAACTTAAAGTCTTGACTTCTAACACCATACATTAGTCATGCCTTTTATATTGTTCTTTTTGGGAATTCGCACATATTTAGGAAGGTCCTTATGGTGCCTTAGTTCTAAATATACAGAATAATCAATTTTTACATATGTACACACTCTTATAACTACCACTTAGATCAAGATATAGAACATTCTCAGCACCCCAGAAGTCATCCTCATGTTCCCTTCCAGTTATAATTCCCCTTGGGTTTGACTTGTAAAACTATAGGTTTTTTGCCTGCTTTCATACTGTACAAACCAATTATATAGAGTATTTCATTTTTGTCTGGTTTCTTTTTTTAATTTTTGGCTGCATTGGGTCTTCACTGCTGCACGCAGGCTTTCTCTAGTTGCGGCGAGCGGGGGCTACTCTTCATTGTGGTGCGCGTGCTTCTCACCGTGGTGGCTTCTCTTGTTGCGGAGCACAGGCTCTAGGAGCACGGGCTTCAGTAGTTGTGGCACGCGGGCTCAGTAGTTGTGGCTCGCGGGCTCAGTAGTTGTGGCTCGTGGGCTGTAGAGCGCAGGCTCAGTAGTTGTGGCACACGCGCTTAGTTGCTCTGCAGCGTGTGGGATCTTCCTGGACCAGGGCTCGAACCCGTGTCCCCTGCATTGGCAGGCAGATTCTTAACCACTGCACCACAAAAGGGAAGTCCCTTTTGTGTGGTTTCTTTCACTATATTCTCTCCTTGCTCCTCAGGAACAATCTGACTCCTGATCTTGGGCTCTTAACTGCTCTGCTATACTTATGGCAGTCTCACTGACCCACAACCCAAAAAAGGAGGAATGTGTGACTTGCTACTCTCAGAGTAATGAGTGGTAAAGTCATCTGAACACAGAATTAGCAGTGGAAGCTGTTTTTTAAAGAATTGTAAAAATGCTATGTGAGAATGCATCCAAGTAGACTTGTGCCAACAAAAAATATCCTTCTTCTTCATTTTCTTTCCTTTTTTCTCTTTTGTATTTTATTTGGTTGGTCCACATTTTCTACTTTTGATTTAGTCTTATTGACTTGATCTACTGGCAAGAAATGGGGAGAAAAGCTTATTCTAAGCCCTTTCAGATGTTACAGTTGTTACTGCATGATCAATTTGTAAAATGGAAGCTTTGCCTCATTTGTGAATTAACTATTCCGATGCCATTTAGAAGAATCTACACCAAGATAATTTTTACCAGCTTAGATAGGGAATGCAGTTGTTCCAAGTGTATAAACTTAAGCACATAAAGAAATAAAAGTGGCCATAATGTAAGTTTCCTCTTAGGTTATATCTGAGACTCTCTTTCTCTCTCTTCAAGGTTCTAAGAATTTATTCATTGTTTTATCAGGAATGTCCAAGCTACTTCTCCTTGGCACAAACTAAGTGTGTAGCTTCAACCAAGTTGGTTTCCATTTGACTTAGAGGGTAATGTTATTAAAACTTCCTTGGCCTGCTTATGAAATTTGAACATCTTCAAAGAGTAGTTTTTATAGAGTTTGTAACTTTTATGTTTTTTCCCCCTAAAGAATGAAAACTATTTGGATTTATGTTTTGTTGTCAGACTGTTCATATTTACTTGTCAGTATAAGGGGATTATTTAGATGTGGCTTTGTGTCTGTTCCAGTATTAGTATCTCTTCAAATTTTAATTTTAACAGTTGCTCCTAAATACATACATTTGGAGACCAGTAAGTTATAAAGTGCTTCACACTTACGATGTTTGAAGTAAAGTCTGAGGGAAATAAAAACTAGGATAGAGATTCTGTTCTTACTCATTTAATCAAAAACATGTATTGGATGTTTCCCAGAACTGGATAATTTTTGGAATATGAAGATTAATAAAGTATCTTCTATGTCCTTATCTCAGATAACATAGACTGATAGAGGGGATTGGATATGACTGTATCCACGTGGACCAGATTTTCTAACAGTGGTATAAGAGGACAAGATGAAAAAAAGAGCTTATGTGAAAATATTTTGCATAGTAGCTGATACATAATGGATATATAAGTATTAAAAAATGTCATCTTGATGAAAAATGTAAAACTTGTTTTTCTGGTAGAATTTATTCAGGTTTCTTTAAAGAGAAACTGGAAATGATATTTATGCTCATGAATGTTTACAATGGTTGATTGTACTGTGATTTTTCTGTGTGTGGGGCGTGTGTGCACGTGCTCATGCACACGGGCCTGTGTTTACAGTGGAAGTTGGAGACCCTGAAATAGCCTGGGAATCTGAATTCTTTGGGTATTTATGTTTGATTTAAATTGATGTCATAATTCCATTTGGAGCAGATCTCTTTGAGTTGATGACTATTCAGTACTTGGAGTTTTGAATACAATTTTAAACTCAGATTCAAACTAGTTTTTGTGTGACATCTTTCGCTTCAATTTTTTTTTTTTACAATTCCTTTACCAGATGTATCTTGAGTTTGTATCTTGAGTTTTGTCCCCTGGAGGTGTCCTTATGATGGATGATACTTGTGTTTTTTAGTATCTTGAGACATATGGGTTATTGATAATGTGTGGTTAGCTACAAGGTCACTTTTTTGGCCAACTCCACTTGATAAATAACAACTCCTTTTAAATGAGTACTTAATAAATCCACACTGTAAGTAATATTTTCAAGTGTCAGGATAGATAGGTTTGCAAGGGAAACTTTATTTTTTTATTTATTACTGCTTCTGTATATCTCTGTCACACTAAGCCAGATTGAAGCCTCTCTTTTCTGATTATTAAAGTAATGCAAGTTCATTACAAAAAAGGTAGAAAATATGGAAGAATATTAGGAACACTTAAGTCTTCCTGCCAAGCAATAATTACTCTGAACATTTTGGCATATTCCTTTTACAATTTTATTTTTATAAATCTCATACGTATGTTTAAGGTCAGTTAAGCTCATGTTATACATATAACTCTGCAGTACATTTTTCCACTTATTATATCATGACCATTTCCCGTGTCATTCAAAATTATCTGGGAACATAGTGTAATGACTACATAATATTCTATAATATGGTTGTGTCATAATTTACCTATTTATCTTTTTTGGACACTTAATCTAGTTTCTAATTATTACAGATCATGACACAATGACCACTGAATTTATATAATCTTTGGTGGCACGTATTTCTTGAACATGCATATTATTTTGCTTATTAAACCATTTTTTCATGTGT
The DNA here is from genome assembly GCF_028021215.1 of Eschrichtius robustus. Classification (NCBI taxonomy): domain Eukaryota; kingdom Metazoa; phylum Chordata; class Mammalia; order Artiodactyla; family Eschrichtiidae; genus Eschrichtius; species Eschrichtius robustus. The sequence goes on from NC_090828.1 coordinate 39,168,663, forward strand.
AAAATAATCCTTACTTTTCTGGTGTTGCCCCCCCCACCCCCAACCTTGTACTATTATTCTTTACTGAAGGAAGTTTTTAAATTTAAAGAACAATAGCTTTTTTTTAAGATTGATTGAGTTGTTTAAACATAAACTCTAAAACAGATTAGAAGGTAAAATTACAAATCCTGATGATAGCAGTTTATAAGGGAAATGCTTACAGATCCTTAAATATAGCTTTGTAGGGAAGGGCGGCAGTGAATCAAGTTGTAACAATTTGTTCCAGGAAAGGCATTTTGGATGAATGCCATCTATTTTTACAATGATGTCTTATGATTTTAGTTTTATCTACTCCACTTAACCTTTCCCAAAGTGATTGCTGAAGCAAATGTATGTAATACAATAAAAAGAATTAACATAATTATAATTTCTTTAGTTAAAGGCAATTCTTTTTCTCCAACAATGTTACTTGAATTTTAATAAAAGTACTGAATATAAGCCTGGTTGAATCATGTTAGATAACCTAGATCCAAGTGACTTCTGAGGTCAGTTCATCTAGCCAGTTGCCTTCTTGGTGGACTGTCATTAATCTACTTAGTATTCATATTTGTCACAGAAGTAGAATTCTGAAAACTTCTCCAAATAGTCCAATGATTTAGATCTTCTCTATTGAGAATAAAGACAACACTAGAATCTGAGAGCTACTGATAGTGAGTAAATACTCTGTGCCAGGCACACTGTCTCCTTGCTTTATGTAGATTTACAGTCCTCTCAAAATCATGATTGTTATACATTGTTATTATCCCCATTTTATTTATTTAAAAAATTTAAAAAAATATTTATTTATTTATTTGGTTGCACCGGTTCTTAGTTACGGCAGGCAGGCTCCTTAGTTGCAGCTCGCCGGCTCCTTTAGTTGCGGCACATGCAGGTGCTCCTCAGTTGCAGTTGGTGGGCTCCGTAGTTGTGGCATGCAAACTCTTAGTTGCGGCTCGCATGTGGGATCTAGTTCCCTGACCAGGGATTGAACCTGGGCCCCCTGCATTGGGAGCGCGGAGTCCTAACCACTGTGCCACCAGAGAAGTCCCTATCCCCATTTTATAAATGAGTGAGTTAAAGTTTGTAGAAGTTTACTCATTTGGCCAATGTCACACAGCTAATAGGTGTCCATTTTGGCTGCAGACCCAGTGCTATTCTGTGCTGCCTTCAAGCTGTCAGAGAGTTCTTAGTCATATGAACTGACTAAACTGACTACATGAGAAAATGTCTTAAATTGGATTAAAAAATGTTAAGAAAACATAATGAACAAACTTAGTGTGTGACATAACTTTTAAGCATCACAGAACAAACTTGGATATTTAAAGCTTGGCTTTATTCTCTTTTAAAAAGGAGGCATAATTATTTAGTGGGAAAAAACCCTCATTTTTCATTCTTCTTGGCTAGAAATCTTGGCAGCTAGGAGTGCTGTTGCTATTATTGTGAGTTTGTTTGTTGTGTGTACAGATTCATGCTCCCAGATTCTCCATCCCCACCTTTTATAAACACCATGTTTAACTTGGAAGAGGAAAAAGTTATTTTTGGCAACACTGGTAGAGCAAAAGTAGCAACTGCAGGGGGGCATGAAGGGAAATACTGACCTGAGCCAGGAATTGTAGAAATATGTCTAGCATTTAACTTCAATTCTGTTTAGAATGCAGGTCTCTAACAAGAGAAAGAATTATTATTCAAGGTTTACTAGGAGGCAGGAAAACTGCAAAATGAGATCTGTGTCTGTGTACTTATGACTGAAATAATGTACTGATACTTTGTGCTTCCTATTACTGTTTTCATTGCCAAAAATCATGAAAATCATTAGCTGATAGGGCCCAATGCTAAGATGGCTAGGCTGCTATTTGAGAATAGCCTGAAGCAATAGTTTCGTGTCAACAAAGATTCACAGACAGAGTATAGATATTGTATAGATATAATATCTGCACCCTAAAGTGATAAAGTTCATCACTGAATTCTCAAATATTAAAACTCAAGGATTTCTTTGCAAGTTGAAAGATACACATTTATAATAAGTGAAACAAGGGCTGCTTTTTGCTGTTGAAAGTAAACTTTTAGGAAATTTTACCAAAATGTTATTCTAAGAGGTGGTACGACCTAAAAAAATGGTTGGTCAGTTCACGTAACACATAGTTTGGTGTATTGCTGACAGATTCAGAGTGAGATATTATGAGAAGATGAAGACGTTTGTTCAGACAGTCATTCAGTAGATCATTTCTGGCCCCTAACCTTTGGAAATGATATTACAGAAAGCCACTTTTATATCAAACCCTGGGCTAAGAGGCTCCCTGGTCTGACCAAGCATGGCTCATTCTTCCGTCTAGAGTATGCCAGAGTTTCTCAGATTACCTATGGTTGTTCAGATCCATCACAGACACTGATCTTTCGTTAGTCAGAATAAAAATAAACTATTAGAAGAATGAAATCGAATAAAAAACAAGATCCACAGAATATAAGCCCACATTTTTATTATTAGATTGAACAGACTTAAAATTACTCTGGCAAATTTCTGTAAAAGTTTCTAAAGGGCTCAATTTCTGTACTTTTCTCAGGTGATTAACAGCCAGCTTATGGCCCAGTGCTGGCCCATGGCCCATATTTTGAGGAGCACTGTTCTAGATTTAAATACAGACAAAAACTTTTTTTCTCATGTTAGCGTCCCTTCCTGTCTCTTCATTTTTCCTGTACTTTCTTGTCTTTTTCTTACATAGTTTTCCTCTTTTCTTAAGATGGATTGAAAATAATCAACATGAGAATTGTTAGGGTAGGTAGCACTGCAAAGGTACAAAGATGCATGTCTCTTTTTGAGTTTTCTACTAAAACGAATTTACAAAATCAAATATGACATTCACATACACACATACCTTAATAAATGGTCTGTTGGATTTTGACACCGGGTCAGTGTCTCTTAAAGTGTGGTTTAAGGACCAACTATATGAGAATTAGCTTGGGTAATTGTTTAAAAATGAAGACTACTAAGACCCATCTTATACCTACTGAATCAGAATTTCTCTGGTTTGCTCTATGAAATTTTGTCTGAATTTTAAACATGAGTCTCACCAGTTGATTCTAATACACAATAGAATTTGAGTTATACTCTTTCAGAGTGTGGGAATCTGTGTGGTTATTCGATTCTGTATCATACACTATGGTGGTATATTATAAATGCCAATTCTGAAATGTCCACTAATGTGAATATTTTGGAATCTCTATATATGTGCTTTCAGCAGAGAATCTCCAGGATATTATTGGGTTCATTGCTATCTCAGACATATACAAAGCCTTATTGGAAAAAGGTATGTTCTCATTTTACAGACAGAAGCAAAGAACACACATACACAAATAAAATAATTGTACATCCTTCTTTATTGTAATGATTTTACAGCCTTCTCATTTTATTTTCAAAGTTCTACATACCTAAAATCTATTCTTAAAATCACCTTGCTTTATATAATATAATTTTATTTGGAATAAAAAGTAGCATAGCTACAGAATCCATTAACCATGTAATTGAACAGTTGTTATGAATTGAATGAGGCATGTGGGATTGTATATAAACCACGTTAATATTTCATTTAAAAACACTTGTCTTTACATTAATCTGGGGTTAATACAAAATTTATTGATAAGGAAAAATATTATATTCTTAGGTGTTAATACCAAATTCACCCATAAGGAGAAATAATATATCCTTAGATATATTATTCAAGATACACGTCAGCCAAATAAAGGAGCCTCTGCTATAGCTGGATCTTTAGTTCAGTGGTGGAAATTACTTAAAAAAAAAAAACACCACCACATTTATTCTTATTTGTGTATTCCTTTCCGAGTTTTTGGCACATTATATCATGTGTGTGTATTTGTCTTTTATTTATTTATTTATTTATTTTTTTATTGGAGTATAATTGCTTTACAATGATGTGTTAGTTTCTGCTTTATAACAAAGTGAATCAGTTATACATATACATATGTTCCCATATCTCTTCCCTCTTGCATCTCCCTCCCTCCCACCCTCCCTATGTATTTGTCTTTTAGAAATAGAAAAGTGAGGGTCATTTATTCTTGTTTAGGAAAGCAGTAGATCATAATCCTGATATTTTGTCTTGAATGGACAGTGATAAAGGGATTTCCTTATTCACTTAAGGTAAGAAAATCAGTTCTTTGGGGACTTCACTCTCTTCCCAAGCATAATGATAATTTCCCAGGTAAAACTGCAAAACCCTAAGAAAGTAACAGGTCCATACTTGTATTTACTGAACTCAGAGTACCACAAGAATGTTGCTGATGTGAAATTATGCAGGCTGCTGGAAAATTTTCCTCTGGACCTTTCAACCTTGCCATTGTGTGCCCTTGATCAAGTTACTAGACCTCTCCAAACTGTTTCCTCATAATAAGGATAACAAGACCTCTTAGAATTGCTGGGAGAACTCTATCAGTTAATGATTCTGAAATACCGAGCACAGTTCTTGGCATTGGTGAGTGGTAGTAACTGTTGGGGAATTTGTATAGCAGTGGGAAATGTGTGGGTAATCTCTGATGTCATGCAAACTCTGGATTTGAAATTCAGCTGGTTTCCTGCTATGTAATCTTGTGTTAGCAAGTAATTCAATCCATCTATCCCCCATTTTTCTTAATCTGTGAAATGGGGATTGTAGTGACGATTCCGGAAGGTTATTATGAGGATTAAATGAGGGAGTGTGTGCCTGGCACATAGAAGTTTCTTAATAGATGATAGCCATTATTATTTTTATTCAATTTGATTGCATACCACTTTCTAAGCTAAATTTAAAACAAACATATTTCATGTACATGTGTCTACTTGAGTTTAGTTTTGAGCGTCCTCCCCTTGATCTTTTAGCAGCTGTCTCATTTTAAAATTTATTTTCCAAAGCTTTCTGATTTATACACAAACCGATGTGTATTTCCACTGGAAGATTTTGGGAATCCGAAAGCAGAGCGATGATGAAATGAGTATTCATCTGGCTGCTTTACGAACACAATTTCAGAAGAAAAAGCAGGCAATACAAATTGCAGCAGTTAGGCAGACCCTTGCTGCAAGACTTCAGTAATGCATGTGAGTGATGTCAGACTCACAGGCATGCTAAATGCATAAACACAAAGGAAATTCATAATGGGCTTTTCAGGAAGAGGGTTGTTGCTTCCTGATGTGCTAACCTTGATTCTGCTTCGTGTTTTTGGTGCCAGCATAAAGATAGCTGGAGGAGACACTGTTGGAGTTTTCCATTGTCAGTCTGTATTGTAATCTAAGAATTGTGTTTTGCTCTTCTCTACCTTATTCTTAATAAATATTCTGTGAGCTTTGGGGAATAAACTACTTCAGTTAAGTGATGTCTTTAATTTATATGATTAATTCATTCAGCAGCCCCAAATCACAGTTCTACCCACAAGCATCCTTGTTGATCAGTAGATCAGAATGTTGAGAACTGTGATAATCAGTTGGGCTTTCAGAAGGAGAGCTTAAGGAGATGGGGAAAGGGACATTTCCTCTCCCTTATTCTTAAGCTTCCTTTTCTCTCCCTATACACTGATGCTTAAATTTTCTAGTCTCTTCTTCCATGGCCTCATCCTTCCCTCATCCTCTGTGCTCTAGTCACACTGGTCTTCCTTCAGTCTCTGAAAGGGCCATGCTGCTTCCTACCACAGGGCCTCTGGCCAGCTCTTCTATCTGGAAGGAACTCTCTCTCCTCTTCCCTCCTCCCCTCCCCAATTCCTAGTCGTCCATTTAGTCCACACACCGATTCCTTGAGGGAACTTTCTCTTATTCTCTGGCCTGGGTCATGTCCCCAGCTCATCCATTGCCTTACCACCTTCTCTTTTTCCTTTGTAGCATGTATCATAATAGTAACTAAAGAATTCACTTTATATTTGTTATTTAGTGTTTCTCTCTCTAAAATAGAAGCTCTGCAAGAAGGAGGAGGGGCTGTGTTTGTCTTGTTCGCATATGTCTCCCAGTGCCTAGCACCTATATGATAGCATAGTAAGTGAAAATGTTAAGGTGTTATATGGATGCAAAATTGGTATTAATGTGCTTCACCATTTTATTTGTTGCTATGGATTTTTTTTGTTTTTTCGGTGTTTTCTTCAAGGGTGTGGTTTGGAGGAAGGAATGGCATATGTAAATTTCGAGGCCTGACACTATCATCCTCTGGCTGTACCTTCTCAGTACAGTAGTTTATTGTGAGTGAAGAGGTACTGGCTGAACTGCTTGTGTTTAGGAAACAGCATCCCCATGAAAGGGTACATGTATGTGATGGCCTTAAGGCTAAGCTCTGACGTTCGTCTAACCTCCCTTGCTCCACTCTATAAGTTTCTTTCATGATCAACTTGGGAAAGTCTATGTTCTATTATGACAAAGGCTTGTGCTGTGGAGAAGCAGATTTCCTTTACATAGGAAAGTAGCCTGTTTGTCACAAGTGAGTGTCAGTGACACGTGGATGGACCAGAACCTAGAGTTCAGCTAAAGTGGTGTATCTGACAAATGTTACAATATTTGGAAGGCAAGGAAACGTGGCTTGGAGGGCCAGAGTGGTGGGAGCATCAAGTGGGTCCAGGGCCCTGGGAGTTGAGTGGAGGTAAGGGTTAAACACTTTCCTAGACTGGGGTTGAAAACAGAGATGCTGACATTGTTGAGAAGTCTGTTGTTCATAGGCTCTCGTCATCTTTCATGCCAATAATAGGAAATAAATTCATCCTTTCTGGCTTATTTTTTCTAATCTCCTAATGGTGACTGAGGCTGCTGTGGGCCCATTGGCCACCTATTAATTAATGAGGTCATGGCATTTTCACAGTGTTATTTGGGGGAGGCAGTGTATTATAACAGGGTTTGGGCTTGGGTGTATTCAGATCTGACTTTAATCCTGGTTGTTATCACTTTCTCTCTGTGAGTCTCAGTTTCCTCATCTGTAAAATGGACCTAATAACACTATTGACCTCAGTTTTTGAGTACGGTGGCATTCATTAGAGACTATTTCTAAAGCATTTACTATGTGTTCCTGGTACATAGTAGGCATTCCGTACATGCTTGCTATAATTGTTGTTTGCTAGGACATACCTAGAAGTCCACAATGATTTGTCCTAAGACGTGGCTGGGTTTGCATGTCCAGAAGAGGCCTGGACAGGGTTGGGGTGGTTCTGGAGTGACAAGCTTGCTGTGTTCACTCAGTCTATTCCAGAATCAGCCCAAAGTTCTGTGGACCTTTGAAGTTTCATGGCAAACTATGTCTGGGTTAAGGGAACAGTGGAGAGGAAATTGCAGCCACCAAATGTACCATGGAGCTTAAATCTAGTCTGCCCCACTTCACAGCAAAAGCACGTGACAACGGAGGACATCTCATCTTGCTTTCCTGGAAGTTTTGCTGGAAAGAGATGGTCTTGTAGCCTTTGATTGTACTCATACATTCAACCAGCACTTAAAAATTGCAATGATGGCACTGGGTGGGTGAAGAGCTTTACGAGGCCCCTCTCCCCATTGAAGAACAACACATCTGAACTGGAGATTCTCACACCACGACCGCTTCCTAGAATAAGACAGGAGTACCAGCTAAATTGGCGATTGTGTCTATTTTTGCATTAAAAGTAGGGTCTGAAAATAACTACTGATAACCACATTTGGCGATTTTCATGAAAGCTATATGCTATATGAAAAAGTTTTAGTCCTTTTTTACAGTTTGAAACCACAAGTCCACAAACTCTATTCTGGATTGGCTAGGATACTATTTCAGTAACTTAAATTAAGGCTGTATCTGATGAATGGTAACAATAAATTAGAGTTTCCCAGATAGTGGCCACTCCATTCTGAGCAAATCAAACAGAAAAACTCCCTCTCTGTGATAACAGTCAGCTTTTTGACATCAGCCCACTGTGTGTGTGAGAGTGTGTGTGTACACGCATAAATTTTTCTTTGGAATTCTCCCATGGAAAAGCAAAGGAAGGAAGCTGAGGGGAGGATGGGGCGATTGTGCATCCTGTGCTTTACAGGGGCGTGGCCACAACTGCCTCAGCCTCGGGGACACTGATACGTGATTTTTTTTTTTCACTTCGGATGCCTGAACAGTGATAAGTCTTGATGCAAGGCAGAGGCGGCTCTCAGTGTTGTTTACAGCTGGACAGGAGTCTCCTGGTAGCAGCCTGCCCGAGTCCCACTCAGTATTTCACTGCTAGAACTTTGGGGAAGGGGGAGAGCAACGGAAGCATCTGAAGCGGACCTGCAGAGCTCCCCCCGGCGCATTAGGATCTCAGACCCTCTTTGACTTCAGTTCGGGCCACTCTTATGAATGAAATTGCCAAGTGGGTAGGCCAGGTGCATGGTTTGAAGGAGAATGAAATGTTTCTTCATGCTGCTTCCTAAATCTGGTTTGAAATGATGGATTCTGCCCTGGCAAAGGCAGAGAGGAACTCTTTGGGATTTTATGAGGTAAGGTATTAGAAAGTTCTGTGAAATGAATTCCACTCTCATATGATTTCTGTGTCCAGCTGTTTGGGATTTACAGTTGTCTCTGCCTTTCTTTTTGAAAAATTCTTAATGCTGTCCCCTCCCAGCTTGGTTAGGGACCATTATTAACAAATTCTGTAGTGCATTCATCACATTTAGTCATTTGACATCTCAACATAGGAGATCAGTGCTGGGATTCAAGCTTTTGTAAAACGTTTACAAATAAATATGCAGTCCCCTCACTGAATTTCTAGAGTCCCACTGGTTTTAGAGGAATTATTTTACTCTGAAGTTAAGTACAGGTTCTACCTACAAGAATGCTTTTGAAAATGGCATTAGACTGAGTCCAAAGAGATTTCATGACAGGTCATCTGCCTTTGGAATAATAATGTTTTTGATGGATTTTAAAACTCTTCTCTCAGGGAATGAGGTGTTAAAACAGATTTATTTATAATGTAACATTTTTTGTGGACAGTATTCATTCATAGGGATTCACATTCTAGAGACTAATGATTTAACAACAATCTTACAACAAAACTTTAACTCAAGATTAAAACCATGTTTTTAAAAAATATTTTCTTGTGGAAACTGTGGCAAACTGGCCCAGTCTTCTATAGACCTTATAAATCTGCTTCAATTAATTGTTTAAAAACTGGGATGAATGCAGGGCAAAATTTCATTTCTATTTTAATTTTTTCAAATTAGTGTTTTTGAATGAAAAAAAAAATTTTTTTTTTTGGGCTGTAGGCCAAAAATCCTTCTCAAGGGGGATGGGGATGTTATTTTTTATTGTCATAAAGCATATAATTGGCATTTAGTGCCTGTGAGCTGGGGATGCCTAACCATTCCTATAATGTACTGGACAGACTCTTACAAAGAATTATCTGCTAGAATGCCAGGAGCATTCTTATTGAGAAACATTGATACATGCTCAGTTTAATGAAAAGGAAGTTGATGATTTAGTAGAGATTCAGGTGAGCAGTCTAATCTCTGGGAAGGTTATCCATCTTCTGATCAAGACATTTTGGGGAAGGACCCAAGGGAGTAGCCACTTGGCAAAATTATTCTTTAGAATCAGTAGCAATAACTGTTCCAGAAAGAGATTGCTCCCACATATTTCTAATTAATATTTTCATAACTAGTTCGGATTAGCTCCAACAAGTATCTGGTTCATTTCAATAAGGGCAACCTCCTTTTTTTTTTTTTTTTTAAACTTTGGGATTTATTTATTTATGGCTGTGTTGGGTCTTCGTTTCTGTGCGAGGGCTTCCTCTAGCTGCGGCAAGCGGGGGCCACTCTTCATCGCGGCACGCGGGCCTCTCATTATCGCGGCCTCTCTTGTTGCGGAGCACAGGCTCCAGACGCGCAGGCTCAGTAGTTGTGGCTCACGGGCCTAGTTGCTCCGCGGCATGTGGGATCTTCCCAGACCAGGGCTCGAACCCGTGTCCCCTGCATTGGCAGGCAGATTCTCAACCACTGCGCCACCAGGGAAGCCCGGCAACCTCCTTCTTTAAATAAAGTTATCTATTACAGTTTCCAGTCCTTATTATATGAGCTCATTAAGATCAAAGGAGTAATTTACCCTGAACCAAAGGATGATTTGGTACTAAACTTATATTTTATAATGGTACATTTCTCAGAATCTTCAGTTATCATGTGCAATGTAAAAGTAACATCCTGGAAGATATAGAGGTTGCTTTTAAACTTCACTTAGTATTAGAAGGAATTACCTATGAGTGAGAGCTTAGTGTATGCATGGTATTTTAAAAAATAGAGGAAAGAAAGGAGGATATATAGTCAAAACATTATAATTCCTGATAACTTTTTATACACAGTGCTGTGCCAGAGATTCCCAAGTTGAAACTGTATTCAAAGTCTTGGATTTATTGTGTAGGGAGATGAGGGCACCTCTGCCTGACTCTTTATTAAGCCAGGCTTAAAGCTCATTGACAGAACTTTCAGCTTTGAGTGACCCTCCGTCCAAGAACTGGGCAGTATACAGATACTCTGTGTGGGAGACTGTGCTACATGGCATAGTACATGGCATAATGTACAATTACTGTACATACGGCCTGCACTTTTGCTGCCTGGTTGTTTGGCATCCATTGCTTAAGAAAGCAGTCTCCAAAAAGATAAAAATAACTATGCTTTTGTTTTAATTTATTTATGAAATATCAGAATAAGACAATGTCTTTAAAGGAAATAAATTTAAAAATTTAAAAGGAAAGAAGTTGAGGAATTGTGCTTTTGAGTTTTAAAAACATAGCACTCTTTAAAAAGGATGAAATAAACACCTACACATGTATAATAGCTCCTAATATGAACCAGGTTCACATCCTGTACACATGTCCTCCTCACAGCTTTCTGAGCTAGGAGTGCCATTATCATTTTATAGAATAAAGAAATGGAGTCTTTGCAGTTTTAAGACTTGCCCAAGGTCATAAATTCTGTAAATGGGAAAAATGGAATTTAAACTCAGGCCTGCTGTTTCTTGAAGTTCTGGGATCTTAGCATCACACAGCAGCCACAGCCTGGTAACACCATTATCAAGCAGTATACTACTTCCATTGCACCTGTAATAAATGATGTGTACCTAAAAACAAAAGCCATACTACACCATCTACAAGCTGGCCCTGCCTGTCTCTCTGATCTCATCTTCTCCCACTCTTGGCCTCATCCTTCACTCTGCATCACTTTGTTGTTCCTAGGAACACAGTGGGCTTGTCTTGTTTCAGGGTCCTTGCATTTTCACAAATCTCCCAGTGGAAAGCAGTCTCACTTCATTCAAGGCCCTGTTCAAATGTTTCCCTCATCAACCGACATAAAATAGTACTCTCCCACCACCGTCTCTCCCCCTCCTGCTCCCTGGCTGTCTTTCTTCAACCCATGTCACCACCACCTGACATTACGTTGTCTCTACTACACTACCTGACATATACATTATTTTGTGTCTGATTATTCATCGCTTTTCCCATTGGACCAAAATCTCCACAAGGAGAGGGACTTTCCCTCTCTTATTCCCCCTAGGATCCCTGTCACTTAGAATATGGCCTGGCAGAGAGGGGATGCTCAGTAAATATTTGTTGAATTAATTTTCAGTGATTTTCATTTCCATCATCACTTCTGTAATTGTTTTCTTTCTGTTTTTAGGCCTTAAAGTCTTCCTTCTAACTCTTGTTAGCCTGTCGTCACCTTGCCCCACATGATGGACCTTTAGAAAAAGATCTTTTACCTACTCTCTCTCATGAAATTTCTTTAGCAATATGAAGTCTTGTTCTGATCTGTCAGCTTTGGTACCAGGAAGGGGATTGAGGCATTTTAGTGTCATTGTTATAGAATATTCATAAAGGGCCTAATAGAGAATCATGTGCCAAGGTGTTTACCAAGCTACCATGTGCTGACCATACTTGACCCTTTGAAAGAGCTGAGGCTTACATTCTCATTGTTAAAGTGTAATCGCTGGAGGAAATATAGCCATGCAAACTGTGATGGGGAAAATTATGTTCTGACAGCAATGTGTACTTCATGGAGACGTTGGAAATTTTTAAGCCTCAAATTTTATAAAGATCACCGAATTCCTGCTGATATTTCTAACATGAAATTGGCTAAAACTATTACCAGTTGCATATTCTGTTTTCACAATGATATTTATTATAAATTTTTAGAGTAGCCAAATTAAATAGATTGTTTGATATAAGTAAACTTTTAATAATTTTTTCATTTGAGGTATTATCAAAGAATTTGAGTTTCCTATGTTCTATATAGGACAGTATTCAGTTGGGGAAAAAGTAAATGTTAATTTAGAAATGCTCTGAAAGTCTTCATCAGGAAAAAACTTGTTTAAGATGTTTCAAAGGCCTTTACCAGAAACTGGTTATGCGATCTTAAGGAAGCTAGTTCACCTTTTTGTGCATTGGTGTGATAGACTACAAGCTATAAACAAAGTTGAATGTCAGCTCAGCATAGCAATGTGATTGAATTAATTAGAAATTCTGGTTATAAAGATTGAGAGTTTAAATAAATTAATCTTGTTAAGTTAGTCTAATAAAGCTTAGTGTGGAATTTGCAATATTGTCCTTGTTCTTCTCTATTTTGAACAGGACAGAGATCTCTTTAAAAAGGCTTTATGCATTCCTTGGTGAGAATTTTATTTTCCTACTTTGTATATTTTAACAATATAATACTGGTATTCAGTTAATGCCATATCATCATAATTAAAAGAAGATATGACAACATCTTTTGTTCAACCAAATATGAGCACCTACTATGTGCCAGGTATTGTTCTAGTTACTTGAGATACATCAGTGAACAGAATAGACAAAAGTCCTTGACCTCTTGGAGTTTACATTCTAGAGAGAAAGACAATATACAAGAAGTATAAGTAGATTATATAGTATGTTAGATGGTGATAGGGTTATAGAAAAGAAATTGAGCAGAGTAAGATAGTCCAGGAATGCTGGAGACAGGGTAGTTTTAATCCGGGCAGTCAGGGTAGATTTCATTGAGACAGTGATATGAAAACAAAAAAGAAAAATAATTTAAGGAGAGGATTGATGCATAAGGATATATTGGGGGAAAGTTTCAGACAGATGGACCCTGAGGCAGAATCCTGACCAGAACTTTGAGGATATTGTAAAGGAGGAAAAAAACTTTATTCTCTTAGGTTTGGCTACTGGCCCTGCAAATCAGACTGACAAAAGACAGATTAACAGGAAAAAGGGGATACAAATTTTGATAGATGTTAAGAATTTTATTTCTACTTGCATGAAGGCTTCTTGTATATAAAATGAAGACCCAAAGAAGTGGTTAAACTCAGGGGCTTATATGCTACTTTAACAAAGGACAATAAATTGTGGAGAAGTAACTAGACAAAGGAAGGGGGGTTGGCTTCTGTGGGTGGTAAATTGTGGGAAGGTAAATATATGGGGGAAACTAATGGAAGATAAGGGTTGTTTAGGAAGGTTTGTTACGAAGACTGAAGTTGGTTCCTTCTCCATTGATGAATAGTGATTAAGAGTCATCTTACTCTTCCTGGTATGGGAGAGGGAGACACCTTTACAGATGGGAATTTATGTCTTGCTTTTAGACATAAAGGGGGAGAGCAGAGGGCTGGTTGCTTTCAGCTCAAAGTGGCATATTTTGGCCTGGCATACTCTTAATTCCCTTCATTACCAAGGAGTCCAGTGCAGCTGGAGTGGAGCAAGCGGGGAGGGGGAGAGGGTAGGGAAAGATGAGGTCAGAGCTCTAATTTTTTGGGGGGTGGGGAAGGGGGCTGCCAGATCCTGTAGGGCACTATTAACCTCCAAAAAGACTTTGAATTTTACTCTGAAAGAAACAGGGATCCAGTGAACAAGAAGTAAGACATTTTCAATATGTAAACATTACCTATGTTTAAAGTGAATTCTTCTGTAAACCCTCTCTGACTCTCTGACTGAAACTCTTGAGAGGTATTTGCTAAAATGAAGCCAAGTGTATCATCTCACTGGTCTGTTGGTGGTTCCCCCCTTGTCAAATGAGTGTTTAATTGACTAGTTTAGGATCAGGTATTTTATACAGGAAGTTGTTTAGCAGGGCCTCCTGCCTCTGCCTAGCACGTCTGGAGGTCTGAATGTTGAGGAGACCCCTCAGGGGTGTGGTTAGGACTTGGCTATAAGTTATGTCACCCAGCCTGGATCTACTGAAACATATAACATTCTTCAGATTGGGCTGCACCACCCCTGGTGAGGCCTCCTGTAAGCAGACAACAATAGCACACCTCTCTCATACAGCGGTGTGAGTGACACTGAATCAGTATATGCGCCTCACTCCCCCCAGCCCCCCTCGCCGGCTCCCTTCTTAGCGGGGCACGCGCCCTTCAGTGCAAACATCCCCAAGGCCAGACTTTACCGACTTGCCAGAGGGTCTTCTCAGCCTCTTTTGCTTCTTCTGTCCTGTAATGTGCCAGTGTCTTTTTCTCTCATCTCTGGCACATTATAATCAGCAAACCTTTCTGGTATCTATCAGTATAAGAAAATATTCAAGTGGCAGTGGGCGCATTCTCATTTGATAGCATGGTGTCATCATTGCAATCCCTAAATATGTCGGATACTCATACTCTTTTTTTTTCCATCCAGGGAGGGTGTCAGTGTACAGAATTGGGCATCTAGGAACATTGGGTTAAAAACAAATGCCAAGTGTGCCAGTTCATGAAGTTTGTGCGTGAATGCTCATAGCACTGAATAAGATTGGTGCTCTGTTTGGTACAATCAGTGGTAAAGGGTCACCCCCTCACCCACCTGCAATGTAGTTCAGATCTCAGCCATTGTCAGAGTTTTGCTCTCCCATAACTTGCCTAGTGGGATTCCATAACTTGCCTAGCACATGCAGGTGAATTTGCAAAGTTTTAACAGTCAGGCAGCCCCTGTGAAGATGTGTTTTTGCCCAGGTCTAGAATGATCATTTTGATTCAAATTGTAGCTTAGGATTGCTCTAAATCCCAAATCCTAGACAAGGCATCTAATTTCTGAGTGTAGCTGGAAGAAAGCCAGGCCTCTTTATGATCCAACCTCAGGACATGGGTATATTCAATTTTTATCCAAAAAGTAATTTAAAATCAAGTTAGATGTTTATGCCATTTTTCAAGAAAATGTAGGGAGGAATTACTTTAAAGCAAAAGAACATTTGTAAACATCATTTTTCATCTGTCACGGTCTGTCACATGGCATCTTTCTTACAAAATTTCTTATCTTTTTTCAACTCCCCTAGGTTGACTGATAGAATAGTGAGGACTTTGAATACCTTTTTTGTTTCTATTTTATCTCCAGTACTGTATGGAGGTTTTGGAAATATTAATATAGACATAGAAACATTTCCAAATCCCAATTATTTTGGATATGTTTAATATGTCTGGCTATGTCTCCTGTATATGCCTATTCACAGGACATTTCTGCAATCCAAAAGTCATGTACAGAAAAAAAATTAATCTTTAAAAGATTATTTTCACACTGATCTCTGTGTGTGAAATATTACAAGGAAGGAAGAGTTCGACGCATAAAAGACGTTATGCTTACGTTATTTTAGGTTTTTGTGGCATTTTAAAAAGAATTCATTTATTTTTAAAAATTACTCTTTACAATCATATTGTAAGTTAATATAATTAACCCTATTTTTCCAAGTAAGAAAATGATAATGTCATGGCACCTAGAGAACAACAGTAACTTTTACCACTGAATTCAGCTCTAAATATGTCACTTGTTTGTTGCTTCTGATGACCATTTATGGAACCAAAAAATGAACCTTGGGAGACAAAACAATATGTCTAGAGAATAGCGAAGCAAAGGAATGGATGGGATACCTTAATGACTGGCTTAAATGTGTAGACCTCTGAAAGGATATCTCCATATGCATCTCCCAAAGACACTCAAACTTGAGAGATCCAGAGCCATAGTCATTATACATGGTCACAGGGAATGCTAATCATTCCCCTTCGGTTCTCCTTTAACACTTTATAAAGTATGCATACCTCTATCATAGCACTTTTAACATTGCATTGTACCTTATATGCCAGTCTTCTCCTACTGTACTGCCAACTCCTTATGGCAGGAAATGGATGTTTCTGACCTTCATAAGACAGTCAATAAATGCCATTCAAATGAAAGAAGGAAGGGAGGGAAGGAGGGAGGAAGGAAGGAAAGGAACAAGCTAGCAAATGAGAGGGACAGTGGTCAATGAGATGTGCATGGTCCACAGCATTGCTATGATTGCTCAGTTTCCCTGGAAATTACCATGGAACAGATTTTTTCCATGTGAGGTGTTTGTAGTACCTGTATCAGAATCACCTGGTTGGGGTGCTTCCTAAAATTCAAATTCCTGCATCCCGACTCAAACCTACCGAATCAAAATCAGCATTTTTGAAGGAGCCCCCAGGATATTCATTGTGAGCAATGGAGTTGGGCAATCGTTGCCCCAGAGGATCAGTTAGCTAAAGGGGAAGGTAGCCAATGATGATTTGTGACCTACTGAATGTGCAGGAGATGTTGGTAAATCTGCTTATATAGAGATTTTGTTTAAGACCCCAAGGTAAAATCATGGGGTTCTCATTAAGGGAAGAGGACTATTTCTCACCTAATTAACCAAATTTCTGAGAAAATTCTCTGAGCTACTATACTCTGCAGTTAACAGAAGAGAGTTAGTTCTCTGTGGTGTAATCTTATATCCCTACTCCTTTACTTCTGGGTCCGAACACTTTGTTTCTCCCTTGGAGAAGCAGACTTAACATAAGTAATTCCAGTATTAAAAAAAAACTTAATTGGAATAGCCTTAGAAGAGTACAGTTGATGCTTGAAGAACATGGGTTTGAACTGCTCAGGTCCACTTATACACGGATTTTTTTCAATAGTAAATACTACGGTACCATGTGATCCATGGTTGGTTGAATCGCAGATGCGGAAACTGCCCACGGGTAAGGAGGAACCCCATCCGTATGCAGAGGGCTGACTATAAGTTGTATGTCGAGTTTTTACTTCAGAGAGGGGCGGTGTGCCTAACCCCTGCCTTTGTTCAAGGGTCAACTGTAATTTTAAAAAACACTAAATGAAATCATTTTCGGAAAGTATCATGGATTGCTAAAATAAGGCAAGAGTAAAGATTTTCAAAAGTTTTCTTGATCATGTTCCCACAATATTCACAAACAGGAATGAAAATTATATTAGAAGGATTTTAGGGCTTTTTGGGTGTGTGCTTTGCCTTTTTATTTACAGAACATGTACTGCCAACTAGATTTACAAGAGAACAAAGAATATGTGAGAGACATGAGTGGACAAGCTTCATATAAACCCTGCCAAACAAAATTAGATTTAGAAAAGATATTTAGGTACATGAATTAAACATCTTCAATGTTTCTTTTTGTAATTATATTCCAGCTAGAAAGTTACCTAAGTATCTAGAACATACACTCCTAGAATACAGACTCCATTGTAACTATAACAGATATTTTAATCTTAGTAAGAAGGGAAATAAAAATGTGGATGGGAAAGGGGGCAAGGAAGG
The DNA here is from genome assembly GCF_028021215.1 of Eschrichtius robustus. NCBI lineage: Eukaryota > Metazoa > Chordata > Mammalia > Artiodactyla > Eschrichtiidae > Eschrichtius > Eschrichtius robustus. Next base: position 39,186,169 of record NC_090828.1, read on the forward strand.
CAATGGTCAAAGAGCAAAAGCAGACAAATATGTCTCATGGAAGCTGACATGTTTCTCGGTTGAGAGGAAGAAGCTAAAGGTCAAGGTGAGAGAAGGTGACTGATGGAAGGGTTTGAGTCAAGGGCACCACCATAATGGAGGGTAAAACCCTGGACAAGAAAGCAAGAAATACATGTGGGTTCAGAAAAGATGGCAGTAGGGAGAGGGAGAAACCAGGGAAATGGGGCTTGATGTCCTCCATGTTCTAGATGCCATAGTGTGTGTGGTACCCTGCTGTAAGTCAGAGGGTGGAAATTAGAGGATGTGAGGACAGTGAGACAGATTTGAATAGCTCTTAAGAGAAATGGGGAAGGGAAGTGGCCAAGTGTAAATGGAAAAATTGATAATTGGCTTTAAAGACCAATGACATTTCTTTGATCTATCAGAATCTTTATTCAGTTAAAGGAAGAAATAGATGTATAATTATGTCTATACGATACAGGTAGGGAATTTAGAAGCCTTTCTTTGGTGTACTGTTTTTATACTCAGTTATTTTTCTTATTTGGAGTGGGGGCATTTTAAAAAGATTGAGTCATCTAATACAGATGTTAAATGAGGGTGAAGAGAAACAACTTACACAATCTGGGAAAAAATATTCTGTCCTCCAATATCCATAAAAAATAGACCTGAGCAGAGAAATGCTGTCACTGAAAAGATGTTCTTGGGCTAGCCTAGGATGGATTGCAACCTAAATGAAGGTGTTAACCTACTTAAGGAAAAAAGGTTTAGTCTGAAGGACAAGTTAAAATTGGTCTTCTTGAAACAAAGACAAGGGGTGAGTCATTCTAGGTATTTTTTAGAATGGTGCCACCGAGGCTGGTCAGAGCTCTGCTGGCTCGCGTCAGTAGGAGCTGGAGCTGTGGGGGAGACTGTGAGAGCCGCCACAAAATAATTTGAACTCTATGCCACCACACTGGTTTATTTCTAAGGGTTTTACATTTTCATTTAAGAATAGCTGCCACTCAGTAGCAGGAGTGCTAGTATCTGTCAGGGATGATGAATTTTCAGAAACATAATCTCATTGGAGAAAGATTTCCATCTAGAATAACCAGAATATTAACCAACTTGGGTAACTTCTAAATGACAGACACTATGCTTGGTGGGGAATAAGACCTTCCCCATGAAGGTTTACAGATTTGTTTCTTGCTATGGCATCTGGGCTTAAAAAAAAAAATCAGAACAGACCCATCAAGCTTCTGCTCTGGGCCTGTTCATCCTAATTCTGACCCATTTCTCATCATATATGCGACATTTGAGTTCCCTATGGGCCTGAATACTCATGGTACATTTTCGACATTTTGCTTCAAGGGGCTAGCCTTTATTTCTTTAAATATCATATATTTAACCAAATGGAGTTGTCCACATAACCTATGAACCAATGATAGGAGTAAAAGTCAGAGATACATGTTTTATCCCAACCCACACGAGCTGGTGGGTGAACTGAACCCGTAACTCTAGGTCTCTTTCTTGGTGAGGGGTCTGGGGAGGAAGCACCCATAACTCATCCTCCCTTATTTCCAACTTCTGAGACCAAGGATAGATATTTGTGCAGTGCAGTATTTCTACCTCAAAGTGAATATAACTGGCAAAGAAAAGGTTATTAGTGGCCTTTCTTGGGACAAGAGATGCTGGCACTGGTTCTCTGTCAAAATTCTCCTCCAGGGAACATGTAAGGGGTTGTGTCAAGCCTCAGGCATCACTTCTGTGTGGAGCTCAGTCCTCTCACGATATCTCCTCATCCCATTACCCCCACCCCCTCCTATTTCTGCTCCTTAGTGCCCCATCTTCTCAGGGTCATTATGTCAGAAGTGTGTACTTGGTTTGACTTAACTGATGGCTTGGGGAGAAAAAGTTTAGTAATAGCAGAAGTGCAAACCCTCTTACAGAGAGGTCACACTTTAACAAGTACAAATTTATTAATGTTGCTTTTTATCATTGTGATCCTAATGCATGCTCCTTAAAATGAGATTTGATGTTGCCTCATCTTTCCTGAGGCCTCAAGAGGAAAGTGACACAACAGTATTTTCAGAAAATGTCCCATGTGCATAGCCGTGTTTTTTAAAAAAAGCATTTTGAACAGCTGGACACCTTCTACTCCCTGTGTCTGTGTTCTGTTCCCTGCAGGGTCCAGCACCTTGCATGTGAGCAACAGCTAATACAATACATTTGTTTGTGAAAACATGAGAGTCCCTGTCCCTTTGCCAGCAGCTCTGCCCAGTATGTTTTAGAAAGGAAGAAACTACCTTTGTTGTCTAACCTGGAGAAGTGATGCCATCTCAGCAATTCTGGGTCAAGTCAGGCATGATGCATCTAAATCACTGAGTGATTTTTTTTTTTTTTTAAGTCATGTTCCTTGCTTTTTTTTTTTTTTTTAAATTTTATTTATTTATTTATTTTTATTTATGGCCGCGTTGGGTCTTCGTTTCCGCGCGAGGGCCCTCTCCAGCTGCGGCAAGCGGGGGCCACTCCTCATCGCGGTGCGTGGGCCTCTCACTATCGCGGCCTCCCCTGTTGCGGAGCACAGGCTCCAGACGCGCAGACTCAGTAATTGTGGCTCACGGGGCCAGCCGCTCCGCAGCATGTGGGATCCTCCCAGACCAGGGCTCGAACCCGTGTCCCCTGCACCAGCAGGCAGACTCCCAACCACTGCGCCACCAGGGAAGCCCCTCACTGAGTGATTTTTAGGATGGTAGTTGTGTCTATTAGGAATTGTGTTCAGCTGCAAGTAACAGAAACCCAACCACAGGAGCTTAAGTAAATAGGAATTTATTTTTGCCTCGGTAGCAAAAAGCCTGAAGGCCATTCAGGGCTCAAAGGATCATCATGGATGCTTCCAGCTTCTTTCTCTGCCATTCTTAGTATGTGGCGCTCATCTAAGGAGAGGGGAGGGGGGAGAACAAAAAGATTATTGAGTCTGTCCTTTTATCAATCAGAAAAATAACAGCTTTCCCAGAAGTCCCAACCAGTAGAATTCTACTACGTCTCACTGGCCACATGCCACCCTTAGCTGCAAGGGATTCTGGAGAGGCATCTATTTTTAACTGAGCACATTGTTACCTTGGACAGAATTGGGGTTCAGTTGACAAGGAAGAGGATCAAGGGATAGGCAGTGAGCAGGATCTGCCCTGAGGAGCCACATGACGTCTTTCAAATCCAGTTTTAGGTGATTGTCTGAGTGCCTTCTAAATATCAGTGTTGTGGTTCTATTTTTGTGATGGAATGGAGTGGATCGCCTTGCGTTGTTTATCTACGAGGGGAGGTGATGCCCTGAATCAGTTATGCCTTTCCATTCTTACAAGAACAGTGGCTGCTTCTTGGCCTTTTCACAATAAAGAATCTTTGACTTATACTGTGCTGATTACAGATAGCAGGAAAGGACCATTCCTCCCAAACTTCTTTGACTTCTCAGTGTGATGAAACCAGTGGGCCCCAAGGACAACCATTGGATTGAAATCCAGTGGAACTGAATTATCCGACCCCTCACCTGGCCCACTTTCTGTTTCTTTTATGTTCATAAGAAGTGAGGTTTTTCTTCTCAGGACTATTCCCTTGGGCTTGGGACCTTTTCTCTCCTCTCTCTTATTTTAGTGGATCTCTTACTTCACCCTGTTGGCTTAATTCCAGCTCTCAGTTAAAGTGTATCCCTAATCTTCCCTCCTGGGAAAGGGATTTGGGGAAGCAAATAAGGTACATCTGATTTTAAGAGCCAGTATCTCTGCACACATTTTTGTGTACCTATAAAACTCTGAATGGTCTCTTTTTCATGTTTTTAGTTTCATTTCCTATTCCAGGGCCCTAGGACAGAACTTCAAACTAGTGTGATGTGAGCAAGTTAAAGAATGTGAATCCCTTCCGCCTTCAGGGTGGGGCAGAGCCTGGGGCAGCCAGAGCACCCCTACTATAATCTTAAGTTGTAAGTGTCTCTTTCATGTACTCCAGTGTGTCCTACAAATATTACCATCTTCTTAGTGCCATGAGGTCAGAGAGCTTGGAGAATGCTACTTTCAGGCTGTTCTTTGGATCTGTTCTTTCTGTCCTTCTTCCTCTTTCCTTTTCTTGTATTGACTCAAGGTCTACTGCTACCGACCTTTTGTAAACGATTGTCCTAGCCAACCTGATAACTTAGTTGGTGTCTCCTGAACACTGTCCATGGCCAACCTGTGCTGTGTCTTGACTCAGTTTCATAGCTCAATGTCCCTTTGTTTCATCCCATCTTGATTCTGTTACATTCTACCAGCTTTGCTCTTCCATTTCTTTTTTTTTTTTTTTTTTAATTTAACATCTTTATTGGAGTATAATTGTTCTACAGTGGTGTGTTAGTTTCTGCTTTATAACAAAGTGAATCAGCCATACATATACATATATCCCCATATCTCCTCCCTCTTGCATCTCCCTCCCACCCTCCCTATCCCACCCCGCTAGGTGGTCACAAAGCACTGAGCTGATCTCCCTGTGCTATGTGGCTGCTTCCCACTAGCTATTGATCTTACATTTGGTAGTGTATATATGTCCATGCCACTCTCTTACTTTGTCCCAGCTTACCCTTCCCCTTCCCCATGTCCTCAAGTCCATTCTCTACGTCTGCATCTTTATTTCTGTCCTGCCCCTAGGTTCTTCAGAACCATTTTTTTTTTTTTTAGATTCCATATATATGTGTTAGCATACGGTATTTGTTTTTCTGTTTCTGACTTACTTTGCTCTGTATGACGGACTCGAAGTCCATCTACCTCATTACAAATAACTCAATTTTGTTTCTTTTTACGGCTGAGTAGTATTCCATTGTATATATGTGCCACATCTTCTTTATCCATTCATCTGTCGATGGACACTTAGGTTGCTTGCATGTCCTGGCTATTGTAAATAGAGCTGCAATGAGCATTGTGGTACATGACTCTTTTTGAATTATGGTTTTCTTAGAGTATATGCCCAGTAGTGGGATTGCTGGGTCGTATGGTAGTTCTATTTTTAGTTTTTTAAGGAACCTCCATACTGTTCTCCATAGTGGCTGTATCAATTTACATTCCACCAACAGTGCAAGAGGGTTCCCTTTTCTCCACACCCTCTCCAGCATTTATTGTTTGTAGATTTTTTGATGATGGCCATTGTGACTGGTGTGAGGTGATACCTCATTGTAGTTTTGATTTGCACTTCTCTAATGATTAGTGACATTGAGCATCCTTTCATGTGTTTGTTGGCGATCTGTATATCTTCTTTGGAGAAATGTCAATTTAGGTCTTCTGCCCATTTTTGGATTGGGTTGTTTGTTTTTTTGATATTGAGCTGCATGAGCTGCTTGTAAATTTTGGAGATTAATCCTTTGTCAGTTGCTTCGTTTGCAAGTATTTTCTCCCATTCTGAGGGCTGTCTTTTCGTCTTGTTTATGCTTTCCTTTGCTGTGCAAAAGCTTTGAAGTTTCATTAGGTCCCATTTGTTTATTTTTGTTTTTATTTCCATTTCTCTAGGAGGTGGGTCAAAAAGGATCTTGCTGTGATTTATGTCATAGAGTGTTCTGCCTATGTTTTCCTCTAAGAGTTTTATAGTGTCTGGCCTTACTCTTCCTTTTCTTTTGATAAAGGATTTTATAGATGGGAGCTCACCCAACCCCTTTCTTATATATCATCTCATTGCTGGTTGACGAGCAATCGTACCCTTTGTTCTTTGCAGTTTTGTCTTTTGGCAACAGTGACCAACCTGGCCAAGCCCGGACGTGCCATCTCCTTTCCACCTTCCCACCCTCCTCCCTAATTCTCCTGTATAAATGCAAGTGTAGAAATTCAGGGTAATCTGCTGGGAGGAAGTAAGTCATTAACAATAGCGTTCATTAATATTTCCCCTTTATTTTTTTTCCATTTATTTTAGAACTTGTATTAGTCTTTGAGCTAAGGAAAGACAAAGAGGTTATAATTAAGATTAAAAAGTGTTTCTTTGTTTTTTTCAGATGAGAATTCTCCAGCCAACTTCTGGGATTCTAAAAACAGGGGTGTAACTGGAACACAAAAAGGACAAATTGTATGGAGAATTGAGCCTGGGCCCTATTTCATGGAGCGTAAGTAACTAAGTGTGAAATATAAGTTTGTGATTGAACATTGCAGAAGTATGCAGAAATCTATGGAGTCTTTCCTGAATTTTATTGTAAAGGTTTTGGGCTCTGGTTTATACATGTATGCCATGTTGCCCCAAACTGGAAAATATATTGTTTTGGAAAATACTCATTAGAGAATGTTCATATAATTTGAAAAACTTGTGTGTGTAAAATGTACCTGATGAATGTATGGTATATAAATTATGTATGGTTATTTTAATACTTTACACATTTTTATATACCCTTATATCTCATTTATAATTAATATTATATTAATTACAAGGAGCAGAAAGAATAATTCAAGATTTCAGTTACTCTAAGAATTTTATTTGCCCGTAGAATACTTCACTATTATTTTTCCCAGCAGGAGAATAAGTTTTGCATTTGGGTCTTGGTCTTTCCAAGTGTAGATGAGATAGTGTGGGGCACACTGCCATAGAGGTCATTTACTAGGAATCAGAAATTGACTGCAGATAACCATTATCCAGTTGATCTGATTTATATTGATACTTACTTATAAATACAAATGCTTATATATAGTACTTATATGTAGTATTATATATATAAATGATTTACTAGTTGGTCCAGGTTAACTTCTACATTTACAGAATTTATTTTTCTTTAATGTAGAAAAAAATGAGCTCTTTAAAATTTTTCTGAGCTGTTTAGCTCTGTGTAAGAATTAAATTTTCTATAGGCAAGGGATTTAATATAAGAAAGAGAGAGTGTGTGGATACTGGTACTTAAGAATGGTAGTTATTAAACCATAAAATATAAAGTAAGTTTGATTAAATGGAAATCTGATGTAAGCATGTCTTTTTTGAAACATGTAAAACTTCTATAATATAAAAAGTCATTTTAAAAGATTAACATCTATTATTTTGAATTGCCATGAAAGACACCAGATAATTTCTTTGACCATCCTTACTGGTAGGTCAGCATTTCATAGTTTTCTCGAATCCCACTTCTGTCCTCTAAGGGCTGTCTTTTTTTTCATAGTTCAATTTCTGGCTAGATCTTCTCCTTACATGGAATGTAGTTTTTAAGGGAAAATGCTCATGATATAACAATAAGCGGGAAGCAGACACATACAGCATAATCCCAGCTAATACAGCATGTAGGAAAAAGTCTGGAAGGAGATTTGCCAAAATGTGAACAAGGGTTGTATCTGGGAGGTGAGATTATGGGTGATTTGTTTTTATTGCCTATTTCTACTTCTCTTTACTTTCCAACATTGGTCCAGCTGCCATTACTAAGTAATGAGAAAAATAAGTGATAAAAGAATCTGGTGAAAATGGAATGGGAAATAGCTGGGTTTACTTTCAGTGTAATTCCTCCTTTGAAAAGATCCCAGGGCTTAAGAGGATGATCTAGCTGAGAAGTATTGCCAACTGAACTTCAGGGAAAAAGGCAAAGCAACCTTCCTGTTTGTTTTAAAATGCTGAAGACGGCTAGGAATGGTTGCCTGTTGATGGAGTGCGCAGATTCACATTATGGGGCTCATGTGAACACCTGGGAAGAAATCAGTACCACACACTGCTATAGTTTGTAACATTATGTATAAAAAACCCATTTACAGAGTATCCCACTTGACATGATTGATTTTCTTTCTCCATGAAGTATGAATTAGAGATTCATAATGTCCTGTCTGATTAGGGTATAGTAAACATCTCTGGCATGACACAATTTTTTCTTTACATCTCAGTCTTAGTATTTAACAGAAATGGGCTTGATATTGAAGCTAGGAATTGGGAATGCTTTTGCTTTTCTCCTCTAATTTAGCATTTCCACCTTAATTCTTCACACACAAAATTGGGGGTATTGTGTAGCATGGTTGTAAAACTGGAAATATTTAGTAATGCATTTTTAAGGACTGAGAAAAGTTGTATAAGTTAAAGTGAAAGACAGTGAATAGGAATTACAGAAAGATTTGGCTTTAGAATAAGTTTATCTTCATTCATCAGAATGGGATCTCCCCCAGCACACATCCCTATCCTTTCAAAATCCATTCATTGTAAAAACCTCAGGTGGTGTTTATATCAGTGCTTAGAAGTGTAGTCTGTGTCTCTTAGATCTCTTAGACATCAATTTTTTTACCCCATGTCTGGCTAGAGCAGACCTAAGGGGACTTCCCAGCATAATGAAGTTTTGCTTGAATCTCTGGAGATGATGGTGTGAAACAAAAAAACCGGGATTGGGGGGATGGGTTAAAAACTTCTATGTTTTCAGCCTCTGATCTTGAAAACTTATGACATTTAAAAATTTTTGCTTTCATCTTCAGAGAGAAAATTTATCTTTAGCTAATCAGAAGTCCAAGCAAAGTAAATTCTCTGAAAATTGACCTGAGTTCATGGGCAAACCTGGATTTGAGCACTATTTAACCTGTTTCTGAAAGTAAAGATGGCTTTGGTTTATCTGAATAAACTCCAGAGGAGGCAGGAGGCCCAGACTTATATTATTATGGGACCTACTGGAATGAATTTGAACGACAAAGACAGGTTTAATTCTGAGTAAATGACCTTCCTAGACATTGGAGAGGAGGATCAGCTTCATCTGCACTTACTTGTCATAGGACTGTCACAGTTCCTCAAATGAGCTTATGCTTGCAGAAAATGAATGGGTCACCTGGGCAATGTGTATTCTTGAGTTTTGAAATGTAAGAGGTTTCAGAAATTGTCTTGGCATGCTAGGATATCTATTTTATTCTACATAGTCTTTCATAGACTATGGTCATTCATTCATTCATTCAGACCTGCTTTTTGTCCTTCCTTCATTTCTTCTACTCATCTGTCCATCTATGTCCCCAACCATCGTGAAGTATTTAGCTAAGTGTCAACTTTGTGCCAGGCAGTATTCGAGAACTCACTGATTCCTGGATCAGTGAATAAGCTTAGAAATAGTCAGCTTCATTGCTGTTTACTGAGCTGCTTTGTGATCATTAATGATAATAACAGGACATTGCCATTTGTATGAATTATATAGTGCTTTCACATACCTTACCTGTCTCAGCCCTAGGAAGTGGACAGGATTAGGAAACTGCATAGCAGAGGTGCATGTGGCTTGTGTAAGTGAGAGCCTCATCTCTGATTGGCGCTCAGGTTAGCGTGCTTTCTAATATGCGGTGCCTTGCCCAAACAGAACCTTTGTGGGTGACTTTTTATTGGGTGGGGGGAAAGGGGTGGCCTCAGCCTCTTATTTGTACTGTCAGAGCCCCTGCTCTAACCTCCATTCATAAGCCCCTTCCCACCAACATCAGAAGGGCCTTTTTGCCCCTTAGATGGAGGTTTGGTGCTTTTCATTCTCTGCCAGCATACTTTACGTTTTATTGCCTATTTCTACTTCTCTTTACTTTCCAACATTGGTCCAGCTGCCATTACTAAGTAATGAGAAAAACAAGGTCCAGTTACTTCTCTAATCCTATTAGGTTCTTCCACATTATACTGATATTGTCTGTCTTTGATTTTCAAGATTGTTTTTCTGAGTTTTAGCAGGGGAGGGCCTGGCCCTTTCAGGTTGCATTGGCCCTTGTTAAAGAGAAGACAACCTGCGGTACCGTATAAACAGGTGAGCACGTCCCTAGAAATGTGGGTAAATTTCCTCAAAAGCATGAGAATTAGAATGTGTTTACTCTTTCCCAACTTGTGGCCTCTGAATAAAAGAGCTTATCAGTAGGAATCATAATATTAAGAATATAATAAAGGCATAAAGGCAGTGGTTAAAATCATGTTTTCGAATAAATTCCTATTAGCTTGATTTTTTTTTTAGATTATTCTATTTTAATGAAACAGAAATGATTAAAGGAAGAAGAACATTTCCATTCCATCCATCTTTACGGTTCAAAATAGTCAACTTCTAAAACTTGAGGAAAATCCAGATTTTCTAAATAGGAGCAAGCTATTAACTACTACCTAAGTGAATCTTGTAGCTATTTAAGGTGATGGATGGTGTTTCAAAGATCCCAGTCTTTGAAACAAAACGATTTCTTGCAGGGAGTGGCCTGTAGAACCTTTTTCCGAGAGGGCTTGGAATCTTATACCAGTGCCTAGAATTAATGTAGCTGAGTTGAGATTGCTTTTTAAAAATAAATTTTGAACAGATAATAGATGAAAAGAGTATAATGTTAAAAAGACACAAAAATGAAAGTAAATTATCTCCCCAGCTTCATGCCCCAGTCACCAGTTTCCCCTCCCTGAAGGCAATCAGTTTTACCAGTTTCATGTGATCGTTCTAGAAGTATTTTATTCATATACAAACATGGAAATATTTTCTTCCTTTAGGCAGATGGTAGAATGATTGCTTTAAAATGCAATGTCAGAATGACACAATTACAGAAACCCCTTTACTTGGGAACAAGTTTAAGTTCTTTCTACCTTCCCAGTCACCCCCAACAAGTACAAAGTGCCATCTTTGGACAGTGGTCACCCCCCCATCTGTGGTGGACGTGGAGCTGGCACGCTCTTGCTCTGGGGGACCTCTTCCTTTGTATTTAATGGAAGCTGGTAAGTTAAAATTTTAAAAATAAAAGCCTTTCTATGTCTTATCAGCATTTAAATAGAGGCAGCTAAATCTTTTAGTAACTCTATAAACGAAAGTGTCCAGAAGATTATTGAAAGGGGCCAAAATATATTTCTGTGATTCATGACTGGCTTCAGCTGTTCAGAAGGGACCTGAGAGAGAGAAGATGCCACTCGGCAATGCTTTCCTCCTTCCGGGAGCTGGCCCAGACTGTAGGTCCTTCTAGGTTAATGTGGGAGGCCTCACCCTTCTCCTGGTTCACTGCCTCTAAGGCAACATTTTTTTTTATTGAAGTATAATGGATTTACAATGTTGTACCAATCTCAGCTCTACAGCAAAGTGACTCAGTTATACACATATAGACATTCTTTTTTTATATTCTTTTCCATTATGGTTTATCCCAGGATATTGAATAGAGTTCCCTGTGCTATACAGTAGGACCTTGTTGTTTTTCCATTCTAAATGTAATAGTGTGCATCTACCAACCCCAAACTCCCAGCCCATCCCTCTCCCTTCCCCCCTCCCTCTTGGCAACCACAAGTCTGTTCTCTATGAGTCCGTTTCTGTTTTGTAGATAGGTTCATTTGTGCCATATTTTAGATTCCACATATAAGTGATATCATATGGTATTTGTCTTTCTCTTTCTGACTTCACTTAGTGTGATAAGCTCTAGTTGCATCCATGTTGCTGCAAATGGCATTATTTCGTTCTTTTTTATGGCTGAGTAGTATTCCATTGTATATATGTACCACATCTTCTTTATCCATTCACCTGTTGATGGACATTTAGGTTGTTTCCATGTTTTGGCTATTGTGAACAGTGCTGCTATGAACATAGGGGTACATGTATCTTTTTGAATTGTAGTTTTGTCTGGGTATATTCCCAGTAAGGCAACATGTTTTTATAAGCGGTAGCTTTGGAGAAAATACTCTTCTTTTTTTATAATCCAAAGGAATAGTTATATGTATTCCCCCTCCATAATTTGAGGCCTAATTAGCTGCCACATCAGGCTGTGGAGAAACCGTTGTCAGGTAGAGTGCTCCTTAGTCCGTATCCTTCATCTTTCCTGCCTGTGAGCAGGGCTGGCCCTGTGGCCAGTGGCTCCTCCCTTATCTGATGCTCCATCATCACGCCCATGTTTGCTTTCACCTGTTCTTGTATCTGTTTCTCAGCAGTAGCTTTCTGGTCTCCTCTTACAGTTAGAGTTTAAAATTGTAGCTAAAATAGAAGCATGAGTACCAACTTCTCTTTTCCGCCCTTTTGAGTAGTCTTCCCAGTTACCTCTTCTCATAACTAAAATGTTCAGGGACATTAATCAAAATTCTGCTCTCTCTTCTCTCTCTTCCTCAGAGGGGATGTTGCTTAGTTACACCATTCTTTAAAATCTTGAGTGACCTCTAAAACACTAAATGATATGTGAAGATGAAACCTCCCACTCAGCATGAAACATTCGTCTATTTTAGGGGCAGAAGTCTCCACTGGTGTCCTCCTGAACAGTCGAGGTGCAAGCAACTAGTTCTGTCTGGTACTGGGTTTTTCTCTCTGGTGACCAGGACCAGCCTATGCATTTGGTTTTGTAACTGGTGATCTGTGTAAGTCCCCTTGGCTTTACACTGAATCTTAAAGCATTGTGAAGCTGTCAGCTCTGCGGGGGGTTTTTTTGTTTTGTTTTTTTAAAATTAATTAATTAATTAATTAATTAATTTATTTATTTATTTATTTTTGGCTGTGTTGGGTCTTCGTTCCTGTGCGAGGTCTTTCTCTAGTTGCGGCGAGTGGGGGCCACTCTTCATCGCGGTGCGCGGGCCTCTCACTATCACGGCCTCTCTTGTTGCGGAGCACAGGCTCCAGACACACAGGCTCAGTAGTTGTGGCTCACGGGCCTAGTCGCTCTGCAGCATGTGGGCTCGACCAGGGCTCGAACCCGTGTCCCCTGCATTAGCAGGCAGATTCTCAACCACTGCGCCACCAGGGAAGCCCCAGCTCTGCGGTTTTTGGTGATCATGTCCACAAAATCTGCTGTCTACAATGAGAATGAGTTTATCTTATAGTTTCAGGGATTCTAATTTATCACGGGGGTTGGAGATTTTTGTTTTAGCAAGAAGTAAAGTAACAGTCAGAACGGGTCAGCTAGCAAAGCTGGTCTGGCTAGCAGCATCTACAGATAAAAATAAGCAGACACTTTTTGGGGTCTGTTTGTTTCCTAGTCTTTTACCTCGCTGACTATTAAAACATTAGAAAAGAGGAGGTGGCATCCTAACTTGAGAGGGAGTTCGGGGAAGATGTCTTGTAAAAATGCACTTCTCTTTATTGAAAAACAAGCTGCTCACTGACTGGCCATTGGCTGGGTCTGTGAGGCACTGCTGCAGGCAGATTCACAGACTGCTGGTTCCCGGCATGTAGAACATGATACTAATGAGCTCATGCCCGCAGAATTCAGTCCTCCCGCCTGTCACCGAGCTTGTTCTGCTTTGACAGGCCTTGTGCATGTTACTTAGCTTTGTCCTTGCAGAATACATGCTATTGGTCTTGAAGGAAAGCAAGTGGGACAGCGGTTTACTCAGATCTATAGTTATTACATTTCCATAATCACCAAAAACCTGTGTTAGTGCTCACTCAAGTCACTTATGTCGGGCTCCAGGGGATTCATAGTAAAGCTAGAATTGCTGCCAAGGTCGTCTTGCTGGTCCTCAAGCCAGCATGCTCATTCCTGCTTCCCTGTTTTTGCCACTACTCACTCCTAACTCTCTCCAACCCCATTTTTCTCAGCTGAACGTTTGAGTTCTGTTTGTTCCATGAGACCTTTCTGACTCCACTGTGCCCTCACGTGGAATATTTTCCACGATCTCCACGTTTCTACCTGGCACTCTGCCTCTTCAGTGCTTCTCTTCTGGATTTTGTCATCTTAACAGCTGTACTGTAAAACACCTGCTAGACCAGAAACCTCTCTCTGATTCCCTTGCGCTGTCTAGCATAGTGCTGGGCGTGGTAAAAATCTTTCACTTCATGAGGCCAACTATGTTGTGAATCACTGCATCGTGATTAACGTACGTAATGGAAAGACTCGATATTTTACCCATGGTAGATCTTTTTTTTGAGATTTAGTATTTTTTCATTGATGGGAAATAATATATTTTTATATGTAATATTCCTAAATATTCCTATATAAGTTCCTAAAGTAGGATTTCTCTTTAATCATTGTATCTTTTTCTTAAAATAAGCAAACCAGTTACTCTGTAGGAGACCATTTGGTGCTGTCAGGAAAGTCAGTGCAAGATTAGTTTCCTTGGGGAATCACATCGAGTGGTCCCACTTTAATAATCCAGGTGACTCAGTTGAGAGGGTAACTCCACTCCTATAGGCTAGGACTCTCCTCTGCAGCCTGCCCATCAGCGTCATTGCCTATATTAAATGACACCTTGGGAAAAAAGACATCTCACAGTGAAACTTCAGTGACTCAGATGCTCTGTATACAGAGAAATTTCAGTGACTCTGGGTTTTATCTTTGACACTTGTTGGCTTCATGGTAATTGTAGTTACTTTCCAAAAACAAGAATTGACATTTGTATTGCTTTTTATCAAGTTCAAATTATATAGTGTATAGATATATATACATACACACGCACCTATAGTTATATCCAATATATATACATACACCCGTACACACCTGTGGAGATGTAGATATATATTTACTGGTGGTTCCAAAATATGATCCCTACTAGTGGCTACATTTAAGTCACTTGGGAAATTAAAATAATACAGGTCCCCAGACCCTCTCACCACAGAGTCTCCTACAGCATTCTTTTATACTCTGTTAGTCTGCTCTTTTTTTATTCCCATTGACAGCTGCAGTCTGTCTATATTGTAGAGGATAGGAGTGAAGGCTTTGGAATGGGGCAAAGCCCCATTTGATGGGGGTTGAGTCCTGACTCTGTCGTTTCTTGCTTGTTTGACCTTCGGCAAACCTCGATACTTCAGCTGTTCTGTGGGGACAAGAATTTCTGCCTCCCGAGGTAGATATGAGGGGTCAGTAACAATGGGGGCAGAGACGCAGCCCTGTGGTCCATCAGCAGCTCCTCAGTGAGTGGTAGCTAGTCTTATTCTTATCTCTACACTACTTATATTTTGGCGTGTTGTTTTTGTGCACTGTTTTTCTAATATATTTGGGGTGTTCTTAGAAATTTTCAGAGAAGCCTATAAAATCAAACAGGAATTGGTATAATCTGTTGCCTCTGACTGGAAAAGAAGGGATCGCTCAAAGAGTCCTGAGTGGGATTTTCTGAGAGGTGGCGAGGTGGATTTCCTCAGGTGATGCCTAAGGGACTTGTTTCAGTGTTTAAATTACTGTTTTTCTCCAATCAATTTACAGCGGAGATAAAAATCTGTTTCAAATACTACCACGGCATTAGTGGAGCCCTGCGAGCCACGACCCCCTGCATCACGGTGAAGAACCCCGCTGTGATGGTGAGTGCCCCTCAGGCTGCTTCCTTGAGCCTCAGTCCCGGAGGCCTTGGTTTCTATTTTTGCCCGTGCAGCTCTGGCAGGGTTATGGGAAACAATGCAAAGGAAACACATAGCAGTGTGGGCGCCGTTTTGGGAAAGGAAATAACTTACAGGATGGCTTAACTAAATCCATAATGTAAACCAGTGGGAAAATATGGCTTGAGTTATAATAATTCTGTATATAGTCAACTCTCCAGGGAACCTATTCCTGAAGGAAATTGGTGAGTGCCCATCCATCATGGAAGGTTCTTTTTAAACTTTGTCAGGGTGGCCAGTTGGTAGGAAATGGTGGCGTTTTGCATCTTATGTGAATTTAATTTACATGAACTCAGTGAGTAAAAGAGAGAGAGAAAAAAAATTTAAGTAGTGGGTGATTCTCCCTGCCAGTCAGTTTAACAGACTTTTACCCCAAAGAGAGTGTGAGATGGGGATTACGAATGTGCCGTTCCTGCAGGACAGAGTGTGGGATCCCTCTTGATGCTGAATTGAACTATAGTGCTTAAAGGTACCACACATAAGTTTGGTATCACGTGGCCACTCAACAGAAGCCAACCTTTTCACCAGGTCCTCAATTAAAGAAAGCGATATCTAACTTAGCTTCGGAGGAAACTGATTGTGCTGGACTTTTGAAGGAAAGTATGTCCATTTCCAACATGGTACTTTCTTAAGAATTACTTTTCACTATTTCATGATTTTTCACTTCACCAACTAACTTTAGAATCTAACAGCTTCACAGGATGCACTCCATTGTACATGGGTGGTTGAACTCAGATGATTCTTGGAGTCCAAGATATATAAATCATTGCAGTGTTTATAAGTCATTAATAACAATCAGGTCGTGAAAGTATAGAAGAAAATTATTGACTCTCATAATATAGAATCTTCATAATATTGTGTGTGTTTGTACACATTTATAGATGCATGCATTTTTGGAAATAAGCAAGTGAACAGGTTGACTCCCTGAAATTCAGAATGTAATCTCTGCAGGTGGCATTTTGAAATTGTCTGGCCCACCAATACAATATCAAGCAGTCTTTTCCTTTCATTTATTCATTCAAACAAATATTCACTGGGTGCCTACTAAGTGCCAGACATTATACCCACCACTAGGAATGAAATGATAAGCAAAAACACAGCCCTTGCTCTCACTGGTCTGGTGGGGGAGAGAGACATCAATTAAACTGAATTGTATTTATTTGAGTGATAATTACTATGAGGGGCAGTGAAATGGGGCTATGAGAGCATATACTAGCAGGATTCATCCTGCTCAGGAAGGTCTTGGAAAGCTTCCCTGAAGAAGGCATGTTTTCAGGACAATCTGAAGGATGAGTAGAAGTTACTTAGGTGAAGAGGGGGAGGGAAGAGCATTTTAGGAAAGGGAACGGTATGTGCAAAATTTTCAATATCTAAGTACTCTGTTCACATTTGAATTATATTTGAGTTCCTATTATAGTGAACAAAGTATAGAATATTTTTAAAAAACCCACATTTACTGTATAAGACTTTGAAGGTTCACAAGGAGAATAACAATTGTTGACTACAAAGCCTGCCATGTCACAGTAAGCCCTGGAACACACTATAATTAATATTCTAAAAAGAAAAATTATAAAACTAGAAAAGTGGGGCTGTTTATAATAAAACGTTTGAAAAATTAACTATGTGTGAAATTAGATGATAGCTTCCAAACACGACTTTCTGGAGTCAGATTTTCTTGGATTTGAGCAGTTTCCATGATCAGATATCACTGACGGCCGGGAACTTACAGCCTGGTGAGCATTGATCTTGTTCCATTGATTTTGCATTGAGATTATTCTGTCAAAGCCTGTGGATAGTTGGAGATAATTAATTTGCTTCAGACAGGTTTTAGAGCACCTTAAAAGCTTCATAGATACAGCACTGGCAATCATAATAGAATATTTTGGTTCAAAGGCTGACTAATGGAATTGGTGGTCAGTAGATTTCTGACGAAGCTTGAGACAGTTGGGTCTATATCTGCTATTGAGAGGCTGTGCCAATGGGCATTTCAGTGTGGGCTGTGCACTGTGTTTCTATGACAGCATGATGTTCACCTAGGAACATGACCTGTGTGTAGATATGGTACTGACTGACAACATCGATATTCACAAAGCTCATTTAGTAGGATCATTCCATGATGCAAAGAATAGCTGGGCAGTAGCAACCACATTTTAATGCTTGATGACACTGGGTTGGTTGGCTCTCACCAAGTGCATATGGTTTATTATATTGTGCTGTACCCCTCTGACTCATCATCCCTAGGTTAAATAGAGCAGAGACAGCACCCAACTGGCCAGATAGCATCGCTGTCTCTGCCTCATCCTGCTTTCACCACACACACACCCCTGGACTATAAAGTGGCAAACAGAGAGGTAGTACAGACTGCATCTGGGACAAACACTCAGCAACAGCTGCCCTTCCTGTGCCAGGCATCTCACAAACCGTGGCCTCCCCTCAAATGGACCACACTGCCCGGAGATGTGCCCCCTCCGAAAACATGATGTCTCTTCATGCCAAGTGAGAACAGTGAGACTTTGCTAAGATTCATAGTCTGTCATCATTCAAAGCCTACTTATAATGTTCTAAGAAATTATAGAAACGAAAGAAAGTGTCCTTGAATTCTCCTTTTAAAAATGTAATTCACTGTCTGGCAAAAGGCTAATATGAAACAATTCTCACATAATTCACAGATAAACATTGTCCTTTACAACAGCGTGGTAAAATGCTCATGTGAACTAATATTCAGAGAATTCAGCTTTATCATTCATGACCATAAAGCCAGGAAAGACCAACCTGACCACCAGATATAGGAACATCAGTGATAATAAACACATCTGTACTCAGTGTTTAGAGAGAGGTTTTTAAATAAACTCCCTTCATAGATTTAAGCCAGGAAAGCTCAGAAGTAATACTGTCAACCCGTATTGAAACAATACGTGGTAGTGAGTGATGGTCGCCTTTATCTGTCCCTGAAGCGAAGGATTTCCTGTTCCAAGTGACACATATCACTGTGTACTCTGATGAATGGCAATGACGTCAAAGTATGCATGACAGAGAAGACATAACTTTTTTTTATTCTTGATTCATTGCAAAAGGATATGTGAGAAAGGAGACTATATGATTAGGATGGCTGCTCTTTCCTTCCCTGTGGAGTTTCTCAGTTACTTCTTGCAGGACAATTTGCATCTGGATAGAACAAAGTAGAGATGCCTGGATGGTACCCTAGGCATATTGCAAATGATATGTGAAACAATCAGGAAGCAGTTAAATGTCACACAAAATAGTTTTGACTAAGGTACAAGAAGTAGAGAAGGAAATGGAAAATTTTTTTTCACGTTTTATTTATTTTATTTTATTTATTTATTTTTGGCTGCGTTGGGTCTTCGTTGCTGCTCACAGGCTTTCTTCTAGTTACAGCGAGCCGGGGCTACTCTTTGTTGTGGTGCGCGGGCTTCTCATTGCGGTGGCTTCTCTTGTTGTGGAGCATGGGCTCTAGGCACACAGGCTTCAGTAGTTGTGGCACGTGGGCTCAGCAGTTGTGGCACACGGGCTCTAGAGTGCAGGCTCAGTAGTTGTGGCGCACAGACTTAGTTGCTCCGCAGCAGGTGGTATCTTCCCAGACCAGGGCTCGAACCCGTGTCCCCTGCATTGGCAGGTGGATTCTTAACCACTGTGCCACCAGGGAAGCCCGGAAATGGGCATTTGTATGTCAAAATTTGAATGGAATTTATTTTGAAGCTCCTCAACTTGACTTGGATTAGTGAAAGTTTTATCTCTTGGTGGTGTATGATTTTTAAGGGAGGTGGGGAGTGCCACAAAGATAAGATGGAAGGATGTAATATAAACTTTGGAATTAAAATGTGGTTTCTATTTCTTGACTATTCAAAATACATTCTGCCTTCAAATCTGTCTCTTACAGTGTTCTGGACTTCTTTTTTAGAGGACCACAAAACCCTTTTTTCCTAGTGTACCATAAATTGAGCACTAATTGTACATAAATTGAGAGACTTAATCTGCTATGGTTTGTAAATGACTCGTTTCAAGTAAGATATAATTTACTCAGAAGCTTTTAGAAAAAGCTTTACAATACAATAATCAGTACAATAGGATTGCAAATTCTTATTATTGCTAATTATAATAGCATGTGCCATGTACCAGTAGCACAATAAAATAGGAGTCTACAAGGGCAGTGGGACATCCACATGGTCACTCAGAAATATTTAGCAAGAGAGGACAATTCTACATATATATGGATGAGTCTGATATAAATCACCTGTTTAGTTTATTCTAGGTTTTCCTAGTAAATCTGAAGGAATTTGATGTTTGATTTTTAAGTTAAGGGAATGTTTTAATACCATAATAGCAATATAAGTATGCTTACTACATGTCAACTATATTCTTTTTAAAAAATATTTATTTATTTTATTTTTGGCTGCGTTGGGCCTTCATTGCTGTGCGCGGGCAGTCTCTAGTTGCGGCGAGTGGGGGCTACTCTTCGTTGCAGTGCGCGGGCTTCTCATTGTGGTGGCTTCTCTTGTTGTGGAACATGGGCTGTAGGCACGCGGGCTTCAGTAGTTGTGGCTCGCAGGCTTAGTTGTGGCGCATGGGCTTAGTTGCTTCGCGGCATGTGGGATCTTCCCGGACCAGGGCTCAAACCCATGTACCCTGCATTGGCAGGCGGATTCTTAACCAGTGTGCCACCAGGGAAGCCCCAATATTCTTACCAAAGAAATAAAAGGACATAAAGTAGGTTGATTCATATCCCAGGGAACTTGGAAGCTCATACTGGTTACATTTTGGGTAAAGATTAAATTTAGGTATGACCCTTTCTCTAGTCTGTGAGAATCTGCATTTATGTCTCACTTCCAAGATTTGTAGCATATGAAAAGGCATATACAATACATTGATACAAAAATCATATTTGCAAATATATGTGTTTCCCTAAGAAATTTGAGAGGTACCATATTCCTGTGAAACTTCACATATGTGTTTTTTCTCTGCAGATGGGGGCAGAAGGCATGGAAGGAGGTGCTTCAGGAAGTCAGCATTCTCGAAAACTCGTTAGCTTTACGTTGTCTGGTAAGGATGTCTTTAAACATGATGTCCAGGTGAAAAGTGTGTAATTTCAAAGGCATGAATAGTCACTTCTGTCTACACTCTCATATATGATATGTGAGCAAGTTTTTTTTTTTTTTTTGGTAATACTTCTGGAAATTCAAGTATATCTCTTACCATGAAAAATTAGATTATTAATATAAACTCAGAAAGCTTCTAGCAAGTTGTCTTGTGATGAAAAGACCATAACTGTGTATACTTACTTAAAAAAAACTGTAATGTAACATGTGCTAAACCCACTGTAGAGCTTAGATTACTGAAAACAATTTGTGCTTGCCTCATCTAGAGAAAGGAAAAATTTGGAGACTAGTGAAAAAAAGCCAAGGGATACTCCTATTTCTGTGAAGGAATACATATAAAGAATTGAAAAGTGGATGAGACAATTTTTTGTTGTTTATTTTCTGGTTAGTAAAATATTCTGATTTTTTGTATATTTATCATACAACTGAAGCACTGCTTTTCAGGTTGTGAGTTGGAACTCATTGGTGATTTATAAGATTAATTTAGTTGAAACTAGCAATTAAAAAAAGAATAGAAAAAAGTCAGAGTTTAACCACCAAAGGGAAATGTTTTTCATAGAACACCAGTTTATACAAACTGAAAATTTCACACACAAAAATATACACACCTATGTATGTGTATAATGGGTTTCAAGATAAATGTATTTCATACATAGATCACTGTCAAAAAAAGTTTCAAAGCCACTGATTTAAAAAAATTAATCGGCAGTCACAAAGTCAAGAATACTCTAAGAAAATCAGTATTTGAAATGGACTTTTAAAACAGACGACCATACTACAATACATGTAAAATCAAGTCTAACAGATGTCTATCACTGTAAGATGTTTTGTTTTCATTTTTCCATTGTTGTAGTGCTTCTGAAATTTAAATTAGATTCACTTTTTCTTGGCTGCAAAAAAATGTTACGAATGAAAATAGAAAATTAAAATAGAAAGTTTCAAGAGTGAGAGTTAGAAGGCTGATCTTGAAAACACAAGTCCATGATGCATGAATATCACGTATAATGGAAGTGTGCACATTAGTTCATTGCTGGCCCACAGCCTATCTGTGTCTGTTCTAGCATGTTCCTTCTCCTCCCCTTCCCCCGCCATACAGGTTACTTACCATGAAAACCATTTTGCTTTGGTTCTCTGGCAAATCTCAGAGGCTGTAAACTGGTTCAAATTTGGCCAATAAATATATTTTGGTTGGAACCCTCAGGGTTTTAAAAATATCTAGATTTTTAGAAAAGCACTTACTACCACTGCCTGTGATACTACTCCCCACCCCCCTTATCTGTCTCTCTTCTGAAAACACTTCAGTTGGCTACTTGTGCTTTAGACCTTCACAGTTCTGGGGTGGTTGCAGGAAGAGAAATCATTTATAGATTTATTCGTTTATAGATACGGAACAATTGGCCAGCCTCCATGGCTCAGAAAACTTAGTTTGACCATACCACGGTCTTCTTAGTTTAGAAGCGTTGCCCTAAGCTTTCAAATGATCAATATCACTCTAAACATGACACACACATATTGATTTTGACTCCAGAGGGGCTGTTAATTAACCCACCATGGGAGAATGACCACGTAGAAGTTGAAAATCCCAGGACATTTTCCTAAAACGTAGGAAATAAGCTTTGGGGCACAGCCAAATGCTTTTTTTTATATACAGCTTTTTCCAACATCCACCTCAATACACATGGAGGCTCGCTACTTAAAATCTGTTTTATTTCTTACCATGTGATCAGCTATTTGCAGATGATGTATAGAAATGGCTAAAAATTATAGAAGATGAAAGCAATTCTATAATGGTAATTCTAAAAAATTCATCTGGTTGTAGCATATTGACAGTGGATGATAATATTTATGGAGTGCATTTAAGCACTGTAGAATGTCTGTCTGCAAATGTTCTGCTCTTGATTATCTATGGATAAGTAGGGACACAAATAATTGAACTCTACAGCTAAAACAAAAAACTGTTTTTTGATGACGATCTTAAACCTTTTCTCCAAGTAAGAAGGATATGTAACCTGTCATAACTTTGTGACTTTGAGTCCTTCTTTAGTCTATTAGGTGATATGGATATTTATGAGCAATAAAATATATAAAAGATAGAAGAGAGAGGCAAGAGATGGATAAAGTGAACTGAATAATCAGAGTACAAATAATTGGTAGTACATTGTGTTTATTTGTACGATGTCCCTTGTGGAAAAGGGTTAATAGTGACATCTTTCATCGCTGTGGCTTAATCTTCTGGTGGATGCTTTTTCTTCAAAGGAATGTTTTGCATGAATAATTTAGCTCTGTCAGACGTCATGGCAGCCATTTCTGTACATGTTACTCCTTGTTTACTGCAAAGAAATCCCTTCTTGAGAAGTAGATTTAATATCTAAAGAATGTCATTCTCTTGTCTGAGTCTGAGGCGAGCACAATCAAGAAAGGTAAGAAAATAAATATGTAAATTGCATTTTCTCTCAAAGCTATTTTATGCTAAATAAAGCCAAGTGAAAACATGCAGCATTATTAAATTGACAGTAAAATGCAAATGCTGTATTAATAATGACTCCATAGTTTAGGAAGTGCCAGGGATGGGAACTATGAAGCTAATGAGATTACAGCAGCTTCTCTGAAGTACTTGTCTAGTTCTTTACTCATCTTTCCCTTCTGCCACTGGCTTTTAGATCAAAGATCTTACTATATTTGATGCAGTGTTCTTAACATAAGGTCCTCTTGTTTGAATTTTTAAATCTTTTCTGACATATTAGACTGTCTCCCGCTACTGCCAGTTATGAGTCATTAGACAGTCCTGGTCTGTTTTCATCACATGTTATCTAGGCCACAAGTTCTTGCTGGTCATTGGTGAACCTCCTCCAGGGAGTATGGTTCTATGGGCAACCCCAGGCCAATTCTGTCCTTCTAAGAAAGACTTTGTGTTTCAGGAATGGGCTTGAGTAGGATGACCCTGGTGACCTCCTAAAATGTGGGGTTACTCTATAGGGTCTCTTCCCCAGCTGATTTGGGTAATCCAAAGGTCTTTGAGGATTCAGAGGCCGTCCACAGAATTTTTTTCTGAACCAGTGGTCAGGACTTCCCTACACTGATTATAACTGCATAAAGTTACCTAGAACTGTCTATTCTCCCGGAAGCTTTCAAGATCACTTAGCTCTCAGGGCAACCTTATTCAAACTGATATTCTCAGAAAGGCATTGCAGATCCAGTGAAGCCAGCTTTATTTCCTGACATTTTTGTATCCCTCAGCTTGACCATTTTTAAAAGTTTTAGTCTCTTCACTAACCAGACTTTAGCCAGAACTTATAGCAGCTCGCATAGTATGAAATAACAAGTGGTGACTCTAAGATGAGTTATGGGACATTCATCAAATATTTAATTTACTTAACAGCCTATTGAAAAAATAACCTTACAATTATTTAATGTAGCAGATAGCATTCAAATTTTAGAAATATTTCTGGTCTCCTTTTATTTCCTCTAACTTTCATTTCATTTGTAGAATATGTATGACGTTTTAAATATGGCACAACTGAATGTGTGCTCTTAAGTTTCATCCCCAGTTAAACTTAAGTCAGTGCATCTCATATGTGTGTATAGAAGATTCACTTTTCTCTCATGAAGGAACATACTGGTTTTCTTTTTTAATACACTATTTACTAAGGGTTTCTCTCAAGACATTGTGTGAAATGCTAGCTGCCAAGCCACATAGAAAAAGGTGGTGAAGGTGCACATGTTAGGATCAAAACATTTCCCAGGAAAAGTCATTTTAGGTGTATAAGGTGGTAGTAAAAGTTTGGCTTCATTTTGCAGCCTGTTAGGAGACCTTCTGCTGGAACTAGTCATAATCCACTTGTCCTCACTTACCTAAGCAATCATAGTGTGAATAACTTTTTTGTTTTACCAAATAGTTTCTGTTTAGAGCTTCCTGTGTGATTATTGAAGAACAAATTGTCGTTGAGCTGCTTGTTCTTATCAAGATATATGAATCTTTTCCCCTTCTGTCCCTCTCTTCTCCCTCTCTCTTTCCCTCCCTGCTTCCTCCTCTCTTTCTTTCTTTAAAGATCTTCGGGCAGTTGGGCTAAAGAAAGGGATGTTCTTCAATCCTGACCCTTATCTTAAGATGTCGATTCAGCCAGGGAAGAAGAGCAGTTTCCCCACCTGTGCCCACCATGGGCAGGAGAGGAGGTCTACTATCATCAGTAACACCACAAATCCAATTTGGCACCGAGAGGTAAGATGATCGTAAGTGGCCTTCTACTTGACAGTTAGGAAGTTGGCCAACTCCATCTCTTTCCATTGGACTCTGTATCATTGAGCTGCTTATGGGTGTGGGCAAGATGGTTGAGGTGTCTAGAGGTTCTGTTAGAAAAAGGTACAATGAAAATGAGATATTCCCTTCTAACCAGGGCTGGGTCTAGGGTATATCAAGTGAGGCACTTCCTTCAGGTGCATGATTTATAGGGTCCAAAAGACTCGATGATCAAAATTAATATTTCAATGCAATATTTAAAAAAAAATCAAAATCAAGGCAAAAATTCATGATGAACAAAATATCAAAATTCTGTAAGGGCAGCATCAGTAACAGTGCCTTGCCAAGCCATATGGCAGCCTGAGGCAGAAGGAAAAGTCAATAATACTGATCCCATTTTTATTTAAAATTTTGATATTTTGTTCTAGCATATACTCAGTACAGATTAAAGGAATTTCTCTCCTTACTGTCTGGCAAATGGTTTTTGGATTTCCATTATAGATTTTGGTTACTTACATGAGCCATTCAAGGAGTCGTCATCCTGAGGCAAGGCAGATTGTGTTGATGGTATTTCAGACTCTCTCACAGTTACAATATGTTACCAGTCATCATAGTGCATCATATCAGTGAAATCAAGCCCGGGGTTTTCCCACTGGAACTATTTAAAGTCAAAGAATGAACAGAGACGTTGCTTCTTTTCTAGGGAGCAAAGTGTGAGTTCTCCCACCATTTCTCAGGGAACCAAGACACATTTCATATACTAGCATTAATGAGTGCATCTAGACAAACCTGTATTGGCATGGGAGTTGCACAATTAATTAAATCACTCCCTAAATGTTTAATGACAATAATATGTTCTAACAATGTTGAACAAGTATTTCATTGGATAGGGAGATACTTCAGGGGATCTAAAACCAATTGGAGAAAAGATGTGGCTATCTGAGACTTGCCAGTGAAGCAGGATGTTTCTCCTGGGCAGTTTTTATGGTTATTTAAGTGGATAAATACTACATGTTTTCTTATTCCTGGTTTGAAAAACTACTTACTGTCCTCAAATAGTGAATAACTCTTAAAGGCATACCACTTAATTTAACACATTAGAAGCCTAGAAGACATAAAACGTTATCTCAAGATGAGCACTTAGAAGGCACATAGTGGATATAGTAATGATACTAGCAATAACTTTATTTCCCTAACATTCTTTTTTTAAATTTTTTAATTTAATTGTATTTATTTTTTTATACAGCAGGTTCTTATTAGTCATCAATTTTATACACATCAGTGTATACATGTCAATCTCAATTGCCCAATTCAGCACACCACCATCCCCACCCCCCGCGGCTTTCCCCCCTTGGTGTCCATACGTTTGTTCTCTACATCTGTGTCTCAACGTCTGCCCTGTAAACCGGTTCATCTGTACCATTTTTCTAGGTTCCACATACATGCGTTAATATACAATATTTGGTTTTCTCTTTCTGACTTACTTCACTCTATATGACAGTCTCTAGATCCATCCACGTCTCAACAAATGACTCAATTTCGTTCCTTTTTATGGCTGAGTAATATTCCATTGTATATATGTACCACAACTTCTTTATCCATTCGTCTGTCGATGGGCATTTAGGTCGCTTCCATGACCTGGCTATTGTAAATAGTGCTGCAATGAACATTGGGGTGCATGTGTCTTTTTGAATTACAGTTTTCTCAGGGTATATGCCCAGTAGTGGGATTGCTGGATCATATGGTAATTCTATTTTTAGGTTTTTAAGGAACCTCCATACTGTTCTCCATAGTGGCTGTATCAATTTACATGCCCACCAACAGTGCAAGAGGGTTCCCTTTTCTCCACACCCTCTCCAGCATTTGTTGTTTGTAGATTTTCTGATGATGCCCATTCTAACTGGTGTGAGGTGATACCTCATTGTAGTTTTGATTTGCATTTCTCTAATAATTAGTGATGTTGAGCATCTTTTCATGTGCTTCTTGGCCATCTGTATGTCTTCTTTGGAGAAACGTCTATTAAGGTCTTTTGCCCATTTTTGGATTGGGTTGTTTGTTTCTTTAATATTGAGCTGAATGAGCTGTTTATATATTTTGGAGATTAATCCTTTGTCCGTTGATTCGTTTGCAAATATTTTCTCCCATTCTGAGGGTTGTCTTTTCGTCTTGTTTATGGTTTCCTTTGCTGTGCAAAAGCTTTTAAGTTTCATTAGGTCCCATTTGTTTATTTTTGTTTTTATTTCCTTTACTCTAGGAGGTGGATCAAAAAAGATCTTGCTGTGATTTATGTCAAAGAGTGTTCTTCCTATGTTTTCCTCTAAGAGTTTTATAGTGTCCGGTCTTACATTTAGGTCTCTAATCCATTTTGAGTTTATTTTTGTGTATGGTGTTAGGGAGTGTTCTAATTTCATTCTTTTACATGTAGCTGTCCAGTTTTCCCAGCGCCACTTATTGAAGAGACTGTCTTTTCTCCATTGTATATCCTTGCCTCCTTTGTCATAGATTAGTTGACCATAGGTGCGTGGGTGTATCTCTGGGCTTTCTATCTTGTTCCATTGATCTATATTTCTGTTTTTGTGCCAGTACCATATTGTCTTGATGACTGTAGCTTTGTAGTATAGTCTGAAGTCAGGGAGTCTGATTCCTCCAGCTCCGTCTTTTTCCCTCAAGACTGCTTTGGCTATTCGGGGTCTTTTGTGTCTCCATACAAATTTTAAGATTTTTGTTGTAGTTCTATAAAAAATGCCATTGGTAATTTGATAAGGATTGCATTGAATCTGTAGATTGCTTTGGGTAGTAACTTTATTTCCCTAACATTTAATATTTACAAAGTTTTTAACCATGTTACCAGTACAAGCCTGATAAGGGGGGTGTAAGGGATGAGATTATCATCTCTCCATTTGTGTGATTAAGAAACAGAAGCTTAAAATGTTTATGTAACTAGCTATTCAGAGGCTAGTAGTGCTTAAACTCTGCTCTCTTATTCTAAGCAAGTGCTTTTTCCATTAAGAAGATGACTAAACTTTACGGCCCTTTGGTGAAATTAAATTGTTATGACTAAATAAATTTCGTGACCCCTAAGTGTAAAGCTGGCTGGCACTATTCACATCACTGTGGTTGCCTGGATACTGCCAGGGGAGGAGAGAAATGGTTCAGGTTAGATTCCTGGCTCCATCACTTACTTTTCCTGAAAGCCTCATCATTAAAAAGAAAATTTTATCTTTGTAATATATGTGAAAGTCTTTGTAAATGAGTAAAGCTCTTTATTTTTATTTTATATCCTTATTAATATCCAATCCAGTTTTCTCCAATGGCATTCTTAAAACAACACATCTTATCTTAACCTCATACTTTTATTTTTCTGTCCCAGAAGAAATGTCCCTGTGTGCCTTTTAAATTAAGTAACTTGCATTTAAGCATTGTTTTATTTTAATATAAACCAGGGAAGCCATAATATCCTTTAGATGTTCCTACTTTAACCACTAAGTGAAGGAGTATTTTAACCTGTGGTGTGCAACTTCAAAAATACCATGGGATCAGGAATTAAAATTGCTGTTAATCAAATGTATCAGTTAAGTCTAAGCCACTCTATAACAAGGTATTAAGTATTAAAGAATTAAAATGCGTTAAATATAGTGAGCACTAAAATTGTATTGTGCATAGTTTAATATTTGATAGCGTCTCCTAAAACTGTTGAACCAGGAAGGGTTGGATGATTGAAGGGGCTTCCTTTGTCATACAGGTCCTAGCTGTTGCTTTTTAGTCTTTGTGAATGTTAATGATTCTGAGTGAATAAAGGATTGACAATAGCTGCAGATTTTTCTAGCAATGTGGACTCTGTGTGTCGTTAGGATTTAAGAGATACTATTTTCTATACTAATAAACTGATATACATAATTTCATATTTATCTATTTTTTTGACTCAACATGTTATGTTTTGTTTTCAGAAATATTCCTTTTTTGCACTCCTTACTGATGTCTTAGAGATTGAAATTAAAGACAAATTTGCCAAGAGCCGTCCTATCATCAAGCGTTTTCTGGGGAAACTAACCATTCCAGTCCAGAGGCTTTTGGAGCGGCAAGCCATCGGGTAATCAGCCCTCACACGTAGGGGTCTTGTTGGGATTAGTTCCTACTGAAGCAACTGAAATGATACTTTGAAGTCCGAGGACTTTTCTTACTGATAAGAAGTGGTAACATAATTCTTTTAAAAATGAAAGTGCTCATATACTCATTGAAATGTTCAGGGCAGAAAGCACTTTATTTTAATTATATACCTTTTTTGGGTTATCTATCTTTTCCAAGATGTACCTACCATTATTACCATTTCAGTGTCAAATATCATAGTGCTCAGTTGTTTTTGAGCATATTGAAATCTTGCTATAAAAAGCTCTCCCTAGAGCAAGATCTGAGTGTCAGTTTGACACCTCCTGATCCTGATTAACCCCATCCAGAGAATATGTTATTCCTGAGACACCAAAACCACCTTATTTTAGGGCCCTTTAAAACAAAGCCTAGACTCTGAGAAGGTGTTATAGTGGAACTCTAAGACGTATACGTTCATTCAGACAACTAGAAATTACTTGTTGAGAGAATTTTAAAATGTGATTTGACGTCTGTTTTCTTTCTGTGAACTTTTTGTAAGCTGTGAATCAAGTAGTTAAGAAATCGTAACGTGCCTCCATCCCTTATTATAAATGGTGTATATATTTTCACATGGTAAGCGCCAGCAAACCCAGTAACACTGGTGCTGTCAGGTGGCACTGGGGGGCATCTTTTTCATTTTAGGAGAACATTATGAACATGTGATAATAGTAGTGGTAGTAGCAGCAGTATCAGTGATAACAGTAGTTGTAGTAGTGGTAGCAGCTGTAGTAAACCAAAGTAAACAAAAAAGATGATGAGACCCTATTCTATGTCAGGAGCTAAGTAAATTACACTCATTAGCTCATGTCATCTTCTTAACAACTCTGAGAGGTGAATAATGTGATTATACCCATGTTGGAGATGAGAAATCTGAGGCTGGCAAGCCAGGGGTGGAGCTGGGATTTGAGCAGATCGGTCAGCTCCAGAAACCCAGCTTCTCTGCAACACTTTAAGGATTAGCAGTGATGTAGTACTAGTCTAGCTAACTGAGGAAGGTTGCTCATTCCTATTCACCTTGCAGCTAATTAACTGTTCGATTCTGGCAAGTCACAATTTCTTCAGGCATTAGCTTCCTCATCTGAAAAATAAAGTCTTTAGACCAATGATCTCTAAGACCCCTTCAAAACCTGAAATTAAGAGATTCTAATGGATTCTCATTCTCTGGCCATCAGAGGCAATGGTTGAGCCAGACCACGTGAAGTAGAAATATTATGCTGAAATTCTAGCAGCCTGGTTTAATTTGATAAAACTGGGAAATCACAGTTATTTTTAAGGATAGCAATTATTGCTTCTAGTAGAGATAATATTATTCGGGAAGTTTTAAAAAATTATTTTTAGGATAGAAAATGAAAAATTATGAAGAGTGAGAATTAACTCTCATTGGAAATATACCTAGAATTTAGTTTATATAAGTATAATCATATAATTTATATAATATCTGTGACCCTTGGCAGAGTGTCAATTTATGTATACCAGTGAGAATGATCAAGGAAAAATAAAACCTTATCAGTGCCTGAAACTCCTGTTAACTTGCTGGCTTTTCATTCAGTCTTTTAAAGAACTGGCCACATAGAGTACTGCCTGTCATAGATTCCATATGTACTGGAAGGAAGTCCAGCATGAATTCGTAAAATACCAGAATTATGAAATGTTTCTACATAAGCATATTAAAAGCATTGCCTGATACGTAGGAATTTGCTTTATTAAATAAATATGATACTACATATTAGTGTATTGGCTATTAGCATCTAAATATATTTTTGATCTGATTATTACTTTCTATCAAGTAATTGATACGTCTTGAAAAATGCTGAGTTTTCTTATGTGTTTTGTAGACTGCAACTCTCTGAAGTAGCTGAGGTTTTTACATGGTGAGGTTTTATAGGATGAGCTAGAAGTTCTCACTCATTACCTATTTTAAGAGCATTGGTTTGAATGTGACATTTTTCAGAGAGTGGCTTGCATTCTGTCCAAAAGGCACATCACTTTCCCATGCTTTGTCATTTGCTGTGATTACACTAGTGAGAGAATGTCTCAGTCAGACAGTGAGAGTTCTTTGGCACTTATTCTTTATAATTATATATCATAATAATATATAATATAGGGTACACAGTTATCTATCATGGCAAGAGGCAGGATGAATCAGATGAGACTGAGTAAGAACAAGAAAGAGGTGAATCCCTTGACAGGCACTCAACAAGGATGAAACCCCCTTGACTTGGAATCTCCAAATAGGGAGGCTTTCCTGTACTGATAGATTGAATAGTTGAGCATCTTGTCAGTTTGGGTAAAAAATAGCACTAACACCGGTTAAAATTCTTTTTTCCAAGTAAAGAGCCTCATTTGTTAAATTTATGCAACAAATGTGTTGGTGTGTATACATATAGTGTCTACTAAATGTTAAGCACTGTGTTGGGTATTTGGGATATGATAGTGAGCAAAAGGATGGATGCCATTCTTAGAACCCCTACTAAACATTTACTTCCTAGCTAAAATGCATCACATTTATAAGTTTTTATCATCAACACCAGCACTTTACTTTTACTGGCCAAAGAGGAGGAGAGGAGAGTCAATTTAATTTTAACAAAGAAATGAAGATTTTTATTATTCCAGGACTGAATGTCCAAAGACGTGGGTGAGGAACCGTAATGTTGAGAGTAGGTCCCAGTAGTTCGCTGCTGGGTTCATGCGTTAGTGGACAAAGGTGGAGCATCTCTGCGTGTCAGGCACTGTCTAAATGCTGGAAGACAGTGGTAAGAGAAAAAGACATCCCTGCTGTCATTCTGGTCATTATAGAATCATTCAAACACTCTAATGTAAAAGCATTTAACGTACCTGTAATGTCTAATAGTTAAAAATGCCAATATATCCCTTTACAGAAAAAAATTTTTTTTTAAATACCAGATTAAGTAGACAAAGCATTATGATAATGATTGCATTGAGAAGAGCCATGAGTAAACATCATTAAAATGCATGCCACTGAAAGCAGCCAAGAATCACTGAAAGTGTGCATAAAATGAGATCTGATCTGGGGACTGCAGAGCAGGGGCTTCTGTGTCAGAGGCATCTGTGTTCTAGTCCTGGTTCTGTCACTTAATTGTTGCCTGGCCTTGGGCAAGTTACTTACCCTCCCTATGCCTTAGAAAACAGGGCCACCACCTGCCTCCCAGGGAAGATTGAAGGAGATGATGCATGCAAAGCCCTTATCAGAGTGTAAGCACTCAATTGGGGGAAACAAAGCTTCTTAAAAGCATCAATCAAAAAATTATTACAACATTTCTAGGGAAGAAAAGGAAAGAAGTAAAGGAAATGATCTGATTGTTTTAAGAAAATCTTGCTATGAACTCAAAGAAATTCATAAGAGCTGAACTGGGATTTTACATTAGCATGTAAATGTGTACAAGCTAATGTAAAATCCCAGATAACATCTATTTATAATTGTACTGATGAGGTAGAGAAGAACAAGCAAAATAGTTATGGAGATTAATAATCAGTAGCTGACCAGAGGCTCTGAAGTGTACAGTGGTGCAAGTATTAGGTAGAGGCCTTGTGTTTTCCTCCTGAAGTTGCCATTAGAGGGCAGTGTGAGAGCAGAGATAGTGTGATTTGGTACTATCCCTCTGATTATTTTCCTTAATTAAGAATAAATCAGATTCTGAACAAAAGTTGCTCGCATACAGAGAAATGATGTGATTGTATTTGACTTTGATAAATAAACACGGAATTGAAAAAGATCAACCACTCCATCCTCGAGGAGGCTGGTAGCCTGAGCCTGGGGCCAAGGTGGGGCAGGAGCTGGGCCCAGTTGTGGTCCCCTCCAGCGCACCTCCAAGTGTGGCAGCGAGACTCCGACGGTTAGTGCAGTTCTCCAACTGTCCCATCAGTATGGCTCTCACAAGCTGCCTGGAGTATCAGTGATAGGCTCCCCAATAGTGAGGGCCAACAGTGAGCCCCTTACTTTACAGGTGAAGAAGGGGAGGTGCAGCAGCCCCCTGCCTCTCACACAGCTGGAGCAGCTGTCAGAGCCCGGCCTGTTCTCACGCTGCTCTCTCCTAACTCCCTGCTCCTGTTCTTCAGGATACAACAGCACTGTGCCCTCCATGTGATAACCCTTACCTGTGCGCCTCTCTCTCTCTTTTGTTTTTTTTCTTTTGCTTGGCCGGCCGTGCAGCGTGCAGGATGCGGGATCTTAGTTCCCCAACCAGGGATGGAACCTGTGTACCCTGCAGTAGAAGCACGGATTCCTAACCACTGGACCACCAGGGAATTCCCTGTGCCTGTCTTTTTAGAACCTAACTCCTATCATGCTAAATGCTAAGGAACCAGACCTTCTATACATTTACACTTGAGTCAGAAAACACCCAAAATTTTAGGCCTTTCTCAGCTCCTTGATGGGTTTTAAAATGCCCTTTCTCTGGTCACTCTTAACAGTGAGAGAGCAAATAAGTGCCCTTTAAAAAAATCATAACAATATTGTACAGTATTGCATTTTCAGCCTTTACTGATACTTTTCCTTGTGACAAGATTCCCTTTTATCCCTGGGTTTATAAGTATTCATTTGTACAAATGAACAAAATTACACTGACTCTTAACATGCCTTTGACCTTTTATTTTCTTGTGAGTGTGAAAGTTTCAAGAGAAATATGTGGGGTTTAGGGGGTGGCCTATGGGAAGAAGATGAAGGCTGACACCAGAGTAGTAAGGATGAAAGAACCATTTCTCCTCTTGCAGTGATCAGATGCTCAGCTACAACCTCGGCAGAAGGCTCCCAGCTGACCATGTGAGTGGGTACCTCCAGTTCAGAGTGGAGGTCACATCTTCTGTGCATGAAGGTGAGATACCTGTATAAATATATTGCTCTAGGAAAAACTTGTTAAATCTTACTCTGTTGTCAGTTTACATTTGAACAGAATTGTTTGTATCCTGTTCTGAACATAAAATAGCTGTCAAATGATTACCTGCTGAAGTTTTCCAAGCAGATTTAAAAGCCTGTTTATCAAAAAATCTCTCTTAGGTTTTACCTGTATTTGGAAACTGGGATGTGGAATTCCCGGCAGTAGTGAACATGTAAACCTCACATGTCAAACTGACCAGCAATATATGTACTCGTTTAGTAGTGAATAGTAACTCTTAGCAAGTTGGTGATACTGTAAAGAGACCTCAGTGGGATGGCTGAATTCTTTGAACTGATTGGTGGCAAAGGAATAGGACATTAAAAGTTCATTCGTTATTACTACTTTGTTTTTATAAATGCTGTTTTCTCCTTCAGATGCTTCTCCAGAAGCTGTTGGCACAATACTTGGAGTCAATACTGTGAATGGAGACCTAGGAAGCCCTTCTGATGAGGAGGACATGCCAGGGGGCCATCATGACAGCCCAGTTTGTTCCAATGGACCAGTTTCTGAGGAAAGTGCTAATGGGACCCCCAAGCATTCTTTCAGGACTAGCTCTACTCTGGAAATAGACTCAGAAGAATTAACCTCTACTTCTTCAAGGACCTCACCTCCCAGAGGACGTCAGGATTCACTCAATGATTATTTAGATGCTATTGAACACAATGGCCATTCCAGGTCGGGTGCAACTACTTGTTCTGAAAGGTCCATGGGAGCCTCTCCGAAACTAAGGAGTAGTTTTCCCACCGACACAAGACTCAATGCAATGCTTCATATCGACTCAGATGAAGAAGACCACGAGTTCCAGCAAGACCTGGGTTATCCATCCTCCTTGGAGGAGGAAGGAGGGTTGATAATGTTTAGCAGGGCATCAAGAACTGATGATGGGAGCCTGACATCTCAGACAAAGCCAGAAGACAACGCGGTGGAGAATGAGGAAGGCTCCATCAATGAAGCTGCCTCCTTCGAGGATAAGCCAGAAAATCTTGCAGAGCTTGCGGAGAGCTCCTTACCCTCAGGCCCGGTCCCCGATGAAAGTGAGAATGCTCTAGAGCCTCAACCAAGCGCTGACCAGGGGAGCACTGAACCGTGTGGCTCTCAGGAGGTAGATCAGCCCACGAGTGGGGCAGACACGGGCACTTCCGACGCGTCAGGGGGAAGCCGGAGAGCCATCAGTGAGACGGAGTCCCTTGATCAGGGGTCTGAGCCTTCCCAGGTGTCCTCGGAAACAGAACCCAGTGACCCTGCCAGGACAGAGAGCGTGAGCGAGGCCAGCACCAGGCCCGAGGGCGAGAGTGACCTGGAAGGGGCCGACAGCTCCTGCAATGAGAGCGTTACCACGCAGCTGTCCTCGGTGGAGACGCGGTGCTCGTCGCTTGAGAGCGCGCGGTTTCCCGAAACCCCAGCCTTTTCTTCTCAGGAGGAGGAAGATGGAGCCTGTGCAGCAGAGCCCACCAGCAGTGGCCCCGCTGAAGCGTCACAGGGTCCCGTATGCACTCCTGGTTCTCTACCTGTAGTGCAGGTGCCCAGTGGAGAGGAGGAAGGGCCAGGGGCAGGATCGGCCACTTCACCTGACCAGGAGGAGGCGGGCGAGGTCTGGCAGCGGAGGGGGAGCCTGGAGGGAGCTGCCGCTGCTGCTGAGAGCCCGCCCCAAGAAGAGCGTGACGCGGGGCATGCCCAAGGCGCTTGTGAGGGGGCCGCTGCCCAGGAGGAGGGCGCCACCGGAGGTAGGATGTACAAGACAACGTGGCTCGTGGCTCAGGCGTACCCGCTCAGAGAGGAGTCTTGTGCTTTTGTCCCTCAGTGGAAATTGTACTGCAGGGCAAATATTAGCTGAATTCTTCTCCTTGGGGTTCAACAGCTTTTTTTTTCTTTTTAACATCTTTATTGGGGTATAATTGCTTTACAATACTGTGTTAGTTTCTGCTGTATAACAAAGTGAATCAGCTATACGTATACATGTATCCCCATATCTCCTCCCTCTTGCGTCTCCCTCCCGCCCTCCCTATGGATCTTCTTTTGGTGGAATAAGAGGCCTGTCAAATAACAGTCTTCAAACTTAGATAATGAACCTCAAGGCTCTGCATCAGTGCGGGCACCTGCTCTCCCTAGAAAGGTGGCCCGGTGGGTGGGGGCACCCCTGGTCCACACAGGCCTGGAGGCTTGGGATGCGTGCCGCGCGCCAGCACATTCAGTGCGCCTGGGGCTCAGTCCTCTTGTCTGGACAGCGTGGAAAAACATAATGAATCTCTGGCGCGACCTGGGTTTGTAGATACAAAACCAAACGGGCCGAAAGCATCTACGTTAGTGTTATCTGCGAGGTGTTCAGGAACATCTTAACTCGCTCCTTATTGCATGAAGCTTCAAAACAGAAGGTTAATATGTGCTTTGCATCAAATGTCATATTTTTATACTGCCTTCTGCAGTACAAGAAATGTCAACTAAGTTAGGTGATGCATTCTGACACTTGAAAACAAGCTGTTTGAGTGTCTTGAGGATGCAAATTTATGCATAAAATTTGTTTTATGTCTCAATGAATGTGGCTCAGTAGAATGATCCCTTTAAACTGTTCTATTATAGCTGCATCAAAAAGTCTGAGTATAATTTCACATGCCTAAGTAGCATAGACTCAGAAATAGAAATGATTTTCTTATTCTGTAACTTATTTTTCTACCTATCCCCTTCTTTTCTTCCTCCACTGGTTTTTTTTTTTTTTTTCTCATTATCTTGCAGTCATTGTGTGACCCTAAAGCATTGGTGCATGACTAGGACAGATGCCAGGGTGGGAAAAGGTGGGGGAGGGGGAGGAATGGGCACGGACCGACATCTCCTTGGAAGACCCACTTCTGACTAAGCATCCACCTCCCATTCTCTTCTGTTGTTTCTGGGTCCTCATATGGGAAATGAGACAAAAGAGAGACAAAAGACTGGCCCCAGGATTTTTGTTAGGTGTTTTTTTTTCCAAAGGCTGTTTTGACACTGAAGGGGAAAACAATACCCAGGTAACTGTTTACCTTTAATCCTAGGTTCTCAAGCCAACGGCCACCAGCCATTGCGATCACTGCCTTCAGTGCGCCAGGATGTTAGCCGGTACCAGAGGGTGGACGAGGCTCTCCCACCAAGTGAGGACCTGCTAACTAAAGGGCTCACCTTGATCAAAGGGTTCAAGGGTGACAGGACCCACGGGACCTAAAGGATGGATGCCCCGTCCCCCAGAAATAGGGTTCTGGGAGCTGCCACGTGACTTAGCAGATACAGTCTGGAAAGTGCTTAGCAGAAGACTCCCCTGTGGCACAGTTGCACCAAATGAAAGGGTAGCTGGGGGAAAGTGAATACTTTAAAGGAAAAGAGATCCAGATGTTATGGACAATAGGACGTATAATAGAAAAAATTTTACGTTTGCATAAGGCAGTATGAATTTTCAATTATTAGACAAATAGGTACAATCTCTTAGAAGAACCTAGCTCTAGGTAATATTACTGCTTTTTATTCATTTACAACATTTTAAATCATTAACTACAGGATCCTGTTTTTTTTCTTAGGGATGTCCAGAGAAGTGTTATTAATTTCAGAAATTAGTCTGCTATTTTCTGGACCATGAGATATTTCTTTTTTTTTTTTTTTTTTTTTTGCTTTCAAGAAACACATAGCACTTAAAGGAGAGATGGGTGAGGACTAGGAATGCTGGTGGGAAAGTTATGCGACCTGAACTCCAAGAGCTGAGTGATGCCCATGGCCAATCATAGTCTGAATGTAATTTAAACTCTATTTAAATTTCTAGAATCCCTTAAAGCAATATTACTCTGTGAGAGCAAAGCATTTTGAAGAACAGTGATCAAGCTCAGTAAATACTGTTTTTAAGAACACATTGGAAAATAGATCTTTCTGCCTTACTGCTTTTCCTTCTTATTCACCTTCTCTATTCACCCATCTTATATGTGATCATGGCAAGAAGTGGATGCTTTTGGCCCTCTGTGTTTTAAAAATGGTGGGACATAGAGCGGGGGCAGTATGCATTTAAAGGGCTAAAATGCTGAGTGGTTAGTTTTGGTGAGTGCTGACAAAAGAGCTGAATGGTGCTCTGTACAATTTGGCAAAATATTGACTTAATCATTTGTAAATACTGTTGTGCACAGATCCTCCCCTTGTTCATATATTTGGATAACTGAGGGTGGTTACTCATAGGAAACATATATTTTAAGCAGTTTTTAAAAATCATCCAAGAGATTAATTAACCATTGTGTCATCTTAAGCAGGTGGAGGGGAAAACTTCCTTACTGTTTACCCTTGGAGAAAATATTAGAGGCAGAAAAGAAAAGTATTCCTGGGTGATATTTAGACATAATTGGAGAGAAATGAATTAGGAACACCAGGAGAGAATTCTGGGAGAGTTTTGTTTACATGAGTATGTGGATTAATAGTAAGTAATCAGAGTTTCAGGCACCTGGACAGGAGGCATAGCATTGCATCAGTGTATGGATAAATGGCATCCTCCTGGCCACATCCAATTGCTCTGAATTTTGTTGGATTCACAGTTTTGGTCTCTAGATTGTATTTAATAAAGACAGGTACTTTCCTGCTGAAATTATGACCACTATTTGTGCTGTTTCCATGCATTTGTTTAAACACTGGTATTTGCATTACACAGATATAATACTAAATTTTAGGATTTAAAAAAATAAACAATTGGCAGTTCATTTTAATAAGTTAATATATCCAAAAGGAAAAAAAAGCACCGTAGTAGTATATCCAATTTAATGAGTAACTGATGAACGGCAAGGGGGAGGAATTCTTAAGATTTGTTCCCTCTTGTGCAACTTGCAACTTGCAGATTTGGGGATTTCCATTATCATGGACCAATTACAGATTATGGTCTGAGCATACCTGATTACTGTTCTGTCCTCACACTGCTTTGCCCTCTTCTATTCTCAGTCGGTCTCATCTTTTGACAGTCTATTTAATCACTTGGCTGCCTGTGCTAGTTGTGTGTCCTGCCCGAACCAGTTCTCTGCCTTCCTTGCCTCACTGGGCAGCTCTGCTACTGTCTCTGGCCATGCCTCTTAACTCAGAGCTGTGGCATTCTGCGTTCACATATTGTCTCTCAGGAGGCTCAGCTAAGGGGCATCTACTTGGAGTATGCAGATTGGCCTGTCTCTTAAATGACCTGGCTGAATTATTTTAAGGTTAGGGATTATACTTTTAACACTATTTTCTATAATACCTCAGACTTGTATAGTGCTTCACAGTTTACAAAGAATTTTTAGCTTTTTAAAAAAAATTCTTTGTAACAATTTTGTGAAGTAGGTCAAGCAGGTCTTATCCGTAATTTATAGATTGATGGGTAGAAATCAAATAATCTGATTCTTTCACTTTATAGATGGAGAAATTGAAGCCCAGATAAATTAAGTAACTTGTTTAAGATTCCATGCTAGTAAAAGTTGAGACAGAGTCTCAAACATTTTTTTCTACTCTATGATCTAAGATTAGAATGGTAGGGATTGTTGTGTAGGTAGATGAATGTAAGTTTTGAAAGCTTGGTTAGTGGCAGAGTGGTGATATATTTTGGTATGTTATCTATTAGGCACAAGCATCACCTGAAATTAGAGGGTTTGGGGGCTTCTCTGAAACTGCATTATATTGTGTTTTAAGGGCAGTGCCTTAAATTGAGTGCCTTAAGAACCTGCTGTATCTTATTCTGAGGTGATTGATAGGCTGGCAGCTGGAGGTTGTTCAGGGCTGAAGCCCATTAAAATGTCATCAGCATAATGAATCTTGGTCTTTTTAGCATTAGGATAAGTGAAAAAAAATGGCCAGCTCAGCCCCCTTCTGAAAAACTATTTTATTTTTTTCTTTTTTGGCTCCAGTGTAATTGTGACTTAACCCATTGCTGCACTGGAGACAACAGGAAACTGTTGAAAGGTGTTTTTCTCCCAAAAGGGTAGGAATAGGAATAGATTCCGGATGAACAGTCCGTAGTGGACTCTTATAGGATCCCAGGCTTATTGCCGTATTTTTAGGACTAGTGTATTACTTATGTAGTGGGTTCAAATGAGTAACTCTGGAAAAACACAGGGGGATGTTTATCATTTTTTGTGGTTGTGCACTTTGGTTATTAAAGCATCCTTTGAAATGAAGGTTTAAAAGAAGGTAATGAATCTGAAAAGTACAATTAATCTTATAGAATTTCTACTCTGTTTAAAGCTAGGGGCTCTTATTCTCTAGAACCTAAAAGTTAGTTTGGAGAAAAAAATTCACACTTTTAATCTAAAAAGCTACTTCCTTAGGGCTTCCCTGGTGGCGCAGTGGTTGAGAATCTGCCTGCCAATGCAGGGGACATGGGTTCGAGCCCTGGTCTGGGAAGATCCCACGTGCCGCGGAGCAATTAGGCCCGTGAGCCACAACTGCTGAGCCTGCGCGTCTGGAGCCTGTGCTCCGCAACAAGACAGGCCGCGATAGTGCGAGGCCCGCGCACTACGATGAAGAGTGGCCCCCGCTTGCCGCAGCTAGAGAAAGCCCTTGCACAGAAACGAAGACTCAACACAGCCAAAACTAAATAAATAAATAAATTTTAAAAAATGGAAAAAGAAAGCTATTTCCTTAAAAATCGAATATTATGGTCCAAAATATGCAGCTATTTGAGATTTTTAAAACTTTTTATTCAAATATAATGTACATGCAGAAAAGAGCACATTTAGCCTGCTGAATTCTCCCAAACTGTGCCCACCTGGGCAATCAGCACCACATCTGTGGTCCCTGGGAGGCCCCTTGTGCCCCGCTACCAGTCTCCAACCCCCACTCCTGAAGGGCAAGGGGACCCACTGTCCTGACTCCCCAGAGCATAGACAAGTTTAACTTACTTTCGTACTTTATACAAATGGTATCATACTTCTTTGAGTGTTTAAATAAGGAAAAAATAATCCATTAAACACTGATTTCTGGCATCTATTACAAAGCTTTTTTCCTTAAAAGTACCTTTAGTTTATTGTAACTTCATCATCTCACCATTTTGGTGAGGATACCACGGTTATTATAATTTTTACAGTGGGTTTATAAACTTACTTCACAATATTCAGGTACTTCATTTTCCTCAGTCCAGTTCCAACCAGGTCAGCTCCCTACTCACAGTCCTCTCACCGCTTTGAGTTACGTAGTAGACAGTTCAGTGCTGGCTTCCCCTGATATGTGATTCATCCTGTCTAGACACTGACCTTCTTCCCGGTCTCAGCACTCACTGAGATGTGTTCACGTCTTCATCTAATCACCTGGGTGGTCCAGTGGAGACCAAGGTCTAGTTTGAGAGGAGCGAGAAAGAAGAGTGATGAGATGAAGAGGGGCCATAAGGATGACCCCTGCCCACATATATTGATTGTAAAAGTTGAAAATATCTAAGACCTGCCCGGCTCTGCCTCCCTGCATCTGGGATTAATGCTGTGACAGTGGCTTGGCGTAGATTTTCATGCTAACTCTCTGACTTACCCTTAATGTCCAGCTATTTAAAGGGGGCTATTATATTTGTTTTTTTTTTTTAAATAAAAATTATTATAATTTATTTTTTCTTCTTATAAAATCAATACATGTTTATTTTAGAGCCATTATAAAGTACAGATAAGCCAAAAGAAAATATTAATTACTCAATAATCAAACTCAAGGGAAACCACTTAAAACTGCTGTAAAACCTTCCATATCTTTTCCCTGCTTATTTATATACCTATTTCTTGCTTAATGTCCTTAACTGTTTTTTAAAAAATGACTCTCTGAAATGACCCACATGATCCATTGATCTTGGCATCATATATATTTGTGCTATATCTACACTTTACCCCAGAACAGAAGAAAATAATACCATATCAATAGTACAGTTGCACGAAACCTCACACTCAGAATGTCATCATCTTGAAATTCTTAGTAACTTTATTTTTAAATTTGGTAAATGAAGGCTGGCGAAACAATGGAGCACATAGTGGGGCCTTAGATACTTATCTCCCAGCATGCACTGCCTCCTCACCTTCCCAGGAACGATTCTCAGCCACCTGCCCCAGACCTAGCAACTGTTGCTGCCCTCTGGCCCCAGCTGGGCCTGAGCAGGGAAGGGTGAAGTTTGGCACACAAGCACCAAGTTGCAGGGTGGAGTGCCAGATGACTGGGAAGGTCGGCCCTCACCCTGCAAATAACCCTGTGCTCAAGGAAGCACATTAAAGGGCTATTATATTTGAATCTCAGGGTGTCTTTTAAGTGTCCACTTGCTCCTGGATTTCAGTTTGGGGTATTGAGGCTGAAATTTAGTTTCTCGCGAGCCCGCACTTCGTGACCTCTAAGAAATCCAGCATTCGCTCCATGGGTTTGTCCCGTAAGTTAGCTGCTGTTTTAAGTTCTTGTTAATTTACGTCGGTGTTCCTTAAATTTTAGTGTGTCTAGGAATCACCTGGGAAGTTTGTTCAAAGTGTAGATAACTGAGTCCTGGCTTCAGATAGTCTGATTTTGAAGAGCTGGGGCGTGTCCTTGGCATCTGCATTTTGATTGATCCTCGCAGTGATTCTGACACATACTGTCAGAGTCCCACACCTTGAGAAACATTCTCTAGATAATAGTTTTCAAACTTTATCATTGCTGTGAAGCTCTTTATGGAAGTGAAATCTTATGTGGAAGACTAATATGCACAACAGATAATGTTGGAGCTGCAGTGTTTAAAGTGGGGTTGGCAGGTGGTTCAGCAGCCCTACTCCTCAGGACCCCAGAGCCCCTGGCCCCAAAGGCTTAATTAACTTAGAATCTATTTTGGAAATTCTGGCCTAGACATAAGATGTTGCTAGGTCCTTCCTGAACGTAATGTGATAAAATGGGTGTCATTGCAGATTCATGTTATTTTAGAACTGAAAGCGACCTTAGCAATGTTTACCTCTGTCTTCTCATTTTTTAGGTAAAGAAACTGTGGGCCATAGAGGTGTAGTAATTTGTTGAAGGTCATGTAGCAAAGGTATGACAAAGCCATGGCCAGATACAGGCCTTCTACTTGCTAATCTAGTGCATTACACACACACACACACACACACACACACACACACACACATACACACACACACACACAACACATTGCTCTCAGTCTCACTGCACACTGATTATGTACCCCAGTTTACAGTGTGGCAAGACAGGGAAGTAAATGCCAAGATCCTAGTCTTCTAACCCTGCCTGTGTGATTTTAGCATTGTCTGTGAAAGAAACTGATACCAGGCCATGTGTTCTCATATGCTTTCTTAACCAAGAACAAACCAGGCCTCACGTAAATACTTATAAGATATTAAAGCAGCCATACCCCCACCCCCACGAATAGATAATGATAGAGGACTGACCTTCCTACAGGCACCTCTGCTGTCTTGCCTGGATGGAAGGGTATTGACCGCTTGGGTAAGAGTAGATATGTAGTTCACGAATAAGCCAATAGCATAACAGTCTTTCCCAGTTCAATGCCAACTGTCCACTTGAAACCAGCAGTATAGCATTTCTCTTTATGGGGACTTAAGTAACAACCTCAATTTAAAGATATGATATTTGATAGGGAGAGTCAAAGTGCATCCAACATCCCATATTCTTAGAAAGCAAATTTTTGGACCTTGTTTTCTTGTTTTTCCCATTGCATAGAAATGTCTTTATTGAAATACAAATTAAGGTTATTCCTGGCCTTTGTGGAAAGTGAATACAAGATCATTTTTTAAAATTTTTATTGGAGTATAGTTGATTTACAGTGTTGGGTTAGTTTTAAGTGTACAGCAAAGTGAATCAGTTATACATATACATATATCCACTCTTTTTAGATTCTTTTCCCATTACAGAGTATTGAGTAGAGTTCCCTGTGCTATACAGAAGGTCCTTATTAGTTATCTATTTTATATATAGTAGTGTGTTGATGTCAATCCCAATCTTCCAGTTTCTCCCTCCCCCCCGACCCCCCGGTAACCATAACAAGAATCATTTTTTAATAGCTTTACGTTATTTAAATTATTTGTTCATTCATTACATGCTATGTGCAAGGCACAGTGGCGAATATATTTGGAGATACCCCCTCCTCCATTTTCCTACCCATGTGGCCCACATACAGGTCACATTTCTTGGGGTAAATTCTTGTATAGTTTATTCAAGGAAAAAGTTCCATCTTTGAAGATACTTTTTTAATATTCTTTTGTCAGAGAATGGAAAGTATGCAACAGTGTGTTTTCTTTTCTGCTGTAACTGCCAGAAAACTTAGAGCCAAGTTGTAGTGACAACCTTATCTTGGGAGCTTGGCAGAATCTCTCTCTCTCTGCTTCCTTTAGTTGGTTTCTGTTCTGTTTTTATCCCTAATTGACCTAGCCTACATTTTTTAAAAAAATTGGATGCTACTGTAACCATTCTTGGGGGGAAGGAATGGTCATTTGTTTCCATGTGCATTTGATTTGACATATAGTATGTGCTTGAATCATCCTGGCTCTAATGAGAGAGGAATGCAGTGGGAATACTTGTTCTCAGAATCCTTGAGATGGGAAAGTATGCGAGGAGCAGAGCAAAACAATGGAATGGATCAGAGGTTTTAGAAGATGGTTCCTGAAAATGCCTTTATGTACTTACTGTTTGTCAGCGTAGGCAGGCTGAGCAGGAGGTCTTTTGGAAACGTCCTACTGATGGGATTGTAGCTGTGCCCGAATAATTCATTCTTGGCAGCCTGCTTTATTGTGAGTCCGTGTTACCTTGGAGCATGAGTGACACGGAGTTATTTGTTGTCTGTGTGGTGCTTTTCCTCACGGAAAATTTTTCTTTCCCTTGCCATGTGTCATAAATTATGATTGGCTGAAATCAACAAAAAGAAATCTTTCCACTCCCAGCTGAGGCAGTCTTCAGTGGTCTTCTGGTGCTGGCTGGGATCTACCGTGCAGGTTTTTGCAATCCTAAGGACTTTGTTGGAATACTTGTTCCGTTCACCTCCAGAGTAAATGCCGTAGCTGGTCAGGAGCAAACATGCTTTCATCCTGGTCTCTAGGATTAGACCCATGGTGTCTGCTGATAAGCTGTGTGATCACATGGAGAGTTTTGAAATTAACAGAGCTGCTCAAGAGAAAGGTGCTTATTAATTTCAAAACATATTTGTCATAGAAATAGCAATGTATAAAGAACTTTCCTGGTTGAAGAATAGATCTCTGCTGTTTTCATATGTTCCTAT
The DNA here is from genome assembly GCF_028021215.1 of Eschrichtius robustus. NCBI lineage: Eukaryota > Metazoa > Chordata > Mammalia > Artiodactyla > Eschrichtiidae > Eschrichtius > Eschrichtius robustus. Next base: position 39,230,921 of record NC_090828.1, read on the forward strand.
ATAAATTACCCTTCCCAATTGCAATCAATTTAAAAATTGTTGCCTTTTGTAAAGATCAGCTCACGCTCTGCTTATTTTTATAGGGGAATGGCCTTTTAGAGGATTCACAGAGGTGGGCTGGCTGGCCCTGAAGACTACTCTGCTTGCTGTTTTTACTGAACATGCTCTTACATATTTGTTGACAAAGACTAACACATTTCATGAGATTGCTTAAGCATAAAATTAAATAATCTTTTAAAACATTGTATTTATTTGAGGTTGGAGACAGTCATTAACCTTGCTCTGAAAATGTATTCCTCTTTGGGAAAGTGTAAATGGAAGTTTGTAGATAATGATACTGTTTGATGACTAAGCTAGCACTCCTTTCTTCCGAAGACTACATCTACTAAAATTGTGTGTAAATATACACGTGGAAATTTCCAGCTGTGAGTCTTTCATCTAAGTTGGAAAAAAACCCAGAAAAATCAAGTTTTGGTGAAAATAAACATCAGTACCAATTTTGATGTGAATACCTGAAGTATTATGATACCAACTAGTAATTTTTAAACACTGGCGCTCATACGTGAAGGATGAGCATTGTGGGCGGATCTGGGAGGATCCCCTACATTCAGGGATTCTTTAAGGGGTTGGTTATGCACACAGGAGCTGTTTTACTAACTGGTCAAACAGATTCTGGAGTGGACTTGGGGGGAGGTGCTGGATTATGCAGCCAGGTGTATGTTATTAGCCCCAAAGTATAGCACGTCAGGGAGAAAACATGTGCTGCTTGATGAGCCACATTAATGGCTTCAGCCGCTCCTCCTAATCCCTCTCCGTGCACTGCTGCTGTTTAGACTGGGAGGCACGCATTGACAGCCACGGCAGGATCTTCTACGTGGATCACGTAAACAGAACCACGACTTGGCAGCGGCCCACAGCTCCCCCTGCCCCGCAGGTGCTGCAGAGGTCCAACTCCATACAGCAGATGGAACAGCTGAACCGGCGGTGAGCGTGGGCGGTTCTGTGGTTGGGCTGATGTTTACACAGTGCAAAATGGAAAACACGGTGGCCTCTTTCATCTCTGGGTGTCCTGTCATGAAGGTGGAGCTGTCGCTTCTCTCGATTCATAGACTTCATTGAATGTCTCTTGGTTAAAAATGAATAAGCGCACACACAGCCACAGCTTGCTTAGAAACTAGAGAGGAAATAAGTAATGATGACCCCTTTAGTCAACCCAAGGCATTGATTTTTAGTAAAACAGAGCATATACACTTGTCATTTGAAGCCAGATAGCTTTTTAAATATCTAGAATCTTGGTTCGTAATGCATCTTTATTAGTTACCTAAGCTTTTAAAAATCTGTCCTTCTTTTCCAAAAACTAATTGCTATGGAACACAAGTTGTTCTTTTCTTTAACAATATAGGAATTTAGTTTTCTTTGGTTAAAGGCCACAATGTTTTTTAAAGTTTTATTTATTTGTTAAGAAAATGTTCCACAGACTATGGACAGAAGAAATTAAATCCAATGGATTTACTTAACAGATGGCCCAGAAGGTCAGGGGATGGGGGTTTGGGGAGGAAATGGTCAAGGCTGGGAAGGTGGTGAAAAATTCTGGGCTCTGGGGAGCAGTTGAGCCCCGTGTTTTAGAGGCTGCTGTGTTGTAACTCTAGGCTCCTGATTTTAGATACCAGAGTATCCGCAGAACCATGACTAACGAGAGGCCTGAGGAAAATAGCAATGCGATTGATGGGGCAGGGGAGGAAGCCGACTTTCACCAAGCCAGTGCAGGTAAGAGCCTTTGGGTTGGTTTGTTTTGTAATCTCGCAAAAATAGAAAACGAGTAAGTAAGGATTTCCAAGAAATGAAGCTTTCTTTAAAAGGACTTTTGATCTTCATTAAGACCAGGTAATTCAACTCAAAAAGTCGAACTCACCAGACACCTCTTCTAATCCTCAGCTTTTTATTAGTACTAAGAAAAGAATCACAAAACCAAACAGGATATAAATTCTTTAATCTCTGGATCTGTGGGATAGTAGAAAAAGATGGAATCTGATTACTTGTAAAATCTAAGGATGCATTAAAATGTTAATAGTGGGGACTTGCCTGTTGGCACAGTGGTTAAGAATCCGCCAGCCAATGCAGGGGACACAGGTTCGAGCCCTGGTCTGGGAAGATCTCACATGCTACGGAGCAACTAAGCCTGTGTGCCATACCTACTGAGCCTGCACTCTAGAGCCCACGAGCCACAACTACTGAGCCCGTGTGCCACAACTATTGAAGCCCATGTGCCTAGAGTCAGTGCTCCACAACAAGAGAAGCCACCGCAATGAGAAGCCTGTGCACCGCAACAAAGAGTAGCCCCCGCTCGCCACAACTTGAGAAAGCCCGCAGCAACCAAAATCCAATGCAGCCAAAAATAAATTTATTTTAAAAAATGTTAATATGACTAGAAATATTATTGAATTCCATTTTAATGTGATGGAGAGCAATTGGGTTTTATGCATGAATTTACAGAAAAGAAAAAAGTGGGGGATTAAAATAATAACAAACGATATAGGTGTTGTTTTAAAATATAGACGGAAGTGAGTAGATGTTTCTAGCACGTGCAGAGACCTCCCTGAAAGCCTCTGTGGTCTGCCCCGTCTAGATTTCCGACGGGAGAACGTCCCGCCCCACTCTACCTCCAGATCCAGGCTCACGTTGCTGTTACAGTCTCCCCCCGTGAAGTTCCTCATCAGCCCAGAGTTCTTCACCGTGCTGCATTCTAACCCTGTGAGTATCAAATCCGAGAGGATGTGAGGGAAAGAGCACCAAGCCGAAGGAAATTATCCTCGTTTACGTCGTAAGAGTAAGAATGAAAATAGCTAAGTTTACCGAGCACCACATGTGTTCCATGCTCAGTGTTAAGCACTACCCATGGCTTAACCCATTTAGCCCAAACAAACCTATGAGTTAGATAAAACTTCCATTTTTCCAGATGAAGAAACTGAGGCACAGAGAGCTTAAATAACATGCTCAAGTTTATACAGCTACTAAGTGGGATTGCTGGGGTTAAAATCCCAGAGATGCTGACTCCAGAGTCTGTGCTCTTAAAGACCACCTTGTTTTGCGTGCACAAGTATAACCAAATATCTGAGAACTGACAACAGGCGTTGGTCGGATTGAGCTTTGAGATATTGGTACGGGCTCTCCAAAAGAAAGAATGAATATAAAATGTATACATTGCTGTAATCTGAAAAAAATAAATCCATAAATAGAGGAATATTTTAAAGATACATGAGGTTTGTATGGGAGATCAGAATTTTTTTGGGGGGAGGGGTAGTGGGAGGAGGGGGAATGGTGATGTGTTTAGGATGAAGTAGATTTAAATTTCCCTCCTTTTACTAATATGTCTATTCTTTAGAAACCCTCCCTCTGTAATTCTGCGAGAGGCCTAAAAATGTTAGCATCAGCTAAAAGAATCAACCTTTTGTTAACCAGAAGGTTATAAAAAAGTCAGCCTTTTAATCATTGTTTAAATAGAGAGAAATCATTTTGACTGTCTCCTTTACTTGTTTTCTTTCATTTCCCCCAGTCTTGACTTTTAACATAAATTCTACCCCTTTCCTGAAATTGGTTCCTTAACCAAGAAACCCCTCGCTAGCTCCCAATCCCCACCCCATTAAGTCCTCATGACAGTCAGTTTCTCCAGCTCTATTCATGTGCCCCTTTCCCACATTTATTTTGGAATTACCGTCTGGAATGGGAGGTTTTAATTTTACTCAGGAAGTGTGAACCTCCTGGAGGCACTAGGGTATATGAAGTCCATGGGGTGACAGTGGAAAATGTTACATACCTGTTCTCTGGTCCTGAGCATGATATTTATCTCAAACATTTCTAGAAGAAAAGAGAAGTGTTTGAAAATATTATATAGTTTAAGCCAAAACTTGTGTTTTGGCGCGTGCGCGTGTGTGTGTGTGAAGAAAAAAATTAGAGTGTGATAGGAAAGTTGGTTAGAAAGCATTTCTTTGTGATGTAAATCTTAAATTGTCTCACAGAATAAATAACGGACACTGGTTGGTTAAAAAAGAAAGGAGTAGGAGGGCCTTCTAGGTGGAGGGTATGCATGAGCAAAGACAGAAGTGGGAAACATGTCCTATATGCATAGTGAGTTATTTTAATCATCCAATAAATATGACTTAAAACACGGTTTATGCTAGAAATTATGGTAGGTGCTGCAGACACAGTGGGCAATAAGATCAAGTTCTTATCCTAGAATGGACAGAGAATGAAGGCTACCTTAGAAAGATGGTTCTAGAATACCTCTCTGAAGAAATAGTTTTTGAGTTGGAAGTTGAAAGATGAGAAATCATCAACCATGGGAAAAGCCAGGGGAAGCTCATTTCAAGCAGTTGAAACAGGAAGTGCAGGGGCCCCAGGGCTCAGAAGAGGGCAGAGGGGCTGCTGTGTAGTGATAGAAAGAGGGGGTGGTGTGATACTACGTTGGAAAGTCAGCAAGATCCAGATCATAGATCTGCCTGTGGGACATGGCAGGGGATTTAGATTCTGTTCTGAGCAGTGGGAAGCCATCATGCACTTAGAGTGTGACGTGCTTGGATTTGGAGAGCATAGAAAGGCAAGGGTGGAAGCAGGGTGATGAGAACGGAGGATCTTCATGGTCCAAGGGAAAGGCAGTGATGGCTGGAATACTGGTGTTGACGTGGAGATGGAGAGAAGTGCACGGGCTCAAGAGCTATTTTGAAGGTAGAGTCGACATGACTTGGTGAAAAACTGGCTGTTAGGGATGGGAAAAAGAACAAACAAGAAACACCTGTAGGGCTTTGGTCTGACACAGGAGTTCATCTTGCTGGGTCAGCTAACGCGCAAGTAAACAGCTCGAAACTGGACTAGGTGTGGAGGCATCAAGAAGGAGCTCTGTGTTTCTGCAAGGTGCTGGGGGTAACAGGGCGGGCAAGGCGGGCACTGTCCTGCAAGTCTCTGAGGGCTGAGGGAGCGGCTTCCTGGAGGTTTTAATTAGGGGAAGGTTGTCTTAGCTGCACCTGGAGAGCTTTAGAACGGGGGCAGGGGGGAGACCCTGGCCACAGACATCCAGCTGTATTTAACCCATTTGTCGTGGCTGGAGCTGATAAGAGCCTAGACTAGGAGGTGAGGAAATAATGAGGAAGGATCCAGCGTGAGAGAATCACAGGCAGAGAGTTGGCAGGCTTTGGTGGGTAAATAGAATAGAAACTGAAGAAGAGGACTCTTGAGAGGCTTGTTAAGGGAATGTAAGAACATTTTGAATTTAACCAGACAGATTATATGCCTTAGGAAAAATAGAGTAGACTGTTGGGAAAAGTAGAAGTCAGCATAGTCCAATCACCAGGAGCTGTTGGCGAGGCCATTAGTATGCACATATTGATTGATCAGTTAACATACTGATCATTATCTCATGGTTTATAGGTTTATCTTGGAAGAGAGAGGACTTGGGAGAAGGCTGTTCTCAGATTTCATGCAAGAGGCATTCAATGTAGCAACAGTTGTTTATTCCCTACTGTATACCAGGCACTAAGTCCTAGAGATACAAAATTGACAGCAACTGTGGGCTTTGGAACCCCAGACTTGAAAACACATTCCAATGCAATGAGCAGAGTTGTAAGTGCTGTAATGGAAGGCTGTAGAAGACATCCTGCTGGGGTGCGTGATTAACTCTGGGGAGAAGGCCTACGGGAGGAGTCATAGCTGGGTTTGCATTTGGGATAGGATTTAAAGACTGATAGGTTTTAAAGATTGAATAGGAACTTGCCCTAGAAATAAGATGGGCCAGAGCTCTCTAGGTAGAAGGAGCAGCATTTACAAAACAAGAGATCCATGAAGTTGCAGGGCTGTCTTTGTAATTACTATAGAAGTACTGAAACCGAATTACTAGTACAGCAGTTTGGTGTTGCTGGTGTGCAGAGAGCATAGAACACTAGTGAAAGTCAGATCTGAGCCTGGAAAGGTAAGCAGAAGCCAGGTTACAGGAACCTAAACTCGTGTATGCAACAATTCTAGGAGATCGTAGGCTTTCATACAAGGAAGAATGGGATAACATTCAGAGTTGTCAGTCTAAAACAGAAAGTGTCATGCTGTGGTGGGAAGAGCTTTGGACTTGGGGTCAGGTAACACGAGTTTTCCTTTGTTCATTTGTTCATGCATTCATTCAACCAATAATTATTAAATGCCTACGATTTGCCTAGTACATTCGAGACTCTCAGGATACAGTGGAATAAAGATCAACTAGTGAACAAGAAAAGATAATGCAGACAGTGAAATGTGTCATGAGGCAACTGAGACAGTACAGGTGACTGGGCTAGGGTGACTTGGGGCCAAGGTACTGCAGATGCTGGTTTAGATCAGGTGGACGGCAAGGCCTCTCCAAGGAGCCATATTCAAGCTGTTGTACAATGTCAAGAAGCCAGAAAGGCAAAGGTCTTGGAGAAGAACATTCCTTGCCAAAGAAGAGCAAAGGCTTGAGGACAGGAATGAGTTTGATGTGGTACATAGTATGGTCAGAGAGGTGAGCAGGGCTTCAAAATGTAGGGCTTGTGTGATCTGGCAAGGAGTTTGGGCTTCATTCTAAATGGGCTTTATTCTAAAGGGGGTTCCTGTGGGGGTGTAGTTTTGATTTCTTAAAGTTTCTTCTACCTACTGTGTTGAGAATGGGTTTTAGAAGGCAAGATCGGCACCAGGGAAACAAGTGAAAAGGCGCTGTGGTGAGACATGGAAGGGACTTGGACTAGTGCAGCAGCAGTGGAGATGGTGACAGGTGGATGAATATGGCACATATCCTGGAGGGAGAGCTGACATTCTTCACACTCTTTTGTCAATGAGGCCAGCACCTTCTTTGTTTAGCTAGATAATAGTGTTTGAATATTGGACTTATTTTTCTTCATTGTCTGTCTGTGCGCACGTGCATGCGCTATTTGCAATGTAACAGCACAATTTGAACTTTAATCTGTATTATTAGCATTTATTTTCTTTACCAATTTCTTAAGCCTAGAACTTATTATTTAGAAAAAGTCAGTAGACTTTTTCTGGAAAGGGCCAGAGTGTAAATATTTTCAGCTTTTGGGCCAAGGACAACATGTAAATGAATGGATGTGGTTGTATTCCAATAAAACTTGGTTAGCAAGTCAGCCCATGAGTCTATAGTTTACTCACTCTTAGTCTAGACAGCCCATAAAACAATATCAAGGCCTGATTTGCATTTACCGATTTCTTTAGTGTTAACATTCCCACTGTGGCCAATTTCAAGCTACCATCTTTTTACGGTGTGCAATTTGTGATTTCTCTTTGTTGAAGTATAGTTGGTTTACAATATTACATTAGATTCAGGGGTATAGCATAGTGATTCAATATTTTTATAGATTATACTCCATTTCAAGTTATTACAAAATAATGGCTATTTCCCTGTGCTGTGTAATATATCCTTGTTGGTTATCTATTTTATACATAGTGGTTTGTATCTCTTAGTACCCTACTCCTATCTTGCCCCTCCCCCTCCCTTCTCCCCACTGGTAACCACTAGTTTGTTTTCTATATCTGTGAGTCTGTTTCTGTTTTGTTATATATATTTGTTTGTTTTATTTTTTGATTTCATGTATAAGTGATAACATACAGTATTTGTCTTTCTCTGTCTGACTTATTTCAGTAAGCATAATACTCCCTAGTTCCATCCACATTGTTGCAAATGGCAGAATTTCATTATTTATTATGGCTGAGTAATATTCCATTGTGTCTTCTTTAACTATTCATCTGTTGATGGACACTTGGGTTGCTTCCATATCTTGGCTATTGTAAACAATGCTGCTATGAACATTGGGGTGCATGTATCTTTTCGAAATAATGTTTTTGTTTTTTTCGGATATATACCCAGGAGTGGAATTGCTGGATCATATGATACTTCTATTTTTAGTTTTTTGAGGAACCAGCATACTGTTTTCCATAGTGGGTGCACCAATTTACATTCCCACCAACAGAGTACAACAGTTCCCTTCTCTCCGCATCCTCACCAACATTTGTTATTTGTAGACTTTTTGATGATAGCCTCTCTGACAAGTGTGAGGTGTAATATCTCATTGTGCTTTTGACTTGCATTTCTCTGATGATTAGTGATGTTGAGCATCCTTTCTTGTGCCTGTTAGCTATCTGTATGTATTCTTTGGAAAAATGTCTATTTGAGTCTTCTTCCCAGTTTTTAATTGGGTTGTTTGTTTTTTTGATACTGAGCTATATAAGCTGTTTATATATTTTGGATATTAACCCCTTGTTAGTCATATTATTTGTAAATATTTTCTCCCATTTAGTAGGTTGTCTTTTGTTTTGTTGATGGTTTCCTTTGCTGTGCAAAAGTTTTTAAGTTTAATTAGGCCCCATTTGTTCATTTTTGCTTTTATTTTTTTTGCCTTAGGAGACAGATCCAAAAAAAATATATTACCGTGATTTATGTGAAAGAGTGTTTTGCCTATGTTCTCTTCTAGGAGTTTTATGGTTTCAAGTCTTACATTTAAGTCTTTAATCCATTTTGAGTTTATTTTTGTGTATGGTATGAGGAAAAGTTCTAATCTCATTCTTTTACATGTAGCTGTCAAGTTTTCCCAGCACCACTTATTAAAGAGACTGTCTTTTCTCCATTGCATATTCTTGCCTCTTGTCATAGATTAATTGACCCAAGGTGTGTGGGTTTATTTCTGGGCTCTCTATTCTCTTCCATTGCTCTGTGTGTCTGTTTTTGTGCCAGTACCAGTCTGTTTTGATTACTGTAGCTTTGTGTATAGTCTGAAGTCAGGGAGCATGATACCTCCAGCTTTGTTCTTTTTTCTCAAGATTGCTTTGGCAATTTGTGGTCTTTTGTGGTTCCATATAAATTTTAGGGTTTTTTGTTCTAGTTCTATGAAAAATGTCATGGGTATTTCATAGGGATTGCATTAAATCTGTAGATTGCTTTGGGTAGCATGGACATTTTAACAATGTTAATTCTTCCAATCCAAGGATACAGAAGATCTTTCCATTTCTATGTATTTTCAGTTTCCTTCATCAATCTTTTATAGTTTTCAGAGTATAAGTCTTTCACCTTCTTGGTTAAGTTTATTCTTAGGTATTTTACTCTTTTTAATGTGATTTTAAACAGATTTTTTTTTTGCTTTCTTTTTCTGTTAGTTCATTATTAGTGTATAGAAGAGCAACAGATTTCTGTATTTTAATCTTGTATCATACAGCTTTGCTGAATTCATTTATTAGTTCTAATAGTTTTTTGGTGATACCTAATCATCTTTATTGAGAAGAACAAAATTAAGTAGATATATAGGTGTCATAACTCTAAAGGAAAACTTGAGGAACAAAATATTGGGATTTTTTTTTTTCTGTTTTTGCGTGGTTGTTGCTTTAAGATATATACTACTGCCCTCTTCTGGTTATGATCAGATTGCTTCCAAAATTGTCTTGGTAAACCATTTCTCCTGATAATTCAAGATTTATTGTTAGTGTCATGTCTTTTATAGTTGGTATGACTGTGTTTGTCTAATAATTGTCATACATAAATACATGTCATTATATGCAACTGAATAATGTTTCCAACATACATGCCAAATAATTATTACTTCGGCTTTTAATAAACTCTCTAGAAATACATTAATTCCATCTTATACACTCCTTACTACTTAATGAAGAAATATATTTCTCCAAAATACTTAAATATATTCGTATACGACAGAAATTCCCGCTATTGCAAGGTAGATGAGTTGATAGTTTAGTTAGTTTTGTCAATAAGTTCAGTTTTCCCTCCATTTTACTCTTTAGCTAGATGAGAAAAATGTAAAATCCCTTATGATTAAAAATATTGTGAAACACCTGCGTAAGACAAGACTGTTTCCATATCCCAGCATATATCTTATGGAAACAATGTTATTTGATGTTGTTTATGATAAATTTTGTTTAGTGAATAATATATACAGATGCTCACATCTGCTCCCTTGTGAGCCTTTGTATACATTTGCTATGGAGGCAGTGATGATATTTTCCAAGCATGAAATCAGAATACCTATTCTTGATGAAGGATTTCTGGAATATGAAAGATAGATTTTCTTTAGCAGTAGTGTATCAATACTTACCTGTGTTATTGAAAAGAACAGATTTAGAGTAAATCAAGACTGGCCCAGGTAATCCTGGGCATATGATCACCATAACACTTAAAAAAAAAAAAAAAAAAAAAAACTGCCAGAAAAAGAAAAGAGATTTGGTTATTACTTGCATTGATTGCAATTAATTGATCGATAAGTTGGTTGATTGATAAGAACTGAGTGTTCACATACCATTTTCTTATTCTGTTGCCAAATGGCAATAACGTTCCCCTCGGCTCTTCTCAATATTTTTCACTTCTAACACCTCAAGCACTTAACCAAACAAAACATGTCAAGCTCTAAGGAGTGATATTTTAACAAAATTCCACAAAGAAATTCAGTTCATAATCAGTTGATCATTCATCCGACCATGGAGTGTTTATTTCTTTACTAGGAAGATAAGACAAGAAACAACCAAGAGGATTGGGAAAGGGAGTTTTGGATTAGAGAAGGGATGATCAAAATGGACATTTTAAATCACATCCAAGGACAAGAAAACTTTACACCCTTTGGGGTTCATTTGAAGGGGCTCTGTCTACTGTTAACAGTTGCCAACTTGCCTCGCTGCTTGTGAGTCCACATGCAGCAGCTTCCCAGGTGAGATCGTTCTGTGCATTATCATGAGACTGCTGTGAAATAGGTCCATTTGCCCTTTCCTACTCTACTTTTGTTTCGGGTAGAAGATCAGATCCCTTTACTGCATATTTTTCCTAGAAGACCAAAACAAAACAACAACTCAAACACAGAAAAGGATCCCTTTCCAGTTAGACCCACTGAACCCCAGAGGGAGAATAAAGACGCCTGAAGACGAAGCTCTTTCAACCTAATCCCACCTGTTTAGTATTTCTCAACTCTTTGGACTGCTGTCATTCTTAGCTCTGCTGGTTCTATCAGTGTGTTTCAGCATTTTCACTGCTACTGTGGCCTCTGTTTCCCAAGCTCTACTTTCTGCCTCCAGTGAACCCCTTCCTCCCACCTCCCCCTATAATCTTCCTTCTCCGTCCCTTTGAGTGATCAGGCTGTGCTCATCTCTGTATCCTCAGGGTTTAGCACAGGGCTTAGCACATAATTAGTGAGAGGTTATGAGACCCTTCTTCCCTTAACAGAAAGTGGGATGCTCACCCAAGATCTTCAATGACTGAAAGTAGAGAACAGTTTTAGTACTATCATTCATCTGTTAGAATGTCGTCGTGATAGGTATAATCCCTTATGTATTCTTGTACTTACTTCCACTCTATATTTTTACAGTGATTTTTACCTCTTCAAAGCACTTTTACATCCTTTGTTCCACTGGATTTAAATCCCACATGCCTATGAATAAATCAGGGCAGTTGCTATTATCCTGTCTTATAATAGTTGAGCAAATTGAGGCAGAGAGTAAATTACTTTCTTTGTCTCTGTCCATGAGCTGTGACTAGAATCCTCACCATAGTTCTGTATGAACTGGAGTATAAATATCTTTTCTGAACAAAATTACTCAGAAAGGATATTTATATTTCAGATCATATATATATGTATATACATATATAAAATATATATTTTAAAACAATACTATAGGGCTTCCCTGGTGGCACAGTGGTTGAGAGTCTGCCTGCCGATGCAGGGGACACGGGTTCGAGCCCTGGTCTGGGAGGATCCCACATGCCGCGGAGCAACTAGGCCCGTGAGCCACAGCTGCTGAGCCTGCGCGTCTGGAGCCTGTGCTCCGCAGCGGGAGAGGCCGTGACAGTGGGAGGCCCGGGCACCGCCATGAAGAGTGGGCCCCGCTTGCCGCAGCTGGGGAAAGCCCTCGCACAGAAATGAAGACCCAACACAGTCAAAAATGAATAAATAAATAAATAATAATAAAATTTAAAAATATATATTTAAAACAATACTATATATATTAAATAAACATATAAACTATATATTCAGAAAAAGAATAAACATGTGTATATAAGCATAGACCTGTATAAATGTTACAAATACATACATATATACATGTATGAGTAAACATATATATGTAAATAAGTATGTATGTAGTTTCTTATAGACATGTAGCGGTCTAGAGGGGTGTTCCTGTTTGCCTTATGTGTTTTAAATAGACCCTAATAGTCATGTGCATATTATTCAGACTTGAAAAAGCTGTGGTTCTAAAGGTTGTTTGCTGGTTACTGATGAGAGAAATCTTCCTTACACTTAATTTACTTTGGTAGATGCTTTTTGCAAAGATCCGTTGAACTTGGCACTCTATTACACGTCTCACTGAGTGGAGAGGAGGAAGATGAAAGGACATAATTAATTATAAGACCAGCCTTAAGACTCCTGTGCTTAAAGAGCTGTCCAACCCCAGGGAGTTGCTTCGTGCCTGAGGCTGGAGTGGGTTCCTTCACCTCATTACCACTGCTTGCCCTAATGAAGTTCTGCTGCTTTTCTTTAGCACAGTGAGGAGCATTTCTGGTGCTCTAGATAAAGAATCAGGATGTGGCCTCTTATTTTAATGGGCGGAAGGAGAAGGAAGGGTGACAGGACATACACCTATTTAGAAGACAGTTAATGACATGATTTATCTGACAGAATTATCCTGCAATAATTTGTCCCCAGAGAGACTTATTAGGGAGTATGACTTGAAAGTTCATTACCATCGCCATCACAGAAGCTAGTGTGGTCTCTGGCCTCTGTGCTTGTAATGGCTTCTGTGAAAATATATCAGCAACATGGAGCCAAATGCAGAAAACAGATGCCTTGCTGATTGTACGTAAGAATCCAAGGAAGGGTCAGCCACAGGCTAAACTGTGAGTTAGCTAACGTTTGTCTCTGACACCCTCCAACTTCTTTTATTAGTCTCCTTCTCTGCTTTCATGGTATCATTTTCTTATTCTCTCGTGCTCTCTAATTGCCCAGAGCCCCTGCACGGGCCTGCCTGCTTTGGCAGTGCTCTGTGCTCTGAACCTCATAATTTCTCACAGCCATCAAACCTCCTCTCATTTAGACTGTCGGGTTGAAATGTGACCTCAAAATATTTTCTACTCAGGTGTACTAAGGAACTAGCACACTACTATTTGAGGACAGTTTAATGTGGCTGGCCTTCCCTCCCTCCCTCCCTTCCTTCCACCCTTCCTTCCATTTTGATAGAGGAAAAATATTTTCATGCAAAGCAAAAAGTATACAATGACAGCGAATCAATCAGAGTAATGGTAGAAAAGTTACTTTATGTAGTTTAGGTTATACATCAATAACGGTGACCAAAAAATCTCAGTGGCTTAAGCCAGCAAAGGTTTGTTTCTCATTCCACATTGGGTTGTCAGGGTTCTCTGATCCCTGTAGCCTTCAGAGACCCGGGAACCCAGACTGGGAAGCAGCCACTATTTCAAACATGGCCGGTTGCTGTGCTCACTGTACCAAAGAAAAGAAAGCTCTAGAGGGATTCCCATCGGCAATAAATGCTTTGACCTGGACATGGCACATCCTGAGGGACCCTGGAAAGGCAGGAGCACTGTTGACTGTCCTCATACTCATTTATCTTTTATCCTCAATAACCAGCACAGTAAATGTTTATTAACGTGAAACGATTTCCAGGGATTCTGGTTTCTTTTGGGTTTGCCTTGGTCTGTCTAAAAGGAAATAAATAACAGAACCCATGAAGTAAAGCCTGAAGGCCTCCAGACTTAGTCTGGTGTCCCTGGGACACTAAAGATAAGAGGAATCCAAAGCCCTTTGAATCTACGTGAGAAGAATAGCATTCCAGGAGAGATCATTCACGGTTGGTCAA